>NW_027286874.1:40918474-41398474 GCF_022747635.1 Hetaerina americana
AAGTCCTTTTCCATTGCTTCTCGTTACCGTTATTACCTGTCGAACGACAGTTTCATCATGCGGGGTGCCAAATGGTACGCTCCGACGAGATAGTAGCGTTAAGTGCGCCATAGGTACACCTATAATTACGTGTACTTCCATCCACACGGAGCGTATTTTAACACACTTATCATGAACACAATAAAATTTCAATGAAAGAAGTTGCTTAATACACAATGCTCTGTCCATTTCAGTGGTCACTCTCACGTTTCTGCTAACTTGTTCCCTAACAAGTGGTAATAATTTAATTTTTATTTTCTCTCATCACCGCTTGGGTCATTTCGAACCGCTAACGGGAAAATTAAATGTAAATCGTGACAACACAGTTCGTTCCGCGGTAGGATTTTCAACTCGGGGTCTTCAGGGGATTAGCTGCCGGGTAAGATAATGTCAGGAATAATTGGTTCAATTTAATTTTCCTGTATGTATGAGTATATATGTACACACACACACATACATATATATATATATATATATATATATATATATATATATATATATATATATGAGGGTGGCCTGAAAAGTTTCCGACCTAACAAAGATACAAGACATTTTTTCTGAAATTTATTAAGTCTAAAACTATTCAGACCACCCATATATATGGGATATATATATATATAAAAACATATATACATATATATATATGGGTGGTCTGAAAAGTTTCCGACTAAGAAAATTTCAGAAAAAATGTCATGTAGTATACATGTATTTAAAGCGTCTCCAAACTTATCTATGAATGAAACTTTGTGAATGACGACGAGAAAAAGAGGGAAATTACTACATGCAGTTTTTAGAGCAGGCCAAAGCTTTGCACAACTCTGTGTAAAATAGTTAATTAAAAAAATTTAATTTTCTCTTAAAATTTAAAGTTACTATCAGCCGCTTTCACTGCACCGTAGCATGTGAGTGCTGAACGATCAGGTGTTTCACCTACTGAAATCGATCGAGTTTAGTGAAACGTTATCGTAATAAATTTATAATTTACGCAGAAACCGCCTTTTATTAACTCCTCTTACGGAGTGAATACTAAATGCTTCAAGGGTTCCAAGGAAGAGTATCGGACTAGTATGAGTCCCCTCAAATATTTAAAGCTGCAGTAGAAACACCCAGCATCGATTTTGACCCTTTTTTGCGGAGATGCAGCTTATTCCGGGGTGAGACCCCGGTCGAGTAAAAACCCTGGTGCAATGGAGGAACCATGTTCTGCTCTGGACGGGCCATCAGACCGGTGTATGAAGTTGCAATTGAAAGGGGAGGCAGTGCTCTCCAGCAGGACCAATGCATATGAACCCTTACGGGGAAATGTTTCTACTTTAAGCCCTGGGAACTTCACCCAGCTCCCGTCGTGGGGACGTCAGTCTTTAAGCGGGCACACGTTTCCCACCGATGCGCTCCGAGCAAAAGAGTTCAAGTACTCGGTGATTTATGCGTTGAACTTCCAGATTTATCACCAATCTATTTAAATGAATCGAAATATACAGCCCAGACGGTTATACCGTTGGTATCGATTGGGTGGAAAGACGGATTCGAAAATTTATTTTCGGACACTCGTGATAATCGAAAGAGTGAGCAGGTTTCTCTTTTTTTTGTTTTTATCTCCTATTAAAGTAAGTACGATCAATTTACCCCGTTCGTTCCTTCGAATGAACGGTCCCCTAAACAGACTTAATGCTTGATCGATTTAATCACGCTTCCTCCTCCCGTAATCGCCTGGTCTCTTCTCATCAGCAAAGAAAAATACCGTGTTCTTTTTTTTCCAATAAAAACTCATTGCCACTCAACGAAACTACGTCGAATCATTTATTGATTTATAGTTCCCCCCCTCGAGCCTTCGTTTACAAGAGAGGTTGGATCTCCATTGGGTTTTTGAATGAGAACGGAGCACTGAGGGGAATCTCGAAATTATCCAAAAATGGCGGACCTCATTATTGAACGGTATCCATGTCGCGATGGCGTCGTGTCTCAAGTATTCAAGTAGGGCTCTCGTCACAAAGCGGGAAGAAGAGAGTTTCAAAGTCTATGTACGAGTCTTAATCTTAAGTTTATATTATTTCGTATTTAATCGGGAACGCGAAAATATTTCGTGTGGCAACTTGGAAAATGTGGGTGTTGTCAAGCTCAACTTTTCCTGAGCCAGAGGCAATGATGTCGATTAGGATGGTCCGCCTTCCGTCAGTTTATTCTACGGGTCTCCCTCCTCATTTGCATTCACACATCTTTGGCTCCGAGGACATAACTTTTCGCCCCCGGACGACGAGATTCGGGTGGCGGAACAAGGACAATGGGAATCATAAACGGTCTCCGCGTATTTTTTTTGGTTCGAGTGCCTTTGAATTACTGACCCCGTTCCGTATTCCCATAAGCCGCCGCGAGAGTATCCCACTGAAGTAACTGGAAGCCCAGAAGAGAGGAGAGAACACATAATGGAAGGCGAATCGGGCGGAATACCGAAGACGAGATTTTCGAGCTCCCGAATGAATGGCACTTGGCTCTTCGACGGCGGCGTCTGGGTAAAAAGGGAGCAGGAGTAATGATTGAGGAGGGGAAAAATGAGCGGAGGGTCGATTATCAGGAGCGCAGTGGAAAAGAGGGGACGTATTTTCCCTCGATTCGATCGAACTAGACGACGAACGAAAACGCTTCGTTATCGCAAAATCTTTTCACTTTCATTTTCGCTCTGCGGATTTGTCGACATTCCTCCTCCCCCGCCCCCACACCTCCACCCCCTCTCGCTCGCCCCATCACCCGCTCCCTCTCTCGCCCTATGCATGCGGCGAACGGCCTCCTCCTCCCCCGCATCGATCAATCTCTCTCTCCCGAATGGTCGATACGTTTTTCGAGAGTGATCCTAAATAGCAACGGTCTCTCTCTCTCTCCCTCAACAACCTCCTCCTCCACCCAGCCAGCCGCCACCTCGTGCCTTTCCCAACCCCTCGGCCTCCCATCCAGTGTCATGGACTCCGTTCAGTCGCTTCCCCAACCCCGTGCGACCCACATCTAGCAAGCCTTCTCTCCTAACTAATCCTCCCTCGCTCGCCCTTACTCCCGTGGCATTCTCATCCCGGGGTCAAAATCTCTCTCTCCCTCTATCTCTTTTTCCTTCTCTTCAACTCCCTCTCTCTCACTCTTGCACTGGATGCCAAAATCAATAGCCAACGTGGAATCGCCATAATCCAGCGTTCAATTATCAATCATTCTGTCTTTTCCCAGCTTATGCGTTGAAATTGGGTTTGGAGTGGCGACAGGGAGTAGACGGAAAAAATGCTACACACGCGCGGATAGTGGATGGAGGAAGGTGAAAGAATGCTTGAGCGAGAGGGATGGATGGGGGGAAAGATTATTTCCGACCCCTTCCCAACGTCGCCGCTTCCCTTCTGGTATGTTTTCCGTCGTTCCGTTTAAATCCACTTGCCTCAATTCGACCGTCGTCGTGGATGGATCAAGATCCCTCTACCGCTAAGAGGGTCGCCTCGGAAACTTGCAATTCTGCTGGAGGATTCGGGCGAAGGGAACTCGAGACTAGAGCCAGCCTCGCTTTTCTGAAATCCTGATTTATTGCTGAGGGTGCTAAAACCGATTTTAAGTCGGTTTTTGGACGGTCCCTGAAAGCTTTTTTTTTATTGTAGTGGACTTCTGAAGCACTCATCCAAAATGTAAACGCCTTTGCACTAAACTAATATCCTTCTCGGCCCCTCACACTTTTGTAATTCGTCATTCCATCCGTCGTGCCTATTATTTCCCTCCCTCTTCCCTACTTAGCTATCATCGCACAGTCATTTATATATATATATATATATATATATATATATATATATATATATATATATACACACACATGCATATATACATATATGTGTATATATATATATACATATACATATATTTACATACATACATACATATATATATATATACACACACATGCATATATACATATATGTGTGTATATATATATATATATATATATATATATATATATATATATATATACATATGCAAAATTCAATGTCTCTTTCGTCCTCCTACATTTTGTGAAATTCCCTGGCGATTTCAACTCTACCGAAAGCGTGTTGAAAATGTACTTTGTTGGTCTCTCTCTATCGACAGATTATTTTCTGCGCCCCATGACACACGAACTCATACACCTCTCAAACGGCTGAATTCAAGCAAAAAATTTCTCCCAAGTCCCCATTCTACAGTCATCCGTTTCTGCAATGATATTACAGAAATCTATTGTGCTCCGTTCCAACTCAGACTTTAAACTTTGTTTTCAGATAAGTCTTAAATAATCCATTCCTTACCCCCTTAGTAAGACGTGTGCAAGTATTTCTCTCCTCTTTTTGACAATACTAATTCGGTTTGATGCATTTTTTTTCTCTTTTTTAATACGACTCCGCCACATCATCGTCCGAAGTACTGCTTAAATAGTTTAGTACTCCTGAATAAGCCACTTGAATTGTTCTAAATGCTGCCATTTATGTCATGCTACTTTGGTATCAACTTTCCGTTCTACTCCTTGTGAATCTCTTTGCATTCGTTTCCTCATGATTCATTCATTCTGTATCTCCAGTGATCCTACAGCTCACTCAACAATTTACGCAATACCATGACTCACTGGCTCTTTAAAGATTCGTCATCCGCAAGTAACTAAATGGCTGTTCGTGTGTTTTCCTTCCTTCCTCAAACCCTTCCACGCTTTCTTTACCATTTCCTGCTCACATAAATTAAAAAGATATCCCATGATAATGGAGATCTCAAGTCTTAGCTCCCTGTCTATATATTCTTTCGCTCGGTTCCGAGTCTTTATTCTCTCTTTTTATTGTCAGAGTTAAGTAAGTTAGAAATCTCTACCGCCAACGCTTATACTGTAATGCTTGCATTACGTTTGTCCACCCTAATACTCCATTTAGCCTTTTCAAAATATGTCTCATAGCTACACGATTTTTAAACATGCTATAAACTTAGTTCTTTAAATGCTCTCATCATGGTTTCCTACCCTCCTCCGTTTCCCAAAAAAGGTCATCTTAAAGTTTTAACCCTGTTCTCCAAATTTTGTTCATACCTTTTACACTATGTTCACTGCCTGAGAAACCAAATTTATATTTATAAAGTGCTTATACAAGTGTATCATGTTTAACATTTTTTGGGATGGAGATTTAAGTTAACTTAATCTGACTTTCAAATCTCGTTTCTCGTAAAGTCTCGTAATTTTACAGTTATACCATTCTTCACATTCCAACAAGCGGCAGAAAAAACTCTACGATTCCACAATTTACAATTTATTTACAACACACGGTTTTGCTGCTGCGCTGCATCATCATCGGTTTTCTACAATTCCTTAGAACATGGAGAAATTCCTCATAGTTAAGCCTGAGACAGTGTCCAATATAAATCGTCATTTATTGCCGAAGTACTTTAGTCATTCTTCAGGAATGATTCCTAATTCACTACGTTTCTTGCAGTGCTGTTTTTGTCTCCATTCATGTTAACTGATTGCATTATATCCCGGTTAAATTCTCGGTCTGCATGTAAGTTTACTGGCCTGATGTCTCCCCAAAAGTTTTCTCTATTTTCCTCATTAAAGTCGTTTCCTAATTAAATTAGTTTCAAATTTCCAATCTTATCTCTAAAAGTTAATATGGTGCTTCCCATTGTACTTCCTTGTACTTCTTGCGTCACTTAAAATACCCCTTTCTCTGAAATGTCTCCACATTATTGCACTGATTCTTTTAACTCTCTTTGTTTGCCCTATTGGTTTCTCGAGGGACGTGATAGTCTAAGGGAACTAAGTCTAGACTGGACTGTTAATTGGTGGGTCAGGGTTCGATTCCCAGGTACACTTCCGAGCACCCTAAGCTTCACTCATGCTGTGTGATTGATCGGGTACCAGATCTTTCCAGCAAACTACATGCTGTACTGGTGAAGGAACTGACCCTCCTATTTTAATGTGCGATTTTCACACGCCGTTCGGTTTAGGATACAAGATGAGCTCCACCCTCAACTACGTGTATCAAACCAACCTTCGGATTAATAACTGTGGTGATGGATTGATTTCTCATACTAGCTGACTCTTCAATTTACTCCACATTATTCTCTGAAAATCCGTGCTCAGTTTCTCTCATAATCTCCTTTGTTTCATTTCATTAGCTTTATTTTCTCAGGTAAACCACCGATTCCTTCTCCATTTAAATTTCTTTGTTTCGCCGACCAAATGCTATATTTCTATCGTGTGTGCTTCTATATTATCGATATATATATATATATATATATATATATATATATATATATATATATATATATATATATACCTGTATATAGGTATACACATATATATATATATATATATATATATATATATATATATATACATATATATACATATACATATATACATATGTATACACATAAATATATATATATATATATATATATATATATATATATATCGCACACGCATAATCTATGTGTGTGTGTGTTTTTAACCTCATCTTTCGCTAAACAGCTGTTAACGGTTCAGCTATACTATATCCATCTGGTGGTTTCATTTTCATAGCCAATTGAAGCAAAAAACTGTTGTGCATTTAGAAAATTGTAAAAAATGAGCTTCGTGCGATGATTAAACATTTCAATTTAAAAGGCTCAATCCCTAAAGAGATCAAAGCTGAGTTTGATGAAGTTCATCGCACACCTACTCCGGTGTTTATGACTAATTATAATTAATCAAATAAGTTTAAACGTGGCCGTACATCCACGAATGACGAACATCGTTCAGGACGTCCAGCGGAAGTCACTTCCTCCGAAATGATTGACAAAATTCGTGATATGATTTTGATTTATCGACGATTAAAAGTTCGCGAAGTAGTTAAGGCTACAGGCATATCAAGGTACAGTGGTTTTAATTTTGCTCCAAAAATTGGGAGTGGAGAAATCTCGGCAATATGGATGCCGCGTTTGCTTCCAGTGGAGAACAAACGCAATTGTGTAGTCGATTCGGAGGCTGGTTTGGCGCTTTTCCGTCGCAATCCTAACGAGTTGCTGCGTCGATGCAAACGTAACTGTGGACGAACCACGGATACACTGTTACGCTCCAGAGACAAAGGAACAGTGAAAACATTGGGTTTCTAAAGGCGGACAATTCGCATCCAAAGAAGGCGAAGACGATGAAATCGGCCGATTAGGTGATGACCACGGTTATTTTGGGAAGAACGCGGAATCATATTAATCGATTCCTTGCAAAAAGGACAAATTATAAAGGGAGAGTATTTTGCGTCGTTATTGCTTTGGTTGAGCAAAGAAATTAAGAAGAAACGTCCTCATGTGGCAAAGAAAAAAATGCCCTTCCATCAAGACAATGCACGGGTGCACATCTACGCAGTTTCGATGGCGAAAATTATGGAATTAAAGCTCGAATTACAACAATATGCGCCGTAAAACAGGGTTGGTCCCCAGTGATATTTTTAACATCCAAACTTGAAAAACGATTCACGTCGAACTAGGATGTCATCGCCAAAACAGACGCCTATTTTGAGGACCTTCCAAAATCCTGCTTTTTGGACGGATTAAAAATGTTGAAGAAACGCTGGGAAGTGTATGTATTGGGCACAACAGAGATTTTGGTGAAAACTAAAATAATGCCAACCAAAACAATTCGTTATTTATTTTTTCTTTAAGACTTGTTGAAACACTCACGTATTTCTCTTTCTTAATGGCTACCTACTTTCGTCTACTGTTCCAATCCCTTCACAGGGTTTTAATATCTAATCCTTTATTAATTCCAGTGATAGCTTTTGCGTGCAATTTCGTCACCCTCCTTTATCAACTTTATTTTAACTATTAATTCATTATCACTATTCGCAACAACCCCAGGAACTTGTCCGAATAGGTGGAGCTCCTGCAAAATCTGTGAATGCCCATAATATACTCTTATTCCAATCGCCTTTGTCCCTTAACATATTTCATGCGTATTTACGATGCCTGTGATGACATATAAGCCAAGTGATATTCTTATGATCCATTAATTGCGTCAAAATATCATTCTCTTACATTTTTATTATTTTACCTTTTCCCAAAGCATACTTTCCTATCTAATCCTTCTTGATCCCACCCACCACTCTTAAGTGTTTTCTTCCAAGAGCCTTCCCAATTATTTCTTACAGTAGATCATATTCAATGTCTAATTTTTCCTTCCTGTAGCTACTTCTGAGCCCGAGCACCTGGATTAAAAGTATGTCTTGGATCTACTATTGATTTATAATATTCTATCAAAAACCTGCTGAATTATCTCCTCTCCATGTTACTCTTCAGTGCTACAGACTTACCCTCACCTTGACATTTATCCGCTTAATTACTCCATACATTCTTTGATAACGTGGTCATTTAATCATAAATTTTTATTCAATCGTATTAATAAATTTTTATTTTTAAATTATTTTTTATTGCTAATTTTAATTAATTGATCGCTTATAATGAATAATTTTTTATGTTCGCTACGATAGATCTGTTTTCGAACTCAATGCACAATATTTTTCGTTGTTTTCAAACTTTTTATATTCTAAATTTTTCCTTGCATTCCATGTCTCTCATTTGTCACCCGTGGTCATCTTCTAAGCCTTCTTTCCTGCTGCTGTTCATTCGGTCGCACGCAGAGCTCGTGACCGCGAGGGCCTTACCTCATCGACTGCCGACACTCGTCCTTGTGCCTCGATTCTCTTATTTGCCTGGATTCATTTCTCTGTTCATTCTGTCCATCGCAATTCATGAGAGGATAAGTGAGGTCCCGCTGTCCTCCGCGATAGTGTTCATGATGTGACGCCACCGCTTTCATAGTCGCCCCGCTGCTTTAACACTTCTTTGCAGTCGCCTTACTGACACACAGACGCTGCGTCCACTACCCTTTGCCTGACCCCTAACCTTCGATTTATCTCGTGAGGTTGACCCCACGAGAAGCAATCACCATTGCTACCACTGGTACAGCTCCAGCTGTTATCGGGACGCGCAAGACCTTTCACTTCGTCAAGGTTGCCGCCCATGGGGAGAGAGGATCGTGAATATTTTAATTAAATCAGTCGCACTCCCTCTGACAGGGCGGACCCAAGAGCTCAATTTAGAGTGGACAGGAATTAATTTGGTATTCCATGAGTACAACCTCCCTAAGGAATTGAGGGAGTAATATCCGGACTAGTTGTTACAAAACTAATTAAGAGAAGCATGAAACAGTTTAGAGTATACCTACATGGTCAGAATTACTAATCATGAATTTGTTTACTGAAAATTTCTAAAGAGACTTGGATAAGACCTTTATTCAAATTCAGTAAATTATGCCTTAAAAATTGTCGAAAGTATCAGGGATTGATAGGGATTGAATCAGGCATTTTTCAAGTAATCAGCGTCATTGATGCCAAGCACCTAATGTTAAGCAGCAGACGCAGTTATTTGTTGCTCTGTGATAAGCATTGTAGTTTCTCAATATCCCTCTCTAAAGTTCAAAAACGGAAGCATGTATTAGTTTTGCAAGTGCATTGAGTCACTTGCAGAAGTTGAGAATTTGTGGTGAAAATTCTAAACATGCATTTTTTTTTACCAGGTAAAATGAGGAAAAAAAGAGATTGGAGGATGACGTTCACATTAGAATGATAGACGAGTTAACATTCCATTCAATTCTGTAAATATCCCCGCAGAAGATAGATTTTATAATGTAAAAATTGAAATAAATGTGATAAAATGACTGGATTCCTTAATGATGATCAAAAATATTTCAATTTTTTTTTGCAATAAGCTTCTTTCACTTATTCGAATGGGACATTTAATCAGTACGAATCAATCTGTGATAACTCTAATAAACAAAACAAATGTTAAGATTAACCAATATATTAAAATTAAATTATAAGCAATATCATCCATTTTTATTTCACTCACTCCGGAGTTTTCCTGTAAGTTTTTCAGGTGTTGGAAATATTTACAGAAACAAATTGACTTGCTTTACAATGCAACAATTTAAGATCGCAAAAATCATTCGCTGAATGATTTTTATAATCTAAAATTGTTGCACTATAATGCATATTAGTGCATGACTTTGTCAAAGGTTACTGTCGCGGCATCTCCCGCAGTTTCTTGTAAATTTGACATGCTATTATGGCTCCATTTATATTCTTTAATGTTGATCATTTCCGATTAAATATAACCACAGTTGTCTCTATCGAAACGTTAATTAACTCCAGCATTATTTGCATATCTTTTCATACAATCTGAAGTTAAATACAACCCAAAAGTCACGTATACTGCTATTGGGTTATTAAGTTTCAGCAAAGTTATACGGGAATAATTTTGAAGAATTACGTCATAAAAAGATAAAACCAAATTGTTTTATCATTGGAAACGGCTCCCACAGCAATGGTTTAGCTCATTCAATTTAAGAGTTTTATTAATTATATATCTGAAGTATCATCCAGAGCTAATAGTTGAGCTATATGCTAAATGTCATAGCCAGGATGTTTACACAACGATATTGTGCTAGGGATGTGCGGGAATTGTTTCTTGGTACTGTAACCAACTTAATGAAATTTGTAAGAATATTCCTAATTATTCTGTCAATTTTCGATCATAAATATTCTTATTCGTTTTTTAAATTACGTACTTAGTTCTCCCTCTCATTAGGCAGTTTTTGTGGCGTAACTGACGTTTAGCCCTACCTTTGGGTTTATCAGATTTAATGCACCATGACGAATATGCGAAGGAATCTTCGATACAACATTTCCGCATTTCGTTAACAAAGAATGATCACTCAATGTCTCCATAAAACCCAAATATACCAATTGATGATATTTGTATATTACCTTCAGTTTATAATCCTGTTACAACATCCCAATTGCCTTGACAGCCAATATTTCCCTCAATTTTACGTAGAGGTTTCCGTAACTCTCTTTATCGGAAATTTTGAAGTGGGCTCAGAATATAAATTTCAGTTTCAGTTAGGACCAATACCATCATTCACAGAATGAAATTGAAATGGGAACGCGAATTCGGTTGCAGTATGAAAAGCTGAGGCGCGAGGGTCACGTAACAGATAATTTTTTGATCGAAATCTTAAAAAAATATGTGTGTATATAAATATAAAAATAATATATATCCACACACACCTTAATATTAATATATGTATATATATGTAATATATGTATATATATATATATATATATATATATATATATATATATATATATATATCCCTCCCCGGACTACAACCTTGACGTGGTGGAAGGGCTTGTGCGTTCCGATGACCCCTAGAGCTGTGCTGGCGGGAGTAATAATTATTGCTCCTGGTAGGGTCACCCATGCCAGATAGGTCGAAGGTTAGGAGCCAGACGAAAGGTAGTCCACGCAGCGTCTGTTCCTCAGTGAGGCGGCTGCAATGGCGTCTGACCCCAGTGGGGCGGCCATTAAGTGATGGTGTCACGTTAAAAACACTATTGAGGAAGGCAACGGGAAACCACCTCAATTATCATTCCCTAGAAAAATATGATGGACAATAGAGATATTTTGAGTCCTGGCAACCACGGGGCTCGGCCCAATCGGCCGTGTGTCGTGCCCGGCAGTGGGGGAGGCAGGGCTTCCGCGGTCGTCATCCCACGAAACCCTTGCAAGGGAAAACCAGCAGCAGCAGGACAGAAGACGCAGGAGAAGAAGACGAAATTAGTTAGAATAGGAACGTGGAATGTTCGGACAATGATGAGGACAGGGAAATTGGAGAATGTTAAGCGAGAGATGGAAAGGGGAAATATAGATATTTTAGGTCTATGCGAGGTGAGATGGAAAGATAGCGGGGATTACTGGAGTGATAAGTATAGAATAATATACAGCGGCGGGGACGAGAGCCAACGAGGGGTTGCCATTGTATTAAATGAAGAGGTAGGGAGAAGCGTAGTCAACATAGAGCAGGTAACGGATAGAATACTACTAGCGGAGATAAAAGCAGAACCGACGAACTTAGTTATTATTCAAGTATACATGCCACCGAGCAACCATAAGGAAGAAGAGGTCGATAGGATATACGATCAGTTAGAGGACATGATCGCGTGTGTTCCCGCAGGGAAACATTTGATAGTGATGGGGGATTGGAATGCGACGGTAGGCGAAGGAAGAGATGGTGATGAGGTGGGGGACTACGGTTTAGGCACGAGGAATGACCGCGGGGAGAAAGCAGTTGAGTTCTGCAGAAGACAGGGGTTAGTCATCACCAACACTTGGTTTAGACACCACAAAAGACGCAGGTATACATGGAAAATGCCAGGTGACTCAGGAAGATATCAGCTAGATTATATCCTGGTTAGACACAGGTTTAGGAATAGTGTGATAAATTCCCACAGCTTCCCGGGAGCGGATGCGGACTCAGACCACAATTTAGTTGTGATGAAATGTAGCATCCGTTTCAAAAAGATAAGGCAGGGGCGGCGAGTTAGAAAATGGAATGTAGAAGCGTTAAATGGGTTGAAAAGGAAGGAATACAAACAGGCGGTAGAGAAAATCATGGAGGATGGTAAAGGGCTTAGTACTATCGAAGAAAAATGGGAAATGATCAAGAAGGGGTTGTCTAAAGCCGCAAAAGACACTATTGGAACCGTTAACGCTAAAAGGACTAGGAAACCATGGATCACGGATGAGATGATTACAAAGATGGATGAGCGGAGAAAATGGAAGAATATGAATACAGAATTAGGCAAAATGAAGTACAAAGAATTGAACAATAAATTGAGGCGGGCAACAAATAAAGCAAAAGAAGCATGGTGGAAGACGCAGTGCGAGGATATGGAAAGTCTGCAGAGGAAGGGTGAAATCGGTGCGCTGTACAGCAAAGTTAAATCGTTATCGGGAAGTAAGAAAGGAAGAGCTATGCTAACAGTTAGAGATAAGGCGGGTAAGGTAATAGTTGACGCAGGAAAGATCCAAGAGAGATGGAAGGAGTATATAGAAGAACTGTATGGTAAAGAACTCAGACCAACAAAGTTAGACATTGAAAAAGAAAATGACGTAGAGGAGGACAGCTTAGGTCCAGGCATACTAGACCATGAGATAGAAAGGGCATTAAGGGAGATGAAACTAAATAAGGCCGTGGGGGTAGATAACATTCCCGTGGAACTTTTAAAATGCTTAGGAAAATGTGGGAGGAAGAGGCTATATGGGCTGATCCGTAGTATTTATGAGGAGGGAACCTGGCCGGAAGACTTTTTGAGATCAGTTTTAGTTCCTATTCCGAAAAAGGTAAAGGCCACGTCATGTGAGGACTATAGGACAATTAGTTTGATATCCCACGCAGCTAAAGTAGTTCTCAGGATCATAAACAAAAGGATAGAGAGTAGGGCAAATGATTACTTAGGGGATGATCAGTTTGGGTTTAGGAAGGGGAGAGGTACGCGTGATGCCATTGCAGTAATGAGATTATTAATCGAGAGGAATATAGAACACAACCAGGAGGTATTTGCCTGTTTCGTAGATTTCGAAAAAGCGTTTGATAGGGTGAATTGGGAAAAACTAATGAGTATATTGCAGAAAATAGGAATAGATTGGAGGGAAAGGAGGCTAATCCGCAACCTGTACATGTCTCAGACTGCTCAGGTGCGGGTGGGAAACGGGGAGTCAGGATGGGCAGTGTTAGGAAGGGGTGTAAGGCAGGGTTGCCCATTATCACCGTTGCTGTTCAACCTGTATGCAGAGGAAATGATTAAAGAGGCATGGGAAGAACTAGAGGTAGGAATGAAAGTGGGCGGGGAATTCGTAAAATCAGTTAGGTTTGCTGATGACCAAGCTTTAGTTTGTCAGTCAGCCAAGGGGCTGCAAGCATTGCTGAGTGAATTGGAAATTCAGTGCGACAGCAATGGGATGAGAATCAATATTAAGAAAACAAAGGTTATGCGATTTTCTAGAAAGAAAAAGGCCAAGCTTAACATTAAAATAGGAGGGCAAAAACTAGAGCAGGTAGAGCAGTTTACGTATCTCGGTAGTGTTTTGGACCAACACGGTCAAAGTAGTAGGGACGTAAGGAGAAGAATTGCGCTAGGCAAAGAGGTTTTCACAAGGAGGAGGGAGTTGATGACGGGGACTCTGAGTAAGGATGTTAAGAAAAGACTCGTAAAAACTTTGATATGGAGCGTAGCTATGTACGGTGCGGAAACGTGGTCATTGAAGCAGGAGGATAGACGTAGATTGGAGGCTTTTGAAATGTGGGTGTGGAGAAGAATGGAGAAGGTGAAATGGACAGAGAAGAAAACAAATGAGGAAGTACTTGGTATGGTGGGCGAAGAGAGGGGTTTGTTGGGAGAAATCATGTGGAGGCAGGAAAAGTGGATGAAGGGGGTATTGACCGGCAGTGGGATGTTGAAGACTGTGATAGAGGGTAGAATGTTGGGCAAAAGAGGAAAGGGAAGGAACAGGATAGGGATGTTGGACGGGATGAAGGGAGGAAGAAAGTACTCAGAGATGAAGAGGGACCTGATATAGAGTAGGATGATGGATTTTGTGTTTTGTTAGGAGTAATAAAATATTTGTTAGTTGTGTCCATACAAAAACCTACCTTAACCGGTAGATTACCTTAAAAAAAAAAATATATATATATATATATATATATATATATATATATATATATATATACACACACATACACATATATGTGCACACACACATATATGGTCGCGGTGGTCCAGTGGGTAGAGCGTTGGACCGCTGACCGGAGGGTCCCGGGTTCAATTCCCGGGCAAGAGACTCAGGGCACCTACAGCTACACCCAAGCTATGTGATTTTTCGGGTATGAGATGCTCGTGGGGAACCTCAACCGGCACCGGGAAAAGAAATCGCCCCCCTACCCTAATGTGTGAATTTCACACGCCATCGGGCTCAGTACTGGGTGAACTCTACCATCACCTATCAAACCGACCTTCGGGTTGATTAATATGTTTATATATATATATATATATGTATATATATGTATAAATATATAAATATATATATATATATATATATATATATATATATATATATATATATATATATATATATATATATATACATTCAAACACGAAATCCCGCCAAACGGCGAATAAATACTCATATATACAGAAACATATATAAGGAAAAGGGATAGGAACACGTATAAAGGACGAACACAATATAGGTGGGGAAGGCGGAATCGAACGGATCACAAGAGTAAAAATATCTCCTCAACCGGGACTCGAACACCGGATCTTTCCACTTGCCGGGCGGATGCTCTTAACCACTTGAGCTATCGAGGATATGTAATTTACCCTAAGATCCGTGGGTGTTATATATCGCCAAGCGCCCCGATTCTTTAGGCAAGGGATGGCGTCAGGCATATATATATATATATATATATATATATATATATATATATATATATATATATATATATACATATACATATATATATATATATATATATATATATATATATATATATATATATATATACATATACATATATATATATATATATATATATATATATATATATATATATATACACACACACTCGTATACATATGTATACATACACACATATGTGTATATATAGTATATAAAAATATATAAACATATATATATATATTCGAAATAAAAACCATCACGCAAGCAGACCATCCTTTATTTATAGTTATATCGTCGAGAATAAAGTCGATTTTTCAAATTTTATCTCATTTCGTGAGAACGGAGAACCGAATATCTTGAAAAGTTGAGAACCTTATTGGGATTCCGATCGACCATATGTCAGTCCAACATTTTTTCGAGAATAATATGGATTTAGAAAATGGTTCGAGGCAGCGGTAAAGTTTTTCTCCTATTTGTATTTTATGCACGCGTAAAACTCGCTCATCCCTACGAGCTAACTGGCTTTCAACGCTTGTGGCATTTTTATTCCTGCATTTGGTGTGTAAGTCGTGTACACAGGCTTACCACCCGAAAAAAGTTTTTTTTTCGGCAAAAGCTCCAGAAACCTATGTCTGATAACACGAGCGAATATTATTTCACGTCATCCTCGCTGATCACGATAACTACCCGCGCTATAAAGAAACGAGTAAAACTTCGCTGCGCTTCGGGATGGGATCATCAGTGTGTCGGCGTACTTTTGCGTCCCCTCCCATTCAAAATGAGGAACTCGAAGGTTCGGCAGTATTTGATCACGCGGCTGCAGAGTTAAAAGGATTACCTTAATAGCCTTTGTCCTGTCTTTAATTGGTTTTGGGATTGAAACTGTCAATTACGGAATCGTTCCATAATATATTACTCCCACCTCTCCGACGGTGTTTAAGCGCTTAGATTTGCATGCAATTGAGGTTTATTACCTAGGGTAATAATTTTTTTGTCTTTGAATCACTCTACTGAACCTGAACGGACGCTATTCCTCTTCAGTACGCTATTCATATCCAAGTTTGCCTGTGCTATGTACCTGCATTATATTCAATTTTGAATTCATTGCTACATTAAACTATGCCGATTGTGTTTGGCGAATTTAGTGTTCAATTAAGCAGGAACGAATATTTGATAGGATAGTCTGAGTCCGGCTTTGGTCACTATGCGTATTAATTATTATTATTGGAAACAAAAGAAGTTCTGAATCCATGAGTCAACCCGTCAACGCACGGTTGATAGCACGCACTGCACGCTATACCACAGCAGCTCATAATTGGTAGGCTATTTCGCGATGACCATTTCAAAGGAATTGAAATGAGTCGAAAACGTTAATGGACGAAAGTGAGAGGTGGGACTCGCTTTATCAACGGTTTTAACGATTCTCTCTCCTTTCATCCCGCGATTCTTCAATATCGGCCGCCGTCCAGGGCAGAACCGCTTGTAGTTTACTCAAGACAAAGAGGACGTTATGAAGGTGACGACACCATGACGACGTGTTACCTGGTCAGTTCTCAACTGCTACACTCCGTTTCCATTCATATTTGCGCCCATAGTTTGTAATACATCTATTCACTGCCCTTATCGTTTTTTGTGTCAATGCTAACACTGGCTGGAGAGAGAATTCTGATGACTAAAAGGCTTATAAAAGTTTGGCTCAACAGGCAATTATTAACTCAGTGTAAAAAAGTCAAGACCTTTGAGTTCCGGAAGCTATACATACAAGATGAGGAAACGATTCCATGAAATACTTCCATAGAATGTACATTCACAGATCCGTCGCTGCGAGTTGAAAATTTTTCGCCTTAGAATCAGATGAACGTATTTTTTTATTTGGTTTGAACATAAGAGTATGTTTAGCACAGCAACATTCCAATACGTTCTTGTGTGTTCTATCACGTGGCATCGGATCAGAATGTAATTTATACGTAAGACAAGGATCTTATTTACACTTGACCGAGAGTTATTTTTTTTCATTATGAAATTTGTACATAGCTGTTGTAAATTATGTAAAATTCCACCAACTTCGAGACGAGAACCTTGAATACAACTTGAATTCGATCGTTGTGGGCTTTGCATCATTACGATAATGATGATTTATTAGAATATGATTATTTAGGAGATGATTGTTATTAGTTACCGACATCACAAATAAAATTTTTGTCTGTCTTACTCATGATCAAAACAGCCAACTTTACGAGTGGAAAGGAGTCTCGTAATGAGAGGGAAAGAGTCGCGAAGAGTCGTCAAATCTTCTGTTGTTGCTCTGTACTTGTGCGGCTAAATACTAGCACGCACCGACCGCTGCATGTAAATATGTATACACAGTGTGATTTACACTGAACTAATTTTTCCTTAAATATTAGCATTTGAGAACAGTCTTCAAGTAATAACTGTGTATCGTCCTCAGACATACACCAAACCTGCATTATGTAAAAACCTTTTGGTCGTCTCAATATACTCACTCTCTCCCTTAGTCTAGGCTATCCATGCCGGTTTTTCTTTTCAATTTTCCATATACTATGCGTACATTAATTTTACAGGCGTCAAACTTATAGATAGCGTTCAAATCAGCATGGTGAACAGAAAAAAGCCTGTGTATTTTTTCTTTCCGCTTCAGCTCGGGGAAAATGAAATACACTCCTGTTATTTTGACATCCACCCCAGGAAAATTCTTTTTATAGCACACTAATTTTGATACCTAAATATAATATGGCTGATGATATGTTACGATTAATTTCAAACGAGTTCGATTGAAAAGTTTAAATTAATGAGCAAAAGGTTGTGAATTAGCGCCCAAGAATAGACAGTTTTCTCTAGCTCTTCACCAGATTCTATCTCCCTGTCTTCAGCATTACTAGAATCCATATGCCTTCAGGAAAATTCAGATAAGGTCATTATTGAATGCACTGGTAACTTTTAACAATTTTATTCAATATGCTAGTGTTGGTGCAGTAGGTACTTAATCTGAACATTATTCATTTGGACCGTATAACCTCCGCGTTGGTTCCTCTTGTTGGCTGACTGTTTCGTCGGAGCTATGAAGGCATCTTCAGTATCAAAACTTCGGAACTTCATGTTAGCGAAGTGTTAAAACTTCCTGATTAACTTTTAAGTCTAAGGTTTATTAGTCCAAAGTCAGCAAAATTTACTTACTAGTTAAGAAATTCTTCTTCCTGAAGTTTTGAACTTAAACGCCGACGAGGCTGTCATTCTACGAGAGGATTTCGTGCGGTGCCCCGGATAATAATGATTGATTTTCGGCCCATTTGCGGCATAAGTCGTTGAGTTAACTTCACTTAACTACTCTGATTACGTGATTACTGATTAAATGCACTATTAAATCGTCGCTCAGAAATATTATTGATACATAAATGCCTATATTTTTAAAAATTATTATTATAAATATTCCTTCTAAAATTCAGTCGTGGTTATCAGTAATGAGTCCTTATCTCTTACATAATGTATAATAAAGGATTTTGGAGCGTGTTTTATTAAACATTACCATTGAACATTATTGAGTAGTCGTTTTAAAACTTTTTTGTAAGCATCTGCGCGAAAAAATTCTATGCAAGTCAATGCAAATAAGCCCACACTCAGATGTATAAATGAAAACATTGTTAGGATGAATTGGATTCAAGGATATGTCTTCTCTATGACCTGGTCCTTTAAAGAGGTCGCTCTCCTGGATTGGAATGTCGCGTGGGCCGCAAATAATGCAGCGGATCTCAGGTCGTCCGGGATAGGTATTACAAGTGGAGTCCATTCAATGGCCCCGAATGATGTGCACCAATTTAATTCCGGGCACAATCTGCTTAAATGCCGTTATGTATAATGACATACGTTGCGGGTTACATCACTGTTACGATGTCTTTACTTATATGAATAGAGGAAAGTAAAAGGCCACTTAATTTCTCCGGAAACGACGTCTTGACTTATATCAATAAAGGAAAGTGAAAGACCACTTTTTCCTCCGGAAACGAGTTAAATGAATTGTTTAATGAGCAATACGATGTCCAAAGGTCAACCGGCATATAATCCTCGTCACTGGTATTACAACTAGGGGCAAACGCGCTAGTGAAGCTCACTCGCATGGAGGGGTACGTTAAAAATGTACCTGAGATAAGATTGTCAATTACCGGGCGATTAACCAACCAACTTCCTGGATCTTCGACTGAACGAAGCACGTCAGTTCCGGGGGATATCGATTTCTGATCCTTGCTTATGCAGTAATCCTCTGCCAATCGAGTGACACTCTCCGCTTACTATGTCATTGACGTCGCAGTCAACCCATGTTTCGGATATATATTGTTTATATTCTAAAATGTTTTTTTATGGATAACAGGGGAATATATCAAATATGATGCTCTCTGGTGATAGCATTTGCCATTGGACCTATGCAAAATTCTATGAAATAATCTCTTGATCCTCTACTCGAATGTTTTTTTTTATGAATAAGAGGCTAAAAACGCCCAAAAAAAATCTCAAGAAACTGCGGAAGATGCCGCAACAGTAACTCTTAAAGGAGTCATCCCCTAGTATGTATTTTAATGCAACAATTTCAGAGTGTAAGTTGCAGTTTCTTGGAATTTTTTAATAGTATCAACAGCCTAAGTGCTTGAAGTTGGGTTTAACCTCGTGGACTGTAGCGCGTCGCGCACAACTACGAATGCCTGTGACATTTTATGTATGGTATTTAGTCACAGCATCTTGTTCCTTTAAATCCCCCAAAATTTTCAGTTTAAGAGGACGCCTCGATAGCTTAACTGGCTAAAGCACTCGGCTGTACATTCTGGTCAAGGCGAATGATTTTTACACTCTAAAATTGTTGCATTGACGCCCATAAAGTTCATGAGAAAGTGCACCTCTTTTTGGTAGCCGATGATGATGAATGCGATGAATGTTTAGAAAATTTGCCGATTCGAGTGATCCTTAGATTTGCACAAGCCGAAAAAATCTAAACACCTCAAGTTTTTATTAACTCTAGTTTCCATCATGAACAAGAAATATTCGTTGCTTTTGACGACTAATGCAAAGGGACAGTTTTTACAATAGAATATCGATGACAGGAAGTAACTACTGCTAAGGCATATCTAAAGGGGGTTGGAGGCAAAGGAATGGGATCGTCACTTTTGATCCACAGCAATGGATATGCTTCTTATTAAACGGGAATGAAAGGTAATTTGTACATTCCACGGAGTAAGCCATCGACCACAGCATACTCTCGGTCGATGTCTTCCTCGTTGTTTTAGTAGCAAAATGTCTCTTACTCTTCCAGAGTTGAGGTAAAATACGAAGGGTGGGAAATTCATAAATCGGAAAAACCGTGCTGAACCTTATTTACTTTTGAAATGGCACATACAATGATTTTTATATGTTAAGTAATTATCTGAATGTTTTCAATTTTGTATGTAGAAGAAAGAAAAAAACACAAATTCGGTGAAATTTACCGTTAAGTTATTTACTTAGTATTAATCAATTAAATAGTACGTAAAGTAAGTTAAGAGGAATAGTTAAAACATAAATTTATTACTTTACATTTTTATAATCTGCTACGTAACCTACATTTGTGAAGATGTACATAGTGAGAAGAGAAGCACAAAATAAAAAAATTGCGTCTAGTTCGATGCAGTGTCTCACGCTCTGTCTCTCACGCTCACTCTTGTAGAGTGTGAGGCCCGAGCGAATAAGACCGATTAGCAGCGTCAATTTGATCGTTCGTAGTTTTTTGTTTCATTGCGTGAGCCACACTCTCCATTACAGCAGTACTCGTTTTTGAAGTGATGAGTTCATTAGAACACGCATTGGCGTAATTGAAGTCTGCCACTTATGAAATGTGTAGATATGCATGTATCTTGTTTCTCGATGTGTGTAGTATCTATTTCTTCCCTTAAAATTTCATCAAAGCCTCTATAAAATGAATCTCATACATGTACTTTAAAAAATTAAATTTTCCAATCAAATTAAACTACACAAATATCGTTTTGCACAAACACCTGTTGGTTATTTTTATCATAATTTGAAGAAATAGGCTATGTTTCTTTGTTTTCATCATTTGCGTTATGTGTTCGTAGTAAAAAATTAGACTTTCAACATTAAATTCTTCAGTTTCATTATCATTAATCTAGCTCATATCTTTATGTGCAATTAGGATTGCTATCCATGCACTAATCTTTTCCCATCATTGCTGGTTTATTTGATTATTATATATTAATATTGGTTACTTTAATGTCATCTCAGAATGACCCCATATGAAGGGAATAAAAGGTAGTGGTGGCTACTGCTTTGAAAAAAGAAAAAAGTTAAATGAGGAGGCCCTAATAAATGGGTTAAGGAACACTCCTAAAATATCTCAGCTTTAATTTAACTACGGCTTCTGAAAGAAAACGACTACTGATGTAGTTAGTGAATTTAAAATGTCGCAAAATTTAATTGATGGAATGAATTTTTCCAACTATGAACCTAAAAGCTGTTGCTGGGCAATTGATCTGCAAGATTAAAGATCACCCAAGGGTCTTACTTTTGCATCAAGATGCGTCTGTGACTCAGTATTTAGATTCTGATTTCGGTGAAGGGATGAGGTGGAGTACGTAAACCAAAGGACCAGCAAGATAAATAGCTTTTGAGAAGTTTTTCTTACAGTGCCAAATAGCCGAAAAATATTGTAATCGTAGATAGTGAAGGTCCTCCTCGCACAAAAGGTCCTTCCTGATTAAACCTCTTACCCAAAAAGCAAAAAAGCTAGTGAGTTTGAGAGGTAATATCACTGTCCGTATCGCTTTAAAAAAATTGGGGACCAACTGAGAAGCTACATCACTCAAACAATGGAAAAAATGTAAATAACAATCCGCTAGACTAATTTACTAAAATAAACTTACTAGCGAATTAGTTCTGGAAATGGAGGGATGTAAAAAATAACTGAACACAAACTTTACAAGTTTTTGTAAAATTAAAATATTGCTCGTAGTTTCCAGAATAATTCTGAACATTCGATTTATCAAACATGTCGCTAGTTCAGTAATAATAAACAGAATATACCATCAATCGAAAATTCATTGCCATGCGATCAATCGTAGTTTCCTCTTAAATTGTGTCATCGACTGGTGTTGAGGTAATGAATGCATGCTATCAGCTCGGTTAAACCTATGCATAGCCATTGAATAAGTAGCGTAAGATTTGCTCTAGTTATGCCCTCCTACTCAGTTGTTCACTCGTCCCGAAAATTGAGTGAAAAAATTGAGTGGCGAAATAATCGAGGATTCGCCAGTCATCTTTGACCTTGGATGTCGTATTATCGGTAAAACTCTTACATCTAAACAGTGTAAATATCAGTGTCCTGGAATTAAATAAATTATTATTCATGAATATTGTCTTGGAAACAATTTAAAGGTTTTATTTCAATAATATTTTCGTACGAACTTTTCATTTACCAAAATTTTATGCAATCAGCTAACCAAGTTTTTAGTATAATGATTACCACGACCAATGTTAGATTGTCGCATTGCCTCTTGTTTTTTTTCTTGGGAAAAAGATAAATTTGCTTTCTTTCCTTCTTGACCATACCTAAATTGGTCATAGTCGCAGGGAAAATATTCCTCACAAGATTCACCCCTAATACAATATTATGACTGTTTTATTCTTTAATCTTCTTTGTCTCATTGTATTTGACCGTTGGAAAGAAATGTGGAAAGGTTCAAATCTCCAAATCCGTTAGTTACTATATTTCAAGGGTGTTTTGTAGCCCTTAAAAATAAAAATCAGATTTTTTTGAACATCCCTAAAAGCAAGGTTTCCAGGGTAAGCCCTGTGGCGTACAAAACAGGCGTTTGTGAACTACAAAACTCCCCTCCGGGATTCTCGATTCTCTAGAAAGGTCATACAGTTTGTCAGTACTGAATGAGTTATAAGGGCCCAAAATCCTCCCCGTCAAAAGCACCCCTTAAGTCTCGATCCTCTAATAAAAAAAAGGTCATTCAGCCTTTCGGCGCGGGTTGAACTGAGTCATGAGGCCGGAGACACCCCCCAGAGATATATCACTCTGGATATATTACTATATACGGGGTTTTTCGGAAGGAAGGTGAAATACTTCTGAAGGCGATAAGGAGTTCTTTTGGACATTTTTTTTTCCTGTGAACATATGTTTGGGAACCCTTATCCACGAGACTCTAGATACGCAAATATTTCTTCGAGTATATTTTGCAATGTCTATAATGATGCCTAATCGTCGCAAAACAGTCTTTCAGATGGGCTGATGCACTTTCGTGTATCTCGTACAAATGTGAGCTTCTTTTGTCTACTGCTCAATGTATTCAAAGAGGAACCCTGAAATCTCTGGTTTCATTACCCGTAAAAAGTTAATTTTGGCAATACCTATGAAGTTTTACAAAAATATTTTTTAACAAAGGCTATAGCCCACATGATTTTGATTCCTATTATGGTTCAATCAAAGCACTATCTTCATTTTCAACGAAGATTATCAACATTCTATGACCCCCTGCAACACAAAGTTTGACATTACGGGACGATTAGACAAGGATATCATATCCGTCAGGGAAGACAGACAATCAAAGTAAGATTGTCTGAGGCAAATTAGTTGATATCAACACAGCATTCTATACAATGAAAAACATATCAATCAGCAGAGCAGGGTCGTTTAGAATATTTCACTATGATCATAAAAACATTTGTCTTGAACTGGCACAAGCTCCTGGACACTTGGCCTTCACCTGCAGACTTGAAATTATGAAAGGGATGTTCCTTTTCATCAGATGACTGTGGAAAAAAACGAAAATTCCAAGGAAATTGCCCGAGTACAAGTTTAAAAAATATTATTATTTTTCGATGTAAGGAAATGGGAATAATGAAAATTGTCCGTACAGATCGACTTTCTGTCACTCATTAAAACATGAAATGATCGACCAATTGCAATTAACTTTCACAGCAACGCGATTAAAGAATTTAACTCTCTTATTTTGCTGTGTTAGCGTCTCTCTCTCTCTTTATCTCTCGCCAAAATTTGAAAAAAAATTCAATTCTAACTTGAAATTTTTTTGATTTTTTTGAAAATTTGTGGTTATTTAATTACATCATTGTTACCGAAGACATACAGGATACGTTCTGAAAAAGTAATGCAATTAAATTTCTCGCGCCACTCCTATTAGTAGAAGTGGAATAAAACCGCTTGAAGCAGGTGGGGGAGATGCTAAGCTTTGCCGCAAAATCAGTTTCAGTGCTCTCCAAGCTGTGGAAGTGGCAGGATGTCAGTTATTGTAAACCTCTGCACGCCGACCGTGTCACGAAAAAAATGGAATCGACGATCGAGAAACGTTACGCGGTCACTAAGTTTGGTGCTTAACTGAAAAAATCTCATGAGGGGGCTAACAAAATGATTCAAGGCTTACGGGGACCCTGCTGACCTACTCTCAAGTTTCGATGTGGTTAAAGGCCTTTAAGGAGGGCCGGGAAGAGGTTCGCGACGAGCAACGCTCTGGGCGGCCGTCATCCAGCACAACGGACAACAATGTGGCTCGTGTTCGACAATTGTAGGACTGACCGTCGATTGAATATCAATATGGTTGCCAATGATCTGAACTTGTCGTCTACTGTTGTGTTTCGCATTCTTACTGAAGATTTAGCGATGAGGAAAGTGTGCACCAAGCTCGTGCCCAAGGTGTTGTCAGACGACCAAAACACCAACAGAGGGGAAACTTCAAGTGAACTTTTGCTACGTATTAAAAATTAATGTGATTATTTGGACAATGTCATTACTGGTGATGGAACCTGGTTTTTTAATACGACCCAGAAACAAAACGCCAAAGCTCTGAGTGGCATACCGACCAGTCCCCCAAGCCCAAAAAGGCAAGAATGAGCAAATCAAAAGTGAAAACAACGCTCATTGTCTTTTTCGACACTAAAGGAGTGGTCCATAATGAGTTTGTTCCTCAAGGATAGACTGTTAACGCTGCCTACTACGTGGATGTGCTGGAAAGATTCCGAAAAAGGGTCATCTGGACGAGAAAAGACATCTCCGCTACCTGCCAACTCCATCACGACAACGCGCTACGAGTCCGCGAGTTCCTGGCCAAACACCAGGTGCCAACGCTGCCCCACCGCCCCTATAGTCCTGATGTCGCCCCAGCAGACTTCTTTTTGCTCCCTCGAATTAAGACAGCCCTGAAAGGAACCCGTTTTTCATTCATATAAGAGATCCAATGAGCCGTGACGAAGACCTTGCAAAAGATCCCCGAAGACGCCCTCCAGGGCGCGTACCGGTCCTGGCAAAGTCACTGGAAAAATGTGTAGAGGCCCAAGGACAGTACTTTGAAGAATTTTATGTGTTTGTGAAAATCTGTTCCATAAATGAAGTCAAGAAAATAATTGTATTACTTTCGGAACTAACCCTGTTTTTTTCTGAGATTAAAGAGCAAATGGCTCCACATGAATATTTTTGTGCATTTTTCAGTCAAAACAAGATTTTATATCGTTTGCTATCACCTTATGATAGTTTTATTAGCTTGGGAATGAGGTTAAAAGAAAAGAACATTTAACTTAAAGCCTGTTGCATTCCACCTTAATATATTTCCAGTGCCTAAGGCAATATTCAAACACATTTTAAGAACCACTAGATATATTTATATTGTACAATGTTTTATCATTGCATAAATATGCGTAGCAGTGAATGCAAAAACGCTTAAATATATTCCATAAGGGCTGAGATATTAATGAACTACTTTTTCAAAATCTAAGACTACTAAATGGATAATGATCAAAACGTTCTTCACTTAATCGGAAAATTGATCACTATTATACCTATATCCAAATTATGCACCAAATGACAATCATCATCTTAACCAAAATGTCTTCCCATTGCGCGTGCGTACATTTGTCATTACCTGGAGATTTGGTTTCTTTGCTGGAGAAATTGATTTTTTTTAATTCAGACTGGTTTTCATGTAATCCGGGCTCATATTCGTTCCCCTCCTCTTTTTTTATTCCCTTTTCACTTCTATAAATCGTTCAATATCATGTACATTGGCATGTCAGCTAGCCCCCTAAGGAATGACAGGAATAAAAAATATTATTTGTGAAGAATGTTTTGCATTAAAGGGGTATGTATTATCATTAAATAAAAGTAATCGCCGGAAATCAGAAACTCCTAATGTCTTTAGAATGAGAGGAGCCAAGAAAGTCCTTTCACATGAGCCAAAGGATCCTATTTCAATTGTCCGTTATTTTTAATACATAAAAGGACGATCATAATGCCAATAAGTCTCTTCAAACTCGGTGAGAGAGTTTTGTCATTCACTACCAATTATTATTTTAGAATGGATATCATTTTAAAAATGTCGAATAGTTGTTCAAATATTGTTTAAATATTCATTTTTCATAAATGTTCCTTTTCGTATTTTCTCTTCAACTTCGAAGATTCTTTGGTATCACCTGAAGATACATGTACGATAAGATAATTCAAGCAAGAGGCGGGTAGTGAATATTATTTGAAAATAGTTTTTTGTGCGTCAAGAGAGGAGTAAAATCTTTGATCAAATGATTTTTTTTGTATTAAATAAATGCTTTTTGGTGCATTTCAATTCTCTTTGGCATATTTCTTTTGCTAAATATTATTTTGGCACCCATTTACTTGTTCTAAAATAAGCATGACAAACGACGACCTGGAGCGTGGAAAACTGTGCGAATTGATTCAAAAGAAGAACGCTTAAAGTGAGATGTAATTAACTTTTAGCATCAATTATCTATCGCAACAAGAGACATTATCTATTAAATATGGTATATGTAGTTACTTAAACAATATACATGATCTGTGAGCGTTATATTTGTTTATTCAAAATTGACGAGAAGTGAAATTCCCAAGCTGCTCCTACCGTATTCTCCATTTTTTGCTGGAACGAAACGCATTCTCAATCAACACTCCTGAGATATTGCGCTTGTAGATTCGTCATCGATAGACCAGCAGTATGAAATTGTGCCGCATGAAGCTACAGTTTTGAATGAGCGATAATTGATTCATGTTTGCCCTTTCTTTCCTTCCCACTTGTTTTGGGAAACCCACCCTTGGACGATCGATTATTTCAATTCATTAACAACCTGTAGAAGTGCCTTACAATTATGATGAATTAATTTCAAAAAATAATTTTTCTTTTGCTACATTGGAAAAATTTTCTGAAATCTAGCAGCTTCTCCTTCATCCATCGAATTAAAGATTTCGTGGTATATACCAATAACCCAATCCACCAGTTTCATGAGATGTGAGAATATTTCACCGTAATTTTTTTTCCGGGAAGAGTTCGTTCATATGCTTGAAATGAGTCAGAGGGATCGAGAGTTGAGCACATAGTTTTGTCTCATAAAATACCTTTTTATTCAAATCCACTCCAAGTTGTTACTCATATTTTTTGGCGTGTTTTCGACCAAAGCTTGTCAACCCTCGGATCTCGCGAGCGCATACGCCGGAGACGTGGTTTATCCGACGTGCTTGCGAGTTCTCGGAATATTTAAATGCCGAGTGAGTTCAGGATTCATTTCTCTCTTTCTCCGTCAAGCAGGAATAATCTCACCAATCCCCCCTTCCCGTATTCATTCTCTCTCCCCTTCGTCGTCCGAATGCCTCTCCGGCCCTGTTTACATCATGCCACTCGAACCGACTTTTTCCACCGCACCCAGACATATTTCCCCGCTTTTTTTTAATCCTTTTCACGGAATTGAGTCATTTCATTCACTTGTTGTTCCACATTGGGTGAGGTTTTGGGACCCCTTCACGTGCACGCTACCGCGGGCGAACTCCACCCAATCTCCACCACCCACCTTTTGCCCACGCATTTTTCATCGCTCACGGCAGGAAGTTTGGGCGGGGAAGGGGGAATGGTATGATATGATATGGGAAGATACCATTTTTCACCCCAAGGTCCGCCCCTTAAACCCTTCTTCCTTGTCGCCCAAGCTCTCTAGGGGTGCGTGATGAAGGGATGCGACGATTTAGGTGTGTTATCATCATCATGTGTTTCTAACCCAAGGTTGATTGAATCATTCCTTATCTCTCGGATGCTCTCTGTTAGGTCTTCCGTCCAACGTCCTCCTCCACTTAGCCTTCGTATTTTTCTCCCTTGGCCTTCCTCCTGTGCCTGTGTCAGCCTTATCCTTCCAATTTCACCTATATTGTGATTTGGTTAATTTAACATGAGCGCTTGTTATGGAGTACAGAAGTATGCAATACCGAGGTCCATCAAAAAAACCTACCATAAGCCGGTAGACTGCTAGCAATAAAAAAAATTTATTTCAGATTCCCGAGGAATATCACCCAATTTCTTACGCTATTATCCTCCTCTATCGCATATTCTTCTGCCTTTAAAAGAGTCTATGAGAAGGGCAATAAAATAAATTGGCCAATTTTCACTCTCAGTCCTAAAAAGTCCATTTTCGCCAATAGGAAATCTATATTTCCCATTTTCTGCTCCACAACTTCCTAGTTCGATTCTCCCATTGTGTCTCGTAATTAAGGCGCCCTTTTTCTTGCAATCATGCAATAGATTGCCACCAATTTAATTGGAGTCTGTATGCAATTTTCAAGCTTGCATTTTGTTGACATAGAAGAAATGCAAGACACAAGGCTACGTTGCAAACGAATAGAAATGCTTTCGAAATTTTCCAACGCGTGGGGATTTGTTGATGCATATTCGTCAGCGGAGCCATGCAGTTCGAAGCGGGATACGCAGGGGGTCTCTGACACGACCCAAGATGTTAGATGATTTATAATTTTCAAATTTTCCGAACGTTGCTGAGCAGATACCTCGCTGCCTCCGCTGAAAGGAGGTATTAAATATACGTCGCTCCCCAAAGTATCCGACGCGGAAGAATTAAACCCTTTCACAGGGAATGATGTTGCGGTTTTGTCGACTGTATTCACAAAAGGGTCCATTTCAAGTAAATTTATTCCCTACCACGATCTGAGTGTGGCCTCTGTGGAAAGGGTTACCCATCCAAGCTATATATCCATAAACCACAGTTATCAACCTGAAGGTTGGTTTGATAGGTGAGGGTAGAGCTCACCTAGCACTAAACCCAACGGCGTGCGAAATTCATACATCAAGGTTGGGGAGCCAGTTCCTTTCCCTGTGCTGCTTGTGGTTCCCCAGGATCCGAAAAAGCAACCAACTTGAAAGAAATTGAGGGTGTCCAGAGGTTTTACCTGGATTCCGGCAAAATAAAAAAACAACACCAAAATAATAATAAATAGCCAATTACGTAATAATTAAGTACTATGAAAAATTTGTGCAACAGAGTTTGTCTCAATTCCTGATGCCGAAAAATGGCTCGTGTAATTCCAACGTTTAAAATTAGTTATTTATGAGACATTTACAAGTAGCGAGGAAGTGACTAAGATTATGATTGAATTAATGTCAAATTGTAATACTTTGGGATCAAAATGTATGGGACCGATATTTAAACAGCGCGATGACCATCCCACCCCATACTTGACACTAGATCAACGTCCCGTGGACGTGCATTCCGTCGATATCAATGGGCGGGAGTGTTTAACTAGGAGAGCAGCAAACCCTCACTAGAGGGTTTTATTTATTTTTAAATGTAATGCCAGTGAGGAAATTATCGAGGGGAGCACGGTGGCAAGACAACAGAACTGAGAGAGGAAGAATTATTTGTGATATGAGAGGGATTGAAGAATATTACCGGTAACTCCGAGGAGGTCGGAGGTTCGACCCGTGACTTGGACCGTTGTAGAGGGAGGTTGCTCTGTGTTGTTTTATTAGTACTCGTATGTTAGCCTTCGCCGAATATTCTGTCAGCCTCATCGGCTAAGAGTGGATAGATTTCACCGCTGTAAAAATATTCTTTATTCCTGTAATAAAATTTTCCCTCTTGCGTTCTCGCTTGTTATCCGTCAAATTTTATGAAACGCCTTTGATGTGTAAAATTCAATTATTCTTTTAAATTAATTTTCAACGCGCAGTCATATTTAATCAACGATCGATACTTAGAATATCTTTAATTTTATAGTAATTCTCCCTCTACAACAACTTCAAAGTGTAAAAATCTTTCGTCTTGAACAAGAAAATGATTTGCAGACTCTGACATTGTGGCACTGTAATGCAAATTTCGAGTAGCCGATGATTCCACAAAAGTTACTGTCGTGGCATCTCTCCCATTTCCGTCAAAAGTCTTCCTTTTTTTCTAGGAGACTTCCAGAGGCCTTTCTCTTTAAAACCCTCATCGAAGCACTTCTGCATTTGACATGGTCCACCCATTGATGTTTCATCATCCTTTGGGAAAATCACATACCCATCGTTTCTCATGTTCTCTCCTCTGGTGCTCCTCCCGTCTACGTCTCGCAGCCGTAGAAATGTAAACTCCGTGTACTCGGGTTTTCCTGGAAAATATTCTGAGATTCAGGATGAGGTTATTTGCCATAAGAAGTCCCAGATATAGGGAGAAAACGCAGTCACTCGAATTGAAGACAGAGACCTCGGGTGCTCATATTCGTAAAAGCAACCAAAATCAGTATTTCATTCCAAGGATTTTTGGCTGCAGTCCTCCATTCTTCTCTCTATAAGGACAACGCCCTTGAACGTCCTGAAAGCTCTTCCGTCTAAAATTTCTCCACATTTTGCCTACGAATCTGTCGCTTGGACTTCTTTTTCTGCCCTTATCTCTAAATATGTCACTAAAAAATCCATTATGTCTCACGGTGTACCCAATCTATCTGATTATTCCTTTACTTTTCGTGCTCTTATACTCTTCTGCATGCTTCTTCCTCATTCCTTATTTTATTTTTGCGTTTGATCTTCAGAATCTATCTCCACCACCAGTTATCGTAGGGAGCGGGGTCCTCTTATGCTCAGGTCCACGAAGTATCGCATTGGAATGACTCATGGCCGCCCAATGATGATTCAGGCGCTTTTTGGTGCAAGCGGGGAACCCTTGCACCGTAGCCCTCTTCATTTGGTCTCAGATTCTCTGAAAACTGAGACACAAATATTATGCAACTTATTTAGCCACTAATCACCTATTCCGATGCATTTAACGCTCCCTAAATTATAAGTTAGTCATAAAAACAACCTAATACTAATTGATATTTTCTCAATTGAAGATTTTCCTATTTTCAGACTAATATTTTTTCTCTAGTTTTCTTTGGAACATTATATAGGCCCGTAACCCACCCGGAAGTTGGTTTTTGAAAGCTGAAGGTAGAGCTCATCTCAAACGACAAGGAGATAAGAGGCGCGCGAAATTCACTAGGGGTCTGTCATTTCAATATGTCACGATTCAGTTTCCCGTTTGTTTGAAATTTGCGCCGCTTGTACTTAGGGGTAGGTGAGGTTATCCAAAAGTGTTAACCGGACCTTGAACTCAATAGCCACTAAGATCCCATCACTCGCAGAGCAACCGGGTGGCACTCCCAGAACTTCGTGCCCGTGGATGGACAATTTACTAAATTTTTAAGGGCGATCAATGATGAGTTCGACCAGCTAGCTGACGCTGCACTAGCATCGGTCGAGGTTCTAGCCTCGAACTTACATGAAGTACGGTGGCTGCGCTAGTCTTATCTGACAATTTCTATTTATTTCCTCCGTATGATGAAGGAACGCGGTCAGATTGCAAGATCAGGCACGGTTATTTTTGATAAGCGGGTAGGCAAACGGTTTCGCTCCTTTTTTTGCATTCTTGGTTGTACTTCTGTAGTAAGAGCACAAAATTATCTTGCTTGGCCCATATCGTGAATGTACACTATATTCGTGGAGGCCTCCATCTTCTGCCGTTTAATCATCCGTAGAATGTCGTCTTAAGTAAAAAAATGCAACCCATACTAACAATTCCTACCAATAAAGGTGGAGGGAGTCATCAGGCGTATAAGGTTGGAGGGAGCGTTAATAGTCCGAAACTCATTGTATTGTACTGATAACAGCCAGTAGGCGATGTATTCCCTGCTTTGCTCCTCACTGTATTTCCACTTGCCAATGTCCGCTACATAAATCCAGCGAGCTGAAATATTGTGCTCCGCCCAACTGATCGAATGTCTTAATCCATACGAGGCAATGGAAACATCCTTTTTTGTTACCTTGCACGGGTTTCTTTATGCTTGTATGATTGAAGCAGACCAAGGACTGGTAGATGGCGACATGACACCTTGATCCAACATATATTTTATTACTTTATCCAAGATCTCTCTTTGGGCATGCGGGACACGGTAAGGACTTCTTTAAACTGGTTTAGCATCCTCTGCATCAATAGCATACTTTGCATCATTACGAAAACCTAGTTTGATATCTTCGTGGACTACTACAGCAGCACAATTCTTTAACACTTGCTCATAGAATTCAAGGGCGCTTTGTTGCGCGGTGCTCAGATCAAATAATGAAATTATTTCTTCACCCTTGGGGGCTTCCGGTCATATTTCAGCATCATTTGGGTCATTTCTATCGACAATGTGAACCTTTCTATCCTTATCATAGGACTCGTATTTTGCATGGGTGCCCTGTTTTTAGACTCTTGCTACTTGAAAGCTAGTGTCACAAATGAGCAGGAGGACCGAGATAAGCAGAAAAAGAGCTTAGAATATGTAAAATACATACAATACGCTCGTCTTCAAAAATGCAAATCACTTTTCCCAACATATTCATACATTTGACTTGCAGTAACAAAATTGAATGAGGAGTTGCTTTAATTACTTTCTAATATAGCGACTTTTCGGTTAAAATCATGCGTATGGATATCTTACTCATCTAACCCGCTATCTGAACCACTGTCTCTCCCTCGCGTACAGAAAATCCGATAATCTACCCAGCGAAGGCACCCTTTTGCCACCCAAGTCGCTTTTTGCATTAAGTGAGGGCGAAAAACCTTCATGCAGACATTGAACTGATCTGCCAGAACACCCCTTAACTGTGGCGTACAGAAAACTCTATCATCTGTCCCGTCAGTGTAAATTACTCTATTCTTATGACCACCAGCTTTCCACACGATAATGTAAAATAAAGCAGCAGAGGTGTCCAATTTATCCTCACTGAACTCATCTTCAGTGTACCATAACAAATCCACTCTTACAGTCGCGGTACCGCTTATTCTTTTAATGCTATCCTCATTATTCTTATTTCCCTATAAATTTAATTTTACGTACATCAGGCAAAGTTGAGCTATATGGATTAAAATGAACATTATTTTGTGCTTGGGGTTCTGCATCATCAAATAGGTTAAATAATCGGATTCAATTGGAAGGACCCTTGAGTTTTTGTTCCTGCATTCAAGTCAAGTTTCATAACGGTCGCATGCCTTCAGTTTCTTATTTTCCAATGATACTACCTTGATCAAAAAGTTCCCGGAATAACCACCGTGTGGCGCTCCCATCGTTCCGATTTGAGTTCTGTTTTTTTTTGTTAAATTGGTACATCTGTTGTTGATATTCCCTTTAAATCTTAGTGTCATAACTTGACATTTGCAAAAGTTACGTAGCCAAGAGTACATCTATCTCTGTGTGTGTTGGCGATTTTTTACAATTGCAGAAATGGATTTAAATTTGCAACAACGAACTTGTATTAAATTTTGCGTAAAAAACGGATTTAGTGGCGCACGGACGTTGGAAATGTTGGAAAAGTGTTTCGGCAACGATTCTCTAAAAAAAACGGTCGTTTACCAGTGGCACGAGCGGTTCAGAAGTGGTCGTGAGTCAATCGAAGATGATGAACGCAGTGGCAGACCATCGACATCGAAAGTCGGTGAAAAAATTGATAAAGTAAAAGAAATGTTGGTCAATAACCGCAAATTAACCATCAGAGAAATAGCGGAGGACTTGAACATTGCCTATGGATCCGCCCAAGACATTGTGGTTAATGATTTGGGTTTCCGTCGTGTAGCAGCAAAGTTGGTGCCAAAAGACCTCGATTTCATGCAAAAAAGAGACCGTGTTGACATCGCAAAAGACATGATTTGCGAGGCTGAATCCGATCCCACATTCATCAAAAGGATCATTACTGGAGACGAGACGTGGGTTTATGAGTACGACACGCAATCCAGACATCAGGCAAGTGAATGGCGTTCACCAAATGAGCCGAGACCAAAAAAGCCACGTCGTTTTCAGTCAAAAAAGAAGGCAATGCTGACGGTTTTCATGGATTACAACGGTGTAGTGCATCATGAATTTTTGCCAGAAGGCCAGACAGTAAACAAAGAGTATTATTTGGGCGTTATGAGACGTTTGCGTGAAGCAATTCGCCGAAAGAGACCAGAAATGTGGGCAGAAAACTCGTGGATTTTGCACCATGATAACGCACCGTCGCACAGTGCTATCATTATTCGTAATTTTTTGACGAAAAATGCAACAAATACCATCCAACAGCCACCGAATTCACCTGATTTGGCTCCCTGTGACTTCTTTCTGTTCAATCGAGTTAAAAAACCATTACGGGGAACGCGTTTTAGCAGCCGAGAGGAAGTAATGGAAAAATCGCAGGAAGCACTGATGGACATACCGAAAACCGAATATAAAAAATGTTTCGAGGATTGGATCAAGCGCTGGCATAAGTGTGTTGCAGTCGATGGGGATTACTTTGAAGGGGACAATATAGATTTAGATGAATAAACTTGTATTTTTAATTTTCTGAATAAATTCCGGGAAATTTTTGATCAAGGTAGTATGCTACTTTTATACCGAACCATGAAATCAAATCCGAGAATGCCATCATAATCTGGGAAATTCCCATTTATTATCAATCCATCGTGAGTGTACATCCAATCGTCGATGATGAACGGTACGTGACCAGTAATTTTAACGGGATGACCTGAGGCACTCCTAATGGGCAAATCATAAGGATCGATTTGAAGGTAGCCAAAGGTGAACCGATTTCGGTGCGCAAGGGTTACTGAAGCGCCCGTATCGGCGAGAAATTTATGAGGTACCCCTAACATTGAGATGGAAATCGTCAATCCTACCTCGGGCGTCACAGTCACAATTGACTCGTTTACGACCGCCTAGTCGGGAATTACGAGTTTCCCGGATTCCGGTCCAAGATACGATTAGGGCAATTAATACGGCGATGCCTGGCTTGATTACACATCGCAATGAATCAAAAGGCAATCCTTGGAGGCGTGTGTTTCCTCGCCTCAATTGAAGCATTTTCGCGCCAGTTTCCCTCCATATGCTCATGTAGAGTAAAAAAAACAATCGATTGTCAATAGGGAAACGTTTGCCAGGGCGCAGTCTGATGCTACCGGGTGGAAACTTAGATTGGGGCGGGCTGTACGGCAAAAATTTCATCAGGATGACTGCGCGAGCGACTTGGAGCTGCTGACCACCATTTTGGGTGTGAGGGCTCATTCCGAAAATTTGGCAAGGAGGCGCCAGTGATTGCTGAGTGTGAAAATCACGTGGGTGTATGTCAGCCGCATGGTGACTCACATTCTGTGGAGGGGGTTGGAAAAAATAATGTGAATATGCGGGCCATGTACCTGGGGCGGAGCTCGGTTGGGGCGAGCGAGAAGTCGAAAAATCCCCCACGGGTTGTGTTAGCGAATTACACTCCCTATACATGGTCTTGTAGTTTACCGGATTCGCTTCTTCGAGATGTGCAAATTCCTCTAGGATATTCTTCGGATTGCGTTCGGAAGCATACGCCAATTTCCATTCTCAAGCCTGCTAGAAATTGTCGAGAGTCTTTCCTAAATAATTCTTTCCACTATCTCTGAGTTGGGTGCGGTAAATGGCGAATGGAGTTTACGCACGATCCCCCTCAATCAAGTGTAATAACCGCAAACATATTCAAAAGTCATTTGTACACGGCTTGTAAAAAGTTGAAAGCGAATATTGGGAGTGAATATTTCCTTCATGACCCTCGAAAAGCTTTCATACAACACAATCATATGAGGGTTGTTTTCCGCAAATGCGGCTATCACCCCTAGTAAACGAAGATGGGCCGTACTTAATCGTGACTCTATCTGCTTGTGCATACCTGGTGTGGATACAGCCCAATCCACACATCTTCCTGATGACTTACAGGGTATTATGTAGATGTAATGTTTGGGGCTCGTTCCAATGACTCAATTGGCTCATGGTTCTAATTCTTTCCAAAAAGGTATAAATTGATATCGCATCTTCCCCACTAAAACAAGGAAAATACGAAATTTGAAAACTCAAAATATTTGACTGGGGGGGGGGGGTGGAAGAGGGAGTTTCGGAGCCTAAAATCCATAGTATTATCAGAGTACGTTGAAGTGTTTTCCTAGAGTAGGGGGTAAGTATGTGACACGAAGGTACCTGGCAAATCCATGGCAATAGTGCAGAAGGATAACAGACAAAAAGAAAGTAAATAGCCAAGGCTTCATATCCCTGTAGTATGGTATACCCAACGCGTCGCCTGGGCGAGCCTGGGGTGGAATGAAAAAGTTTGAACACGTTCGGGTTAATTACAGGAAAAAAAAGGAATAACGGATTAACTTTCACTTCCTTTATATTCTGTTCTTATTGCGCAATGGATGCACGGCTCCCGCCATCATGACGCGATTATTAGGAATGGAAATGGAAAAAAATCATTACTATCCCTGTGAGATGTGGAATACAGTACTTATCATTTTTATATGGTTTTAATCCAGTTGATAGAATTCTTGGCTGCTAATAAAAGGACCAGTGTTCGATTCCGGGGAATGCATTTGAGCAACCTCGGCTTCACCCAAGCTGTGTTGTTTTTTTCAGCTATCAGATCACCCTGTGAAATCGCAGGTGGCAGAAAAAAATGAACTGTCACCGCCCCTCTTCTCTGAATTCTTGAATTTCACACGCCGTAGGGTTTAGTACGGTGGTAGCTCTACACTCGCCTATCAAATAAACCTTCGGTAGGATCACCGCATGGTTTTTTATTTGTTATTTTGTAAAAAAAGGTGAAATGCCTCTTACCAGCTCAGAAAGCCTACAAGCGGAAAAAGGCTTATATAAGTTGTCACTTGGATATCATGTAAAAAATCCCATTTATTTTCTTTGAAATTAAATTGTTAAAAAAAATTATATCGTTTTCTTCATATTTGGACTCGTTATCATATTTTAAACTTATTTCGGATTAACTAGCTATTTGCGTATCGGTATAGAGTGGTATGGTCCTTTATTGGTCGGATGAGAGTCTATTCGTACTGTTTCTAAATGTGGATTCATAGCTATTTATCCACTATTTGAGTGTTTTTGTATCAAAGTAATGAGTTAACACATTGTTAGAGTTGGTTAGAGTACTTCGATTAAGTCGGGATAAAATCGTCATAATTAAAATAGCACCATGTCGATGTCGACCTCACGAAGGAAAAATATGTGGGCACGAATTGGAATAAAGCTTATGAGACAATTTTAAATCGCGGAGTCCTGGTGGAAATGCGATTCTTATTCGATACGATGCGATTCGAAATTCCATCCAGTAGCATCGCTATGTAGATAGTATATCTATCGACATTCGTGCGATATTCAATTTGAATCGTCCTGGATGTGCTCACATCCAAGCCGCTCCTCTCACGCATGTTAAAGCGTCCCTCGAGCCCCCACCACCACTCCGCCCACCAGTCCGCCCCTTGGATTCCCTGTTCACTTCACTTTCCCGTTCCGCTCCATCCCTCTTCCCCATTAACGGCGACAGGGCCGATAGGCAGCGCATCGGTTTCGGAACGGGAGAGATCGTCGTTCGTGAGAGGGCGTATTGGAGGAATTTCGGAAATCGTAAAGCACGCTTATCCGTCGAAGGAGAGCTGACTCAGGAATAGGCGCTAAACGGGTCAAGACCCCCTTTAAGGAATAAAAGGAAAGATTTTTTTCGGTAAAATTTTGCTCAGTGCTCTGAAAATTTGATCCATATGCTATAAATAAATGGTTCGCAAAAATATACCTTATGCTTTCTGTAAAAAGAATCATCCGATCAATTTTGTTTAATGAGCTAAACCCTTGGCCTTTGACCCAATGGTCTTTTATTCGGATCCCGCTTGGTTATGAATATCCTTTTTTCATGTAAGTGACGGATTTTTTTAAAACCGAGTTTACGGTGCCATATAATCATGTTATTCAGTAGTGCCTTAAAGGGCAACTTAACATAACATTCTGTGATTTTTGTTCCTTGTACGTTTTCGTCTTGCTTCCTCTAAATGCATTCAAATTGAGATTCAAGTATTAAAATTTTGCCAAAGTATGATTTGATTAAAAAATGAATTCTCATTTTTTTTAAACTACCCTCAGAGGCAATATTGCGCAAATGTATGTGGACGGTCAAGTTTCATCCCAAGCAAAATTTTCCATCAGGGATCCCTAAATATCTAATAATATGTTTCATTTGGTCTAAAGGAATGCAACAAGTTGATATCGTTCGTGGGAGTTTCATGTTAAGGCAAAGACAACAAAAAAACTCGTCCATGTCATTCAAGACCACTACTTTTTTTTAGTAAGCGATCTTCATAAAATTAAGTGCTGAAGAGATCGCTTCGATGTTTAGCTTCATTGCGAGAGAGGCATTACAGTTTTGGTCAAGTTTAACTTGATTACAGAAATTAATTTGCCAAAAGGACCCAGTCCGGAGTAATTAGCGGCTCAGCCCGCGTAATCCAAGTTCTCGAGTGGGTAACTCGCTCGGGCGCGCGTGCCCATATTGGATGCGAACGGGGCGAAAACTTCCCCTCGCCTCCCGCCTCGAATTCAACCCTTGCAGGTTGCCACGAAAACCTTCCCCCTTCCCTCTTCTTCTTCTCAGTATTCGAACAGGGACGCCCAAAACTTATCCCCCCCCACCCATCCCCATCCAATCTCCACCCCATTCCCAAAGCCCCTTAATGATCCGAGCCCTGAGAAAAAGAGCCCCTCCTCCCCCCTCTCCTTCCTTACATTCCCACTACCCGGTAGAGATGCTACTCCAGTTGCGAAAAATATGTATAAAGTTCAATCATGTCTCCGGAAACATGAGTCAAGGGAGTATAGGGACGGGTTGTGGGGGAAGGGAAGGGAATAGAAGGGGGGGTTGAATGGGTATTCCTCCTTTCCTGCCCTGCACGCACTCTAGGGGAAGGGATTGTTGCCGACTTTCTCCCACCCCCGCTCCCTTGTCTCATTGCGTCCCCCATGCCGACGTCCCATTCGCCTCCTCCCTCTCCGCTAAGCCGACGTGGAAGGGAAGCCGCCCTTTCTTCTCCCTGGCCTTACCTGGGTCCCACCTTCCCCCATTCCTCCCTCCCACTTCCCAACCCCGTCATCCCCCCTCAGCAGGTCGCTGCCTATTCACCGCCGCACCCCATTCTCCAACCACTCCTGAAAACTTTCCGTTCGAAACTCGCCGTGAACCCCTCTTTTTCCTCCTTCTTCCGTGCCCCACCCCCATCCCAGTCCAATCTTCCCCCTGCTTCCCTCTCCCCGAAACGACATTTGCGTACCACCTCCGAAAAATTCGCCGCAACGTTGTTTGGCAGACGGGGATGGTGGGGATATGGAGGGGAGACGTGGTGGTGCGAAGGGCGGCCATGCCGTGGTCGGGTGTGTGTTGTTGGGTTCGTGCGTGTGGTTGGGTGCGTGTGTGTGGCTGGGTGCGTGTTGGGGTAAGTAATGATAAGGAAAGAAAAATCGTGCTCCCTTGACGGAGAATGGGCTTCCGGTTGAACTGTACCTGCACTGTCAGTCATGAAATCTTTTCCTTTGGGTGAGTGATGGTTGGCACTCCCGGCCAATCTGGTTTGAGGTTATTGGAAAATGAGAGCAAACGGCGCCCTCTCACACGAATAAATAGCCGAGTTCTCGCCCGCTTCGGACTAACGATTCTGGGTCGCGATGAGCGACGAAAGAAACATTTCAGTATGACTTAGTTTAAACTATTCTTTAAGAGCGTAAACTGTCTCGGCACCGTTGCTAACGGCAGGTAGGTTTTCAGTTTTCTAATATATTAAGAAGAGAGAGGTAACTGCCGTTCATATTTTTTAAACTGCTTATTGAAGAAATGAATAACTTTGATTAAGATAATAAATAATTATAACTTTACCGAAGAGTTTTTTCTGAAGCTAAATATATTTTTTATTTTAAATCCCTGTGCCGCGGCACCTCAGATGAAAATGTTATTTTAGAACATATATATAATTAATCGATTTAAAAAACTTAGATTTATCACTGTGGACCTGATTATTTAGTTTCTACAAAAAAGTATTCTTCTATAGTCCACCTAAACATAATTTATTGACCGACCCAGATTTTGACTTGTTGACCTTCACAATGACAACGCAAGTTCCGAAACCTGGGCGGCTTAATTACAAATCTTATGTGGACTTTACAAAGATATTTCCTCTTAGAAAATATTTGTAAATTTTTGCGCAAGAGATTTGGTACTATAATATAAGGTTTACTTGTCTGCTAATGTATAATAATTATCACCGCTACAATAGACTTAAAGGGGAATCAGAAATTAGGGTATTTCCATCAGTTTCACACTAAAAATTTCCGATATTAATTATTAATTCGTGGACAGGGATCACTCCCGAGGGCGTCACCTCAGCAAGAGTAGCAATTTGGATCGGTCTGCGACTAATCCCACCGAAGGGATTAGTGGTCAAGGAGATGCCAAAAGGACTTAATCCATTGGCATCTAACATGTTATCCAATAAACCAGAGGTATGTCCCAGGGAAATGGGCATTTTTCATAGCGAGCTCCGGCGACCCATTTCCCGCACCGTCTGTCCTTCTCCACGGACATCCTATGCTCGACCTTTTTTATAGCACCCGCATTTCATCCCCCCGCCCACGCAATCACACGGAAGACCCCTCTTCCCACCCATCCCCCTTTCCTTTCCCTAAGGAAAGCCTTCTTAGATGACCCGACCGAGTGTAAAAATTAAGTGAGGGTGGCGGAGGAGGCCGCTATGCATCGCCCATATTTCGCGCGCCCCCTCACGAATCTGACCTCGTGGGGAGGGATCGTTACTACCCCGGGAGAGAGAGAGAGAGAGAAAGAGGGAGGTTGGGATGGAAGTGAGGGACGGGGTAGATGGAGGTAGGGGTGGGTGGTTTAGTTTGTGGGGGTTAAGGGTGCTAGGAGGGTTTGGGGGAGGGGAGAGGGAGAAGGAGCGAGGAGGTCAAGGCGTTTTCCCACCTAGTCCGACCCATCTCCTCCCATATTTTTTGCATCCTTCCCAATTCCCTTCTCCCCTCAATCTCCCCCCACACAAAATCCCCTCCCCCCTCTATTTATCCACCCCCCACACCCTCCTTACCGACGGAGGCGACGCGTCGCGTCGACGACGCTAGAGAGAAAACCGTGACGTCAGCGACGGAACTGCGTCATCCCGTGTCGGCGGTGCGGAGGGGAAGCGAGGCGGGGAGGGCGAGCGAGCGACGGGGGGAGGGGGCGAGTGGGAGAGAGGGGCGGTCGGAGGAGGAAGGGCGGGAGGGAGGCGGGAGCACCAGCCGTGGAGTCAGTTTGCCGCGGAGAGTGGTCAGGTAGAGACGTAAAAGGAGAGCGGTCGGCGAAGGGAAAGACAGAGAGAGAGAACGATAGAGGAAGATTTGTAGGAGTGGGGGGAAGGCCAGGTAGACAGGTATCTAGAGGGGAGAGGGTAAAGCGTGGGTTTTTTTTTCACCCTCCGTTCCTTCCTCAAGTGAGGGCGGCCAAAGGAAGTCGGTTGGCCGCTCACGAGAGGGGAAAGAGAGAGTAGTGGTAGAAGACTTCTTTCTCTTGGTGCACGGACCTTGGCGTCCGACAACGCTCGCGAGGATCATTTTCTTTTCTCTCTCTCTTGTCCGCCCGCGTAAAAACTCCGGATCCACGGGTACGCCGTCGGAGACCACGACGACCCTCCGCGCTCATCCGTCGCGATGGATGTTTTAGCCGTTCGGCTCTCCTCCCGTCCCCTCAGCATCTTCGTCGTTACCCTGCTGATCGCGGCCTCGGCGATTCCCCGGGAGACTTCCGCGGCCCACTCCAAGAAGACCGTGGAACAGAAACTCAAGGAAGATGGATCCCTCTCGAAGGTGAGTCTCCTCCCTCACCACAGCGAACGGAGCGAAAGAGCGCTAACGGAAAGCGGAGGTAGAGCTAAGGAAAGAGTGAGCGAAGGGAAAGTCTGGGTGTGCTTCTAGAGTTATCCTTTCTTTTCGACCCCTCTCGTCGTCGATCGTTTTTACTTTTTGGCGCGCCCCGTCGATGGCCATGGCGGCGTCAGTTGGTTTGCTTCCTCGCCACCATCGACCCCAGGCGGTGGCCAAGATCAAGGCCACGCTATCTCACGTGTGTGAAAGCGGTTGCCGGCGCGTCAGCACCAAACCTCCTCGCGCCCACTCGAGCCACGTCGCCGCTGACTCCCGACCACGTTGCCTCGCCTTACCTGGCGACCGTCGTTGTCTCCTCCGTCAGCGACGTCTTCTCCTTCTCTAGTATAATATCTCACCCGTTTGCACCGTGCCAACGGAGTCACCACACCGTCGCGGCGTCGGTGTTCCTTCGGAGCAACCTCAGGGGCGTCCTCGGTCGCATCTTCAAAACCGACCACCGTCTGGCTCGACTGTCACGGATGAGCGGGCACCCAGGTGGGAGTATACGAGGAAGGGTTTTCCCGAGGGGGGGAGGGGCCGGGGGGGGATGAGAGTATGGACGGCTGAGGGGGTGGATTTGTGCCCCACTAGATACTTTGCTCCCCCACAGGGTTGTCAATTTTTTTATATATCTCATTCTTCCTATCTTCCCCTTTCTCCCCGCTTCCTCAAGTCGAAAGTTTGGTCTTTCGAGATTCCGGGAAGGTGGTGTTATCCATACCCTCCCCTGCTATTCCCCTGAACATTTCAATCACTCGCTACCACGCACACGCTTACCAGAAGGCAGGGCCGGCACCAGAGTGAACGTCCGTCCGTCCAGTCTATGCAGAGGGCCGCCCGTAGAAGGTCTCGACACGAGGAAAACTTTTTCTCTCCCTCTCTTTCCTCTCCCCGCACCCATTCCCTCCCCACTCTTCCACACTCAGAGCACGGTCCGTGACTCCCGCACCCCGCCGCTCGCCCCCTCTCTCTCCCGGGTATAACGACACAAGCGCACGCAACGCTCCGTGAAGCCCTTCCATCCATTTTTCGCCCCCACCTCCACTCCCGCCGCTTTCTCCTCCTCCCCCCCACTCCCGCACCATGCAAGAGAGGACGAAAGGTGCTCCCCTGGAACCTCTCTCTCCTTTCCTCCTCTTTGCCAATTCTTCTCATACCTTTCCCCACTGTCATTCTCTCTCCTTCCTTCCTCTCTCTTTCCTTTCCGTTTTTACCTGTGAAGCGGCCTCGTGCACGCGTATCTGGCTCCCCTTCCCCGACGCCCCCCTCGCCCCGCAGCCGTCCCCCCCCTCCCCAAGCACTCCTGTAGTTCCCTCTTGGTTGGGTTCCGAGGGGGTGTTCGGGAGGGGGAGTGGTCGGGAGGGAAGAAGCCGGTGTGGGCAAAGGGAGGGAGGAGAGAGTCTCCTGAAGGGCGAATAACTCTCGAAGGTTACTTGTGCACCTGTGCCGTCGTCGCCCCTCCGTTCCCCACGTCCCCTCCCTGCCTTCCTGCCGACCACCATCTTACCCCTCCGAGAAGGGGCTATGACAGGAGGAGCGTTGGGTAGTGACTAGAAGCAGACAGAAGTAGTAAAGGGGGCCCCAGAAGTCCCAGACCGAACGTCCCACCCACCGGAGCACGTTCCCTCCGTCCAGGGCGTTGTGAACGCTTCTCCACACGACTACCACGATCCCTCCTCACTCGAAAGAGCACCACTCTCCCTGCTGAGGTCTCCGCCTAATGACCGGCGGAGTGGGTCGCCCGGTGTCAGTCGTAATGGAAATGTGAATACGGCGCCGTAACCCGAAGTAATTTTAGGCTCGGGGATGGAACAAGACCGTCGTTATTCGAGGGACGCCCTCGTTGCGCATTCCGACAACGGCCCGGGGCTAATCGGCTTCCGACCGACGTTGCTATGGCGATCGGGTGGGTGAGGAAAGGGGAGAAGGGATTTTTTCGAACGGGTGGCTCGTTAGCGAGTGGGAGGGTCGCCGGATTTATCCACTGCGGCAGAAACGAAAACGGAAGCCGGACTACGTGTGCGTGTGTGTGTGTCTCTCTCTCTCTCTCCTTGTGTGGGCGAGGCGATTTTGCGCTAATTCTTCCAAATGACCAGCGACGAATAAGCGATGGCGACAACGAATATCTCGAGGGGGTCGCGAGTTTTGTTTCCTTTCTTTTTTATTTAGAACCGGGGGATCGGGCGTCCTGGTTGCCGGAAGGTTGATCAGGATGGAAGGCGTTGAGGTCTCCTTCCTGTTCGCTCGAGAGGAGTCCACTTCCTTTGCCCATTCGGGGTGAAATGGGGAAGCGGGGGTTATTTTCCACATTGCAACGATGTTTTTCTTTCCGAGGGTATGACGCTGCTCTTCCTACGTAATCGCCCTCGGGACCTCCCCCGTCCCCCGACGCCACCATGAACCACACTGTTTGGTCGATCGCGGGTTGTTAAGGCGGGGAAAAGAGTGGGGGGAGAGATAGGGATGGGGAAAACACGTATCGACGAATCCCATCTCCTCTATGAGAGTAACGATAATATAACCGCTTTCGTACGCCTCCCCCGAGAGTGAGATAGTTTTGTGGAAGAGGAGGAGCGGTGGTGTTGGTGTGAAGGAGGGGGAGATTGCACTTCCTCACTCTTCCTCGCCCGTCCCCCACCCTAAACCCACCAGCGGCAATCTCCCCCCTTCCACCCTCCCGCTCTCGATACAACCAGCGATTCCCTTTTCCTCCCTTCGTCCTGTCCCACCGCATCCATTCATTCTACGGGCCACGGCGAATGTGGGTGGAGGGGGTGGGGCGGGGGGACTGACGTAGTGTGCGTGGGCGGGTGGACGCAGGATGGAGGAGGGGGAGGGTGGGTAGGCACGGGGAAGGGGGACGAGGGGGGTGGGAGCATAATTGGCAGCACAAACCCCTTCCCTCCCAACACACAGACTCACACGCCCCTTCATTGGACCCTCCCATCCCGAAGACCCCCCCCCACCCTATATAACAGACCCACAGCCGTACAAGTCCCCAGGCGATGTCCCTCGGAATGACCGCAGCCACCGGCAGACCTCTCCTACGTTCGTCCCCTCTTTTCCTCCTCTCACATCTCTCCGCCCCAGCCCCTTCATATACCCTTCCTTCCGCTCCTACAACCCGTCGCATCCGAGCATCGCATACTTTGGCCTCTCCTCTGCTCTTTATTCCGGGGCGGCCCTTTCCCTTGTTATTTCCCCTGCAGCGTACGTAGGAGGGCCGAGTTAATTTTGGTTCCCTGGAGGGCTGTGATAATGCCCTAAGTAAACTGCGACGGATGGTGAAGGCCAAAGTTGTAATTGCAATTAAAGTTTAGCTCTACGGTGATGGATGCGGCTTGAATCGGGACTCGCGGATTAATTAGCGCTGCGGAAAAGTGTGTTTCAATAAATGACGTGGTGCGTTTAAAATGGATTCGGCAGCCTTCCTCAGCTCCCCCTTTCTCCTTTCCCTCTCCCCCTGTCTGGTGAATTCCCCCGGTGTCTTCGTGAAGTAATCCTTTTAAGCCCTTCGAGGTGAGGTACTCTTCGATCCAAAGATGAAATGCCGCCTGTTGACGGCGATGCTTGGCGCAGGTGCTCGTTTGTTCGTATCTTTATTGAAACTATATATTTGTTCCTATGTAGCCAGTCTTGTCCTGAGTTTGTTCCTCTGCCGGAATGCAACATTTTCTCAAATATATGCGTGTAATTGGCTTGTTTGACATTCCGTTCGGCCCAGGGTTTTCCCACCACTAATAGTCTAGGGATCAACTTTTGAGTCAACACATCCTGTAGACTATGAAACGTCTGATTAAGATTCCTTTTAGGCTTAAACTTTGAATATAATGCTCATCCACTTGGCAATATAAATTCAATCAAGGTAGATGCCTGACCCAGGATTAATCCATGTGGATCATTTCCCCATTTTCTTTGGTAATCTTAGTCTTGAAGAAGCGAATGCCGCATTTCGTGCAGAGACGTTTTTTGCATTGATTTTTTTAGTTTTCTGATTGCCTTAAGTTTCTCTCAGACACGCACCTTCATTCTTGTGAATAATGCAACTCTTTGTATTGTGTTCTTTACTTCACGAGAAAAACATCAATTTAAATTTAACAAAGTTGTTTAGAATTGTTTGCGTATACAATTGCTTTTCTTCCTTAGTTTCGCTCCGTCTTAAGAAACGACTTCTTCCCGTCTTTCTCCACTTGAAAAAACTCTTTATCAATTCTTGCATAGCATTTCAGAAGGCTAGTCATGAGCAATGTAAACATTTTACCGAATACCATGCAACCATCAACGTGGCCTCAGCTATTCAGCAAAGTAGCTGAAACTTTTAAATCGATGCCCGTCCGTGTCTTCCAGTTAGCATATGGGGATATTCTAAGATCTAACCATGGCCATCTCACACACGTATGTCATAAGGTTACATCATTGAGGCAGAAATAGAGTCAAACACTTTGGCACCTGGAGTCATGCTGCACCCTGGAAACAAAATAAAGAATCTATACGTGCTCATCAAGTTCAACCACATTATCAATAATTTTGATTCCTCCGATCTTTTGGGATCCACCCGAGGAAGTTTTATTGCATGAAACTCCTTTCCATCAATAGCCTGCTTGATAAATAGTTGGATTTCAAGTTGCCAAATGCATAACAATTATCAAGAATGGAAAGAAGGCGTTGCATGTTAAAGGATGTATAATCATCTTTTTATGTAAGGAAATAAGTATTAAGACCATATTTGTTGGGAAGTCCTAATTATTCGAATTAAATCTTAAACCGTGGTGATATTTATAAATGATATTGGTGAGCTCTGGTTCGGTAATGAGTGACGGGTCATAATGTGTAAACGGCATTGTCAAATAAACCTGCAAAATGATTTTTGTACTCCTTAGCAAAATTCGCGAATTAATTTTACAAACAAAAATCGCGAAGTTAAAACTCTAAGGGAAATGCTTTGTATTATTTTAGATTCCGACCAAATCAGATATATGAGATCATGATGTCATTTTTACAGTAACTCGTGCATTTTGATCGCTTCGTTTTCTCATAAATTCTGTCTCACTACTCAAGTAAGTGAGCTCAAAATTTCATCGCATATGCTAGATTGCTTCCAATTAAAGACTGGTTTCTTTTCCTTTTGGTACCATTCCGGGTACTTCGTGCACCAATATAAGATGGTACCTAGCTAAATTTGAAACACTTATCTTTTTTTCTCCGCGCAAGGTGACTCTGACTACTGCGAAAGAAAGCCCCTCCATTAATTACAAAATAAACCTTGGTTTTAAATTCTTACTGTATAATATTTTAATCCCTGTGCACAATCTTAGTTCCTATGTATGGAAATTTTCCCCTCCTCTTTCTAAATTCCCACATTATCAGCTAAATACCCAGATTAGTAATAATGAGGAATGACTCCCATAAACAAGTTCCATATTTTCTCAGTTTTATTTCTTCGCACGTTTAGGCATTATATGCTTTTCATTGGACTGCGGCATGTTTCCATGTTCGTACTTAATATTTTTCCCACAAGTATCCTTGGATTTGAATGGAAAGAATCCACAAGCGACATTTCGGTACTGTTCACGAAACAATCCGTTTTCTCTTAGCATAAATAATTTTCCTTTCGTGCAGTCTAATAAAATGTAAATACCGTCAGCGCTCTGCCATGGGCCTTCCACCGTTGCCGCGATTCCCCGACAGGCTTGAGTTCACTCTTGTATCCCGAACTGTCTTCCGCATGTTCCGCGAACGACCCTACGATTGGAGGAGGTACATAAATCCTTCTGAGTATACTTAGAAATTCTGTGACCTCTTGCCTATTCATTCGAGAGGGCTACCACGGACTTCTCCCCCTTCCCACTATTACTGCTTTGTCCCGATTACCACCTCTCCTCATGAAATTCACCCATGTGCTTTCTTGCATCGATTAACTCAGTATTCGCCTGGGCATGGACTCTTATGACGGCGAGTTACACTTAAGCATTGCCCGTGGCCTTATTTTTTTCATGGCCGACTATTGCGATGAACGGCGAGCGTAGATGTTTCGCTCGCGGTCGTTCTCTGAAAACCTTCTCCCGCCGAGTTCGACGCGAAAATAAAAGTTTTAATTTCCCCACGGAGAGCGGTCGCTCCTAATGTTCATCCCCTACGTCGCTCTCATTCGAGAGAAACCACATAACGGTTTCCCTCGTTCCATTTACGGTAGAAAAGAACCACGACCGAAACGGTTTCCGTCTCGCCTCCCGACAACTTTTATTTTCGAGGCGCAATCTGGAACGTGGAGAATGGAGGATATCCATTTATTTATTTATTTTTTCGGAAACGCGGTGGGATTTTTATATACATATACGTGCACCTATCTATGATCGTATCTCGACGACGCGAGCGCGGCTTGGGGTAAAAAAAAATGAAGAGCGCGCGGGCGACAATTAATCTATGGATTGATTGCTTCTGCAGCATCAAAACGAATCGGACCGTGTCTTTGGGGCACTCCTCAGCCGTCACGCCTGCCTGCGTACCCGCGCCCTCCCTCCCCTCCTCCGCGAGCGCGGCCCGGCCCCAGCCGCCTCCCCCCCCCCCCCCCGCCCATTGTGTGCGTGGAGAGAGAGATACAACGGCGCCTTCCGAGGGTGTCAATGGCTGCCGGTCTATTGTCCTTGGAACACGCTCGTCCGCATCTCCAGGGGGCGACCGTCGTCTCATTTCCTCAGCCCCGCTCACCCCCACCCCCCGTTCCCCCCTCTTCCCCACATTCTCCCGCCGAGACATTCCGATCGGCGGTGGGGCACTCATTGGCCGCCATGATAGCGATCACCGTGGTGAGCAAGCGACTTCCGCCTCTCCGTTTTCGTCTTTCCTGAATGATGAATCGTTGTGCGATCGTCGCGTTCGTCCCGAGGGATGATTTATGGTAAGAGAGACTCAATTTGTGGCGCCTGCCCGGATTTTTATATCCACCGATACTCTCTATCTCTCCGGCAAAGATTCCGGCCGCAAAAAAAACATTTTCCATGGGTAGTGTTTTTATTACCATCGAGTTGGTGTCTCATCAAAATCATGTATAGTGAATCAGTAATTTAATTTTCACAAAACAAATACTACGTACCATCGCGAAAAAAACACGGGATGAAATGATGAGCGTGTTAAATGTAACGCACTTGTTAATAATTTCCTAATTTTTAATTGACTAGATGCAATGTTATGTCACTTTATAGTGTTGTTTGCGTCGACAGATTTACATATTTTGAATGCAAATAATTTCCCGGTAAAGTCAACCCGATAGAGAGTCAAGAGGGAGCGTTAAACATGACTAAAATCATTGAAGTTACGTTAATAAATTCAAAATAAAATCCATGAGACTGACCACGTAAGGGAAACGTAAAGATACATACCCTTATCCAGTAAAACGTTCACCTCTTCCCCCGAATGTAGTTTTGCTAGAGCGTGTGGAGAGCGCCTTCACGGCGCCACTTCGTCATCGAAGGAGGAATGCCTGTAATTTTCTCGCAGAGTTTGATTAGACTTCTCTTTCATTTTCACTCCTCCGTGAGACACGCCTTCGACGTATTCTTGACACGCAAGGTGATTTGGCCGTATATTTTAGGCCAAGTTTAATGATTTTATACACTCGAATTTTATTATCCCTCTGAAATGATAACGCAGTACTTCTCAATGCAAAGAAGTTTAAAAATATTCTTCTGTCGACTGTTAGTGCGCTATGCGGCAGGTACCTGTTTAATATGTTATTCCATATTTATTACACTAGTCAAAGTTAAACGTATCACACGGAGTCAAGCCATAAGCCACCAAATTTTAATATTCGAGCATGGAGTATATAACAAGCTTATCAAATTTTCCGATATTTTATCGATTGAACCACCATTCAACTTCAACATCCACATTTTGCCTTCCAAACTACACGATAGTATGTGGCAGAGGTAGTTGGATCACTGGCCGTTAGAATGCATTCAATTTGCGATTCATCGAATTCGGTAAGTGCGATTTATGTGAATAATTTTTCCCATTGTTTTAATTCATTTCAAAATTTCATTGTTCCCCGTCTCGAATTGTGCGAAGGAAAAATTATTCCTCATATTGATAAGTGTAATGGTCAATTTCCCTAATTTTTTACTTACGGCTCGCCTACCATTGCAATGCTGACCTAAGATTATACCTTCTGAGTCGGCGTTTCACTCGAATGATTTGTACATTATAAACGTTGAAGTCACGCATTTAATCTACTTATTCCAGAATCTCCAAGATAAACGAAGATCTTGAAATAATAATGTGACGGTTTCTTTTCGTTTGTATCGATTGTACACAAAATTGACAGATCTTCTTAGTACACTGTTGAATTCCATTATATAGTCTTGCAAAAAGTTCCAAACACTCAACTTGTATGTACTCTTTTAAGTTGCTAACCGACGTGACATATAATATTTTCATAACTTTTTCTTTCCAATATTACCAACGATTTTTTTCGATGGACCGTAGTACCTTTCCTAAATTTCACTCCTCAGATGTTTCTAACGTTTTTTTTCCTATGTTAAGAATAATGGCAGTTTGATTCCTTGGCATTTTACTTGCTCTGTAGTAAATCTTATTTCAACTCCTCGAGAGTCTGAGTGTGTGAGGGCGTAAAGATTTATTTAGCCAGAATTGTATTCCTGTATACCTCTTCAAATTGGGACTAGATGAGCAATATTAGCTGTCAAAAAATTGAAGTAATTAAATGCATCCGAGCTCCGTCAAAATTGATTTTGCCATCTACTTATTGGCATAAGGGTAATCAAATATTTACGGATAGACCTAGGATTATGGCGTCAAGTTATTGAATATTGCCTGCCTTAGAAACGTTCTACTGTGCTCTCTTCTATATGAAAGTTTCCCATGTTCTCTTATGATCGGATATTTGTGTAATGACTTCCTCCTGGATAGCGTAAATATTTGTGCATTAGTATTTTGTGTTTGGCAAGCCGGGAAAAATTCACCGACCATCGCCACGATTGAAAATTCAACGTTCTGTGCATTACATTAACCCAGCAGAAATACACGGCTTCCAACGTTTAACCTCACATTTCAACGAAACCGATTCCAATGTCCTCATTATGCATGCACCATGCTCAGAATTTAACAAAAAAAAATAATTTTGTTTGCTTTCATTTTAAAGCCATCTCAGGGATTAGGTATGCTTATTGACGATGTGTATGAAATTTGCTTAGATTGTACGTAAATGCATTTATTCATTTCCGTCGAGCCTAAGGGGGTCCAAAAAAATTATGCTCCGCGTTGAATATTCCAATTATGTGTATCTCTTTCATCGGAGATTTTACGGTTTAAGTTGTGTGTGACCTCAATTTACAAAATGAGGGCAATTAGCGTTCATATATTTTATGCTAATATGCTTACCATGGGAGCCACAGTTTTGCGTACTGGGAAGCTGCGTACGAGTAATAGCGGGGAGGGAAGGGGAAACCGTATAACGGCTTTTGGCCGAAGGGAAGCGCCGAGAGTTAACAAGGTTTATGCACCCATCCCCAAGGAAGGAAACCATATGGAGTATATTTCTGAAAATAAACAAAGAGAGGAAACGGGTCACCTTGCGCCTGCAAAAAGAAAAAAAACTACACAGGGACTGCATTCTGGGAATATTGAGTGCCAGTAAAACAACTACACTGAAGCACAGATTCCACTCTGTGAAATATATACACCCTCTAGCCTAATATTTGACCTAATTTTGCCACTAACATGTGTGATTCGCTCGTTTGATATTATTTCGAACTGAGATATAGCCTTTACTGCAGACCATTGATGTATTTTATGTTTTAACCCATTTTATCGCCACATACTGCGTAAACATTGCGGTTATTTTTGCTGCATGTCCTCGTCTGATCCGCCATTACAAAAAATGAGATGTTATCGATTGAAAGTATTATAATATTTTCATTCCCTCTTAAGATAAAAATCGTAACGCTTGTATGGAGACGGTAAAAATCAAAAAGTGCAATATATATATATATATATATATATATATATATATATATATATATATATATATATATATATATATATGTCTTGCGTTAGTTTAACCATCTTCGGAATTGATATTCAAGTCGGATGGGTTTGTGCAAATACCTATTATTAATAATAAGGGTGTTAATTCTTAATCCTCATGCTCTTTGTAATTCATTAGTATGTTTCAATAATGAACAAAATTAAATATGAAATATTTAAATTAAAATTGGAATAGCTATACTTTTAAGTATAGATACTACTTAAGTAAGTATGCAGTATTTTAAACGCCTTGTTGAGCTCGAAAGGTATTGAATAAGGAATAGCAAAAGATATAAGTATGGGTATATTATTCAACAGCTGTGAGTGTCACTTGTACCTGATGATGCCAAGAGTCGGTGAAATGCGTCGTACTGTGAAATAAAGTCTGTGGAAAATTACAAACTCTTTTAATGTGGACATCAAACAATTCCACGAAGTGAAGCCTAATAGTGTAAGGCATAGTAGTATATGGAATGACGCAACATTTTGTAAGAGGTTTGTTCGTAGGTGTTCCACTCATTATTTGTAGAGGAGTCACTTTTTTATTTTTCCGTCAAAGTTTGGCAGCCGTGCTTTATTAGCCAATTCATTTGGAAGGGAATAAACAACTTTGGTACTAGGTATGCCTAAGATTGTTTAAAAGTTTTGTGATTGGACTTTGGTAATAACGACAACATGTTTCAATCTTAACTTAATCGAGTATTTTAAATATTGAACGTCGGTTATATTCTGTTTCCTCCACGAATATAGCATATTCTCAATACCTTAAAAATAAATGATTACTCCAATCGTAAAGTATTCTGGCGTGTAAAGAGAAAAAGAATGCTCAGTTTATGTCTTGCATAATATTCATTTTTATTTGAGCAGTTGGTAAAAGCTTAATATGAGGAACATGGGGTAATGCGCAATATGTGATGCCATATTGAAGAAAAGAATCACCTAGCAAACAAAAAACAGGACGAACGAATAATAAATGACATAAGTACTGTTAAAATTAAATATTTGAAATTAAAAAAAAATTAGTTTCTCATTTGAGTTTGCTTGCATGTAATTTTGGTGGACTAGACTCCTAAGATACGAAAGTTATAAAAAAAACTTGATTAATGTATTCATTTTGAATATTTTTAATGAGTACGGTCCATAAGGCATCTCCGATAATATATCATGTTGGTCAATAAATTTGCTTCTTTTATAAAATAGCACATATTTTGTTTTTTCACTTAACACAAAATCATGCTCAACTAATATTTCATGCAATCAAAATCAATTTGTAATTTTAAATGTACATCTTAAATTTTGCTCCATGTAAAACCAACATAAAACATTGTTATCGTCCAATAAAGTTAGTTTACCTTTAAACATTTCAATACATAAATTGTGCAAATAGATAGGTACCACATCTATTCAAAGGTCTGAGCCCTTTGAAGGCGCCACAACTAAGCGTAGTATCACATATAACAATCAAGGATTTTTCATCACTGTGCTAAGACTCACGACTCCCTTTATATATAGAATAAAGAGTTTGAATAGGATTTTTTAAATCTTAATAGAATTATTCGTAGCAGACAGTTCAGAATATTGGCTAGAGTAATTTTATCGTAGAAGAATTCTAATATTGCGAATGTGAGAGTGTTACAAAAGCGATAAGTTTTTATGAATCATCAGGTATACCAGTTAACATCGATTTTAAGGATTTCTTTTACAGATTTTATAACACCGCAGCGGTTTTTTGTGACTCCACTTCCATCCATATGGTGATGAAATAATTTGTGTGAATGCATAAACGTTTTGCATAATATTTTTTCTCAGTTGACTTCGTCATCGTTTCGCCAGGTTTTAGTGGCTCGGTTGGAAAGATCTCCCGACGAATTCTCGCGAGCGAACGAGCGACACTCCCACCATCGAGTGTTTGCACTGCGCTCCGACGCGACGACCACCGTAAGCGGATCGCCGTGATAAACGTCGGTGACAAATTTTGAAAACATAATTGGGGACCCCTCGATTTGATCTCGTCCAAATATTCCGCGATAATGAGCATAACCTGTCGACTCCACGAGCTCGAATTTTGTCGACCACGTCACCCCTCCGCGATTAATTCATATGCTGCCCTCGCGCAATGCTTTCCAGTGAATTTGCCTTTTGAGGACGGTGACGCCGAGCGGTGAGCCGACCTTCATCGCAGATCAATCGAACCGTAACCCGTCCTCCTCCGCTCCCCCACTCCCTGCCGTCGAAGAGTGGTGCATTTAATTAATTGTCCGCGTGGCTCAATGGACATAGGGGTGTGAGAGTGTGTCGGGGGGCGGAGAGTCGAGGGTGTCGGTCCGAGTGTCGATGCGAGAGTGGGCGGAGGGAGGTTAAAAGAAGTGTGAGGGCAAACCGATAGTGCGGGGCAAGGGGTCGAGGTAGGTGCCTTCCCTCCCTTACAACCCACTTCTCTCCCTTACAACCCACTTCCCTCCCCCACCCCATGGTCGCACCCTGGGTGCCCTGGGAACTCCCTCTCCGCCTCAGCGGCTCGCCCTGCTGGGTGTTGGAGGAGAGGAGGGGGATCACGCGAGTGGTGTCGCATGGGTGACGGACAGCGGTGAGGGAGGGGGGGGGGAGGGGTGTGCGTTGGACGCTTCACGCGAACTTGTCCCTCCGCGTTGAATGAGAGGGCACTTTCCTCCGTGTGACTCACCGATTAAACTCCGACCACTCCCTTGACTTCTTCAACGCTCCGGATATTCACCACAGCCGCCCGTCGCCGTCCCTCCTACCTCCCCTCCTCTTCCTCCCGGTGAACTCATTCAGAACCCTCCCTTCTCTCTTTTTTTCTCATTAGGTCCCTCGTGCACGCTTCGTCACTTGTGTCCCTTCGTCACTTTCCTGTCACGGTCAATCGTGATGGTTAGTTTTTTTTTGCTCTTGAAATCTCCGATGGACATGGTAACGAAACGAACGTCTTAAAGCCATCTGGGATTCGGTCTCTTAAATTGATACGGTTGGAGTCTGATGCTGCTAAAAAAATTGACTCTAGCTCAATCGAAATGCATTTCAATGATTGCAAAAAAATGTAAGATTATACTATACATGTGCGTATGGGAGTGTACGTGTGGTTTTCAGAATGTGCATCGTGGAGCAGCCAGCATTCATGATATATTCAACGGGAGTTCGAAAGAGACCGATCTCATCCAACTTAGTATCTATTCACGTAGTAAATATCATGATAGATTTTGGCAATCGAGCGTTGATCGATCAGATTTTATAATGTTACGTATAAATCTTAAACATTCAACTAAGGATTTTCCTACGTGGAAGAAATTCGTTGAATTACAGTTTAATGGCGCATATTATTGACCATTGGGTCCCCTTCCACCCGAAACGAGAAAGGTTCAGCCACCCTTCATAGGGAATGTGTTCGATATTTAGTAATATATACGTTTGAATGGTGTCAACAGTGTAATGAAGAGCGAGTCGCATGCGGGCAATCATTAATATATTCCGGTTCGGCATAGATATGTATTTTTGTCGCTGCGGCAATTAGGGAATTGTATGACATACTACCATACAATACTGGCCTTTTACATTTGGTTCTGGTGCAAACGATTCTTTTCCTTTGCCGCAGGTCCCATCACGCTTGATAGTGATGTGGTCTTGGGCATTGGAGAGTGGAAATGTTGGTGCTTTAACAAAACCCTACGGAAGGCAAACTAATAGTGTAATACTTTGACTATAATGAATCGCAAACGCTTCAACAAGCTTTCATTATGTATTTTAGGTATGGTCTCAATGAATTGTTGTTTAACTTACAATATTTCACTTTTGATTGTATTATTATTGGTATTCTACCGGTTAAGGTAGGTTTTTAATGGGCACAGCCTAAACAATTGTACAGCAATACATACACTATCTAAATTGTACTAATAGTCGAGTAAAATGTAAGAAAATCGTTTATTACATATCTTTAATATATATTAGAGTCATTTGCTAGGAAGACAAACTCGGGTGATTATTCCGACTGGTTTTTTTATTTACATATGTGAACTTATGTAGTTAAATTTACAATCATGGATTGAAAATGCGAGGGTTCATTTGCTGCAGCTCCTCAGGCTATCCTGTTCCCTGCCAGTCTCTTCATATCCTCATAGGTCCTCGCACCGTCCATGTTCTATTACCTGCATTTCGTCCTAGTTCCTCCAAGGCCTTCGTCTGTCCCCTCCATGTTTCCTGTGATTGTGATCTTCAAGGAACCATCTTGCCTCAGGGTATCCCCAATCAATATCTTCTAAAAGTGTCCTCCATAGGCTTCTCTCATCAACGAGTACCCTTTCTTCGAAGTAATACTTTATTTGATATTTTGCTTATCCATTTTCTTTTCACCATCCTTCTGTGGCATCACATTTTCATCGCCTTTAATCTTCTTTTCTTTGCTGCTCCTATTGCCATAATTATCGTATCCATAGAGAAATAGACTACATGCGTACTGCTGAACGTATCGCTTTCTTATGCCCATACGAATACAGTTTCCCGTTAGTCGTTGCTCCTTCTGATGTAAAGCCATCTTCATTATTCTTATTTTGATTACTATATCATTCATTCTTCTTCAACCACTGGTAATCTTGATATCTGAACAGCAAAACTCTTCAGCAATGTTTGTTTCCCTAGTCTTACTTGGAGATTTTCCTACTTCGGCTTTAGACCATTACTTTAGGTACATCCTGTTTATTTTGGGTTTATAGTTTTTCTACTTCGTCTTCATATTTAGTAGTAACCTAGCTAAGCTAGTAACCTGATAAGGCCTACTCTTCTCAGCCAGTGTAGCAAGGCCCTCTTATTTCAGTTATATTGATTCAAACATTCTCTGTTTTCTTGGATTAAAATACATGTAATTATCCTGCTGACAACCAACTGCAGTTGTTTTAATGGTTATATACGGTTTTAATCAATTAATCCAGGTTATCGTTTCGATTTTTTTATTTATTGTTGTTTTCTCTGCTTATTAATATCTATAATACATTTTTATTGATAGAAAATATAGGTTTTCATTCAATTATCTTCAGACCTCAAGTTAAGTGCTTGTGGTGATTTTGAGAGGAACTCCATTCTGCCAACAGGACTTCCTAATAGAGTAGAAATTTAAATTTTTTCATTGAAATTGAAATATTAATTCATAACATGAAATATCGCCATGCATTTCGTCTTTTTTAAATCTCCCACCAATTCGATAAAAGCTCAAGGAGAATTAAAACCCAGAATTAGGTGCGGACCGCAGTAGAAGACCGAAACTAATTGAGGAGCGAAAATTAAACCATTTCCTTCCGAGTTCGAAATAAACCAAAAAGCTTTAGAGGAAAGAGCCATCCTCAACCCCTGACTTCCCGGGGCCACACGGATGACAATGCCCGCGTGGGTGGTTTGGAGGATGCTGGTTGAAAATGAGGGATTGTGTTTCAGTTCCGTCTTCCATTGGAAAAAGCAAACACCCAGAGGGAGCCGGAACTTCGGGGGAAAAGAACTCCTTTCCGGGTTGTCCTTCCCTCTTCCTGGCGAAGGGGAGGGGGGGATCATCCAAACAAATAACGACCGGGTGAGACTCCCGACCTGAAGAACTCCGGGGGCTTTTCGAGCCGTTTTCCGGAGAGTGCGGACAAAATCCGAGAGGGCGGAGATTCTACTTAAGACGATGGTCTCCCTCCCTCAGTCCTCCTCCTCCCCCCCCTCTTCCACTATTCTTCCGTTTCTTTTTTTCCTCACATTTTTTCCTCCCTCTCCGCCTCATCCCGTCTCGGTCGATTTGATACTCGGGTTCGGTCGTCCACCCCTTCCCTTGCCTCTCATCCTCGGGTCATCTCTCTCCCATAAGAGGAGGACGGCGGCGCGCTGGCATCATTCCTTCCTCGTGGGGCGGCAGCCGTCGTTACACCAACGCGAGTGAATAGCTTTTCGCAGAGAGAGAGAGAAGAGACATTGGTCACTTCTCTCTTTCGGATTTTTCCGTGACGTCTCGAGTTACGTCGCCATGCCTCTGGCTCTCTGCCATCGTCATCCGCTCGCCTTCTGCATCTGAAAGACTCTTTATTCTATTCTCCCTCGGCTTCTGTAACCGCTCTTGTTTAATAGAAGCGCATTCCCCCTCGTCTTTTATCCAACCCTGTAGCATGAAATGTTACTCTGAGGGAATTTGAAGCATTTAATCCAGATGCTGAAAAGAGCTATAAATATATTGTGCCCAGTGCTTAGCTTCTAATGGAAGAATAAGAAAATCATTTACTATTTAACAAAAAGTAATTGATGTCTGGAAATATCGTTTGAATTAGATGATCATGCCAAATGATAATAGGTTCCGTTTCTCGTTTCTTCTTCCTTCGACGTTATCTTTGGATTCTTTGTTTTAAAGTAACGGTGAGCTGGAGAGAAATTATATTTGACGATAGCTTGACGGTGGATAATATTGCCAATACTGATAACTTTTTGTTTTTTGGTAGGTTGAAAATGAAATATTTCGGATATATCAACATTTTACGTTTAATTATATAGAATCAAACGGTATCTCGGTCCTAGTATTACGGAAAGAATTAAAAAAAGGACATTTGGATTCTGAAAAAAATGTAAGTTTATCGACGTATTTCAAGCCCGAGCACTTGAAAAATCCCATTGGTGGCGCTTTCATTCATGCTTTTTCTCGAGAGCCGGAGAGTGCTTAGCACTAAAGATCTTCATTCCTTAATTCCGTGCTCAGAGAAGCTTATTCGCAAGCCCCTCAGCTCAGTGGGGTTAATTTATGGCGCATGGTAGGGATGGCAGTTTTCTCAGAGATTGTGGTTCAAGGACGAAACGTTTGAATCAAGAGTCTTGAAATTCTATATTTTATTTTCCGGATGACACAACCTAGAGGATATTATTTCGCTCGGGGAACACCGGGAATCTGCACCTGTCTACATGCCTTAATGGCCGATGCGTGCTGAAAAAAACGCGTGCGAAAATGTAAATTAACGCCCTTTCCCGTCATTTTTTCATGCACCCATAAATAAATTTTAGGTTTCAACGAACAAATCGCCAGTCCATTCCCGAGAGATTTTTCCTTTTTGAATAACAAATTTTGCTAGAATGGCTTTTTACTAAAACATTGACTTTCATGGGTTCCAAAACCACATTAATATCGAGATCCGATGCAAGTTTTCGGGAAAAAAATCATTCGATACTTGCATTCAAGTCACTGAAAACAATGTAAATTTCTACAGTTATTCAGTTAAATTCAAATTATAAGTCCACCAATAAGCTAGATAAAATGTTAGGATGAAAAACCAATCAGGTTTGATATATTATTCGAGCGAAATGAAACAGAAGTAGATTGTCAATTTTCAACAATCTTAACAAACTAAGAAAAAACAAAATGTGGGAAACAGTGTTAGGTTCCCCACTACGATTTCAGTTACACAATCATTGCCAAGAAGGAGCAAATAGGATAAAACTAAAATCATTGACTCCCAGAATTGGGTAAGCAACACTCGTTTAACTTCATAATGCCTCAGCACCGCAGTGAAGGCTTCCGTGTGAAAGCCAAGGAGACTCGTGAGTAACGCCGAAGCTACGCCACCATCATTAAAATTGCAGCACCCTCTTGCTCACTGTCTCTCCTCCTCGTCATGGAATACTATTTTGTAACATCTCCCCTCCCCTCTCGCCACACGACGCTCGGTTGCTCCCCCGGATTCATTTCCTCCATCGCGGACCGACGTGTCACCGGGCGCCAAACTTCGTGGGGAAGGAGGGCGGTGGAGAAGTGTGGCGGTAGGTTGAGGGTGTGAGTAGATTGAGTTCTCGCAGCCTGCTGGTTTTTTCCGCGAAAGCCCGGCATGGAAAATTCTCGCTAATCCCACCGATCTGACGACGCGTCGGAGAGGAGGAGGAACCAGTCCCTCTATCTCCTCCTCCCCCCCTCTCTACGTTAACTGTCCCCGGGCGCCAAATGGAAGGTGGTCGGATTTTTATCAAAAAATAAAACAGAGGGTGAGAAATGAAATTCGCGGACGGTGAGCACGTCGCGACCAGTTTGATGAATGCGAATGGGTCTTTCTTCTCTCTCCGGGTGGATTCACACCCGCCCTCCTGCTCTCACCCCCTCTCCTCCACCTACAGAACCCCCCGTGGTCCGTGAATGCGATTTGACGGCCCCGAACGTGGAGGAAGGATTGGAAGGAGGAGGACGGCCCGACGATGGATTCCCGAGAGCCTCATCGTTCTTTCAGCCGAAGGGGGGGGCGTGGGTGGGTTAGGGAAGGGTGGAGGAGGAGGTACGGATGAATCATGCCCTGGATGCGCGCGTAGCGGATTAGGGGGGAGGGAAGGGCACGTCCATCTCCCCCCCTCCCCACCCATCCATCCCCGTGAACATTACTCCTGGGCTTCTTCCGTTCCACCCCCAACACACGCCCGGCCGCACCTGTACCGTTTCCCTTTGTGTTCCTCCGCTCTCAACCTCCTCTCCCACACTCTCCCCTCTCTCCGCACCTTCTCCCTCCCCCCTCCACCCGCCGACAGACCCCCGCCACGTCCTCACTCCCTCCAGAGCGCAGCCATTGCGGAAGCTCTTCCTTCGCCGCGAAGTAACTCGCGGAGGGAATGTGCAAACCGGTTTGAATCAAGTACGTTCTTCAAAGCAACATATCCTCCACTCCCCGACGCTTGGCGTTTTGCCGTGCATTCTTCATTTCGTGTCAGTTGGTATTGAGGAAGCAATTCCTTAACAATTTCGAATCGTTGTTTGCCATTGTGTTCCACGACGCAATAGGATTGAGATGGCATTATATGATGAGTTAGAATCATACCACCCAGGAGGAAGGGAAGCTTTTACGTAGCCGAAAGGTCCCTTAGTAAAAATCGTCACTTACTGCTGCAAAATTAACATTGCAACACGTTTCAGTGGTTATTATGGCATTTTGCCAGCATGAGTATGGAATATTCCTTATCATTTTTTTTGGAAACATGTTAATTCTCTAAGAAACGGAAATAATAAAAGGAGGTAGTCTTGCTTTATTGATAGGCACTATTGTTTGAGACGTAGAGAAATATTGATGATCAACGGAAGATAATTTGGCAAGACTTGAAGATTTCGGCAGTTTGTTTCTCCGTTTCAGCTCCTCGTCGAGGAGCTCAGAAGTCGTTTCCTGTCACCGAAACTCATAACGATCCTTTCTGCCTACACGTATTACGCATCCACTCCTCTTCCCTCCCTTCTTCTGCATGCCTCGGGAGAAGGGTAAAAAAAAAACCGTTCCTATAAACTTCTTTGGGAACCAACTTGAAGTTTGCGTTATTTCCGTCGCTCCACATCTCTCAATAACACGACTGCACTTAAATATGGCCCTAAAAAAGAACTTCGGGGCGGATTTCTCTCCTTGCCCCACTCCGGAGAATGGAAGTCCCTCTCCCTTCCCTTCGTCTGCTCCCGTCATTCTCCCCCGCTATCTTCATCTGTCCTCCCGACAACTCACCCTCCATTCTCCCTGTCTTTATTTCCCGTCCCATCCAGAGCCAAGCCTCGCTTTATACGTACGTTGGCCTGGGTCCTCTCTTGAGTTAGGTTGGTTGTATTAGGCGTTATCTGCTCGGGTCTGTAGGGAATTCCCTCTCCGGTGCAGGGAAGGAGGAGAGAGATATCGGTGGTGATAGGCTGTCGAGTGAGATTGCTCTTTCGCGTTATGGAGGCGATTGTCTTTGGTTTTCTTTTTTCAATCTCCCAACCCAGAGGAGGGTCTGTTCAAGAAAACCACATGTGAATCGAGAGTGACCTCTATGTGTCACCAATAGTTGCCTTGAAAATATATTTGAAATTCGACGTTTATCTCACGAAATTTTTTGTCCTCGACTAAAATGGAATTATAAAATGCATTACATAATTCCTTGACTTCAAGGTTTAAGAATTTTAAAATATCGGCGTTTCTAATTTTCGCGGCTAGTAAGTATTGTATCCTTTCACTTTTATTCCCATAAAGAACTTCATCACTTTAATTGAATCATTAAGTAACCCGGAGTATTTTCTTTTTTTAATTTATCATTTTTTAGCCAAAGGAATATTTTCCACCAAGCTTCATAGAATGGTGTTGCAATGAGGATCAATTTATGATAAAATAATTAGGCATTATGAATAATAATTTCTTCTTTATTAAGTCGAATACTACATGTAAATGCTCAAGAAAGGTGTAATGACATCACCAAGGGCAGTGGATATACCAGGGATTCTCTCAATATTTTAATCTTTGGTAAATCTAGCTTCTAAAGCTTGAAATATTGAAATAATAAATAGATTCACCAGTGGAAACAACATGCGAGAAAGGCGGACTGTGAGCCATGGGTTGATCTGCAGTGAGTGTTATGCGAGTGGAGACTGATTATGTAGCAGAGGGCCCTGACCTTTGCAGCAAGGGAAGAAAACTACCGTACTGCGGTAAAATAAACAGTTTCGAAAGTTATACCCGTCTTACTAGGGAAGCAATTATTCTAGCTTTTCCAGCGGGTTGTATTTTTTAACCAAACATGAATCACGATGAAAACCCAATGGGAGCACGGATATATATTTGTTACTCCGCAAAGGTCGACCCGTCTCTGAATTAGATGTTAACATTGTGCGACGATGAATTTACTCCAATTGTAAACTCTCAATGAAGATTTTACCCATGCTTTTCATTAGCGTCGAGCTCCTATTAGACGGATGTCTCTGGCTGAACGGAGAGCCTATAGGAGAGAGGTATATATGTACGCACGTGATATACCTATTATGTGTATGCTATGGATAACAAAGAACTCCACTTCGTGAGGTTTTTAGATACTCCCTTGAGGTTCGAAGAGCAGTCATATTCATTCTAAATATTTGATCCCGTGGATCACGCGGGCAGATTATCATCTTGTGCGCACATTCGGAGTCTCGACTTTGTCAACGTTCAAGGCATGGAGGTGAGGGAAAGGGGCTGCAACCGCACTCAAACGATAGCTTAAGAAGCACCAGAAGGCTGAGAAACCGCTGCTCCTGGGTATTTGAGCGTCCGGAGTATTAGAGCATCTGAAGTAATGCGTAATCCTAAATTTCACCAAGAGATTTCCGGATGGGGGGCCGGCCGTGCCGGCGACTCTTGCTTTATAGGATTAGCGTCCATGGATTCCCTATGTCCCATTTCGCTGCCGCCTGCGGTGGTGGTGTGCCCCAGTAAACGGGCACCTCAACCTCCTGACCTCTTCACTCACTCCCTCCTCCATCTCGAACTCTCTTGCCCCCGCCACCCTCTCTCCCCACCCCCGCCGTCGCCTGCAGCAGTCCTTTTACCTCCCTTTGTCCTCTTGCTCTCTGCTACCCGCGCACCTCGTTCGAGAGCCGAGAAAACTTGAGGGAATGTGGCGGTAATTGTCGCCGGAACGTGTGCACCTGTCGTCCCTTCCCCCCCTCTCTCTCTCTCGCCCTACGCACCCCTCCCAGTCTCCCTACCCTACACTCTTACTCTTCCACTCCCCACCTCCTTACCTCCACTCCTCCCTTTCTCGTGTCCCAATGCAGTTTCTGGAAAGGACAGCTCCTCCTCCCCGTGCATTGTCGGCGCCGCCCGGGACGCGGGCGGGCGTGACTAATGACACCCTTTGCACCAAATGAGAATAGTTTTGCGGAATGAGTAGGGAAGGGAGAGGGCCGCTCCTTTCGTGAATCGAAGGGGTTGGGGGGTGAGGGGAAAAAGGGCGGTGAAGGAAGATGTGGGAGGAGGAGGAAGTGGCGAATGGCAGCAGAGGCGTTATGACTATGGCCGCTGTTATTCGCTTCGAATGGCACGAATTAAACTTCTTGGGGAGGGGGGGGTTTAGTGCTAAAAAGGCACGCACTTGACATTCCAAAGCTTTCTTGCCTTCTTAGCATTTCGCTACGAGTGTGCTTGCTATGTGACATTACCGAGAATATCAGTCGTCATGCGCTGCTGATTCTGATAACACGCTGAGTGCATGCTCTTTCTTCCATTGTCGCTGAATTAAGTTTGCCAAAGCGCTTTATCTTAAGACGGGGAGATGTGGATCTCTAAGAATATTATGTCAACAGAAAGCTCAACTATATATTATTCTTGAAACATTTTGACTAGCAACATAGTGCCAAGGCTGCTGCTTCTCTCCGAGGACGTCATTTCCTCCCAGGATAATTCTCCATTCCCTCGGCGGATTGGACCAACATACACGATTAGATACTTCACCTATTTGCTGTAGCGTACTTAGGTATATGTTAGTCAGCTTGAGCCTGCAGACTTCAATTTAGTTATCACTGAATAATCCACAGTCACATATAAAAATCAAATAAGTGATTAGGACATTCAAATATGAGATGTCTTGCGTTTTATAGCAAGCAGTGGTGACGTACTCCTCCAAAGGAAATAATTTATAAATATTATTCTTGACGTTTTTAACACATTCGCCACTCGGATTGAAGGGAGTAGATGATAGTATTACTATTATTAATTACAGCAAAAAACTTAACCCAGATTTGTAGAAATGAAAACATAAATTTCTTTCTATGCCAGATGCATAATACTGAGTTGCTATCTTCAAATATGGTTTCATTAATAAATCCTTCATGCATTAACATGCAGTCCTAGTACATTAAAAACTATGCCTAAAACAAACATACTATTGTTACCAAGGCCACTATTATTAATTTTTAATGGAGTTATTGAATGAATTTTCGACCAAAAGAGCCATTTGTGGCGTTTAATAATCTCTGGGGGCTCGAAAATTAACTTTTTGTCAATAAATCACGAGGAAGTCCATTATGCCAAATGCGCCATGCTCAAACAACTGTGTGTTAATTTCTGCGAAATATTTTTGTCAGTTTAATTTCAGTAAACAGTTATTTTATTATTTTTAGCTCAAACTAAATGAATGGGTAGAAATAAAACTCCAATGACCGTAATATTACTGTCACCATACTAGGAAAACAAGGCGATCGCACAGTGATTTACGGGGAACTAACTCGCGCTCAAGGGATCAACACGCGCAAAAATAATATGGATAGAGCGGAACTTCAGGGTGTGGCCGAACGTGTAATATTAATCCTTTTTTGTCAAATAAATTGTGGCTCAAATCCCACGTTACGTTTTCATAATGTCCGAAATTTATCCAAAGAAAATTTCGCATCAGAATGATCAAAATCAATTCATTTTTTTCTTCTGCCGTGAATGCTCCTCCTCACTGATATCATTGGCCATTGAGTATAGAAAGTAAATTAAAAATTCACGATTCTGCAACCAAAGATTTCACACGAAAAAGCATGTGAAAATCAGTTTATGGGTGATAGGAAAAGCACTGGAATAATAACTCGCCCTCGTGATAATAATAAGTGTGACCTTATCAAACCCTTGAAATGAAACATTTTTTTACGTAAAAGCCAAAAAGGGATATTTTTGCATCGTCCTAGAAAAGAAATGTTTAGTTAGAAAAGAAATGTTTAGTTACCAATTTTGTAACACGAAAACGAAATTGATAACTAAACCCTTCATGCGCTGGCCATACATTGAAATTTAGAGGAATACTTCAAAACAAAGCTCAGGTCAAGTCATTTTCAAAATTTATTTCATCAATTCGATAGACAAAAAAGGCTAAGTTCAAGTTAATCATAAGCAATAAAATCCGGAGCTGCTCAGATTAGTCTATCAAGATTGCCAGGAAAACTAACCAGTGAAACCAGTGGTACCGAAAAATGACTCGTCTAAATACATCTAAATGGGCTTTAAATGCCCTGTGAGCAGCTAAATGCCAAAAGCAACGAGCCATATAAATGGCTTGTTTTGTAATTTACAAGTTTTGAGTTTCAAAGTTCCACTCCATGAACATTAACTTAGAATTAATGAGCGAAATATAAAATTATACCTTTTGTGAATACAATGTAATGGTCTCCATAGATGTATCCCATCTCTCCTATAGTATTTCTATCAATATTACTGTAGTTGCTTTAAAAATAGGTCGATTAACTTTGGCCTCGATGCGGAAATAGTTAATGAATACATTATGCTTTTAAATTTAGTCATGAGCCCAAACTACTGAAAATTTTATGACAAGGTTTATAAACAGGAATTCGGCGCGACAATGGGAAAGTCCCTTTCTCTGTTTTTGATAAATATTTTTATGACACATTTCCAAGATACCTTCAAAAGTCGGTTCTATTATTTCTCAGCCGTACATATATTTGTGTTACGTACATGGCATTTCCGCGATCTTTGATACGGAAAAGTGTGGAGTTTCAAAGTTTTTGGAAGATCTAAACAGCCTTTTCCTCCACATTAAATGTATACATGAAAAGGAATGTTGTAACTAACTCCCTTTCTTAGATATCTTATTTTTCAAGTCCGAAGGGAAAATACTTATCAGTGTAGGTATATCAAAATTCAAAACATATGGCTACAACTACATACATTGGCAGTCATTTGAACCCCAAATTCGCAAATTAGCAGCGTTTCATGCTCTTATTCACAGATTATCAAATTGTCGCTGTGGAATAAAAGGTAAACGGGAAGCGGGTTCGCAGAATACATGGTTTATTACCTGCGGTACGATACGTGCGAGAAATGTTGCGCTGGAGCAATAGCAACAAAAGACTCATACCCTGTTCGCTGGCGGAGACCGGGAGGATGATGCATAGTAGACAGTCCTGCTAAAGAGCCGAGTAGGCCGTTGATGGGAATGGAAGTACCACTAAGGAGTGGACTAGACCGTGGTTGGGCCGGGTGTACGCCCACTGTCCTGGCGACCCTGCCTTACAAACTCCTCGGCGGGTTAAAAGGGTTGACATGTTTGAAAGGGATGGAGATTGCTGGCGGTTGTGTGCTAGCCCTAAGGGTGGCTTGACCACGTCCAATCATCTGAAACAGTTGCTTGCTACTACTCCCTTGCAACAAAATGTCCCACTAGGAGAGCTGCACAAAAGAGTTAACCAGCATTTAAAGCATCGTTAAGGAAAATGGGCTGGGAGGATCAATCATTGGCTAAAACCTCAGGAAAGAGACATTAATAAAACAAATTTCATGCTGTACTACCCACGAAAAAGACGGGATCTTTAAATACATCAAACTACCTATCAGTCAAAAAATCAACAAAAATATTTGAAAAATATTTCAATCAGTGAAGAGCAAAATAAGTTACAGCAATAGTAACAAAATAAATCGCCTCTTATGAAACACAAAAGACAAGGTACCTGTAAACTGTAAATCCAGGAATGTAGGGAATCCACTGGGATTCGTGCAAAGCCTGTTATATTGGGCTGACACAGAAATATTTTAACTAGATACAAGGAACACTTTTCGAATTATAATCACAAAAGACCACAAACATTTAGCATGACGCAATATTTATTCACTGCATATCACTGTGACGTACAGAAAAAACCTAAAACTACTTAAGCAAACACCAAATCACCTACGAAAGTCTCTACGTTTTCAAAATCAAGACAAAACTAATAAGCAACGAAAAAGGCCCGATTCCCTCCGTGCTCTTGTTTAGCATCCTTCACCGAAGCTTATTTTCCTCTAAGCAAACACATGCATACATTAGTTGACCCATGACGCAGGATTTAGTTCCCCTTTAATCACCTATCAATCCCCCTTTGTTTTCCTTGAATCCTGTTAATATTATTTCGGAGTTTTCTTTCTACTTAATTATTTAATGAACAAATAAATATACATGCAGTTGCCTTAAAGGGGTAGTGAATTGGGAAGCTCAATTGAAATGAAAAATTATTCTAATTTTTCTAATCTTTAAAAAAAAAAATGCCACAGCCATTTCTGAAAAATTCCTGACAGATGACAAAGAATAATTCAAACATAACTTATTACGAGGGTAATAAAATGCAATATGATTTGTAATACAATGAACCATTCCCGGGGAAATTTTCGATTTCTTTGTTTTCGCTGCCTTGAAATAATAAATTAATCATTAGCGCCATCTGCAGAACCTTTTTCCTTTCTTTTTTGAGAGCCACACTCTAATATCCCTGTTATTTATTGAGCATCCCCCGTCTTCGAAGACATCACAATTCCCAGAAAATTTTCAAGCAGAGAAAACTTAGTTGATGAAATATCGAATTTTGCTTCCAAACCACGAACATTCCTGAGACTTAATGTGCATAACAATCAAGTCATTCAATGTTTCGTTTTATAAACCTCACTTCCCTCAAATTCCGCCCGCATTCTCCATTCCTTTGCCAACCCTCCACTTCGCAAAGACCAGCAGGAAAACACAGTCCACTCCACTCCTGCTCAGCAACGACCAAAAATTTCTCCTTTCCCTCCTCATTCAATGAATTCTTATTACCTCACGCTCGGGCATTTCATGCGGAACGATCGAGGAGACCCTGCCACAATTACGGGTCCAGAGATGGGAGGAGGAGGAGAGAGGAGAAGAGGATGGTAGGTGGAGATGCTTTCCTGTGATTGGGGTGATTATGTTAACGAGCCGAGTGGGGGGTCGAATGAAAGGCGGTTAATGAGAGGACACTCGGGACTTGCAAGGAGCAAGGGAGGAGGAGGAGGGAAAGGCAAGAGGGAAGGAGGGTGGGACGGTTGCGGAGAGGGGTGATGGAGGGGGAGAGAGTTCTAAGCCGTCGCAGAAGGGAAAGTATCAGAACAGGGGAGATGGGAAGGCGTGTGTGCGGTGTAGGGGACATAAACAGACAGGTCTTTCTTGCAGGCATAATAATGTCGGTGAGTCAGTACGCCATTGTTGTTGCTTGGATTCGATGGTTGCGAGGAAAACTCTGGGGAACCCTGCGAGGAACTAAATGGAAGCCGGCACCCATTCCCTCTTACTACTTCCCCTCTTTCCTATTCCTCATTCCCATCTACCCCCCTGAACTCCTGGTAGCTTCTTTCTCCCTTTCTCTCTCCCCACCTCTTTCCTTGCCTCTCCTCTTCCTCTATCCCTTTCTTTCCTTCTCCCCCAACCCCGAGCTCCCCGTCCTCCACTCTTCCTCTCTCTCCCCCTCCGATAACCTTCACCACTCCTGCATCCACCAATCCGTTTCGCTCCCCTTCGACCCTCCTTCCGTTCGCCCTGCGACCGCGGCCAGATGAAGATCTACTGCCGTGCCCTAGATTATTATACAGTGCTTTATTTGTACTCCTCTCCAGTGGTTCGCGGTGAATGAGAGAGAGAGCTGGAAGATTTTTCGCTCGGAAGGAAATTCGAGGAGTTCGCATCGGGGGAGATAAAGGGCCGAGTCGGCGTGCTACTGCCGCGGGCATTCGCGTGCGCGCATGCAGTTTCTTATCGGCGAGTCGCCGCTGGTGGAAATACAGATGGCGCTGTGAGATTGTGGGACACGTCGCGTACATATGCACGCCCGCGATATGTGAGAACATGCTTTAACAAGGGCGCCGGTGGACGAGGGCATTGGACGGCCGAACGATATCGGCCGAGCGGAGCAGGACGGACCCTGGGCATCCGAGGGATAGCCGGATAAATAGAAGGAGGCTGGATTTTACGGCTAAGGGAGCAAGCGGGATGGACGGGCGAGGAAGAACCCTTAGGTGGGAGGGAGGTTTGGGGGGAGCATTCGTAGGAGTGGTGACAGATGAAAGCGACGACCTGCGCTCCGCTACGGATCAAATGTGGGTCCTTGAACCTTCCCCGACTGAACATTTTACGGAGCACAGCGGGCGCGCAACCTTTCTCGTTCAACGGACCATTGGGAGAGCGAGGGGGGCTGTTAAGACCAAGTTCCCTCACTCTCCTCCCCCTTTCTGGTACCAGTCTCGGTTCTCTCCCCCCCCCCCACACAGCCTCTCCCATCGACCGGACGGATGGGACGGGCGTAATTCTTCCTTTTGTGTCCCCAGAGATCACGTCATCATTTTGTCCGATGAGCGCCTTGTTTCGCCCCCTTACTCCCACTACGTACGCGTGCACGAAGGATCGCCTCCTCCCCGCAGCCGCAGTGCGTTATGCCCGCTTCATCCCGGAGTCGTATTCTGAGTTTTCCCTCATTCAAAATTCAGTTGATAACGCTCGCGGGAAAATGTTTCACGTGCCGGGTGGAACACCCTTCCGGGCCACGGGCCACCCACCGGCCCGGAGTCACTCGCCCGTGTCGAAAGCGTTTCCCATATCTAAAAAAATCTCGTCAGTTTATGCGGCGTTCTTTCCTGCGCCAAAGGGAATTAATGAGGTTTTTTAGCATTGATAAATTCCACCCAGAGTGTGATTAGTCGCAACAGCATATTTGAAACCACCGTACTTTCCAAATTTTCACGTTTACAATTAAATTCGAAAAATTGCAATATACCTTTCAGTAATGCAATTATCCGGATGTCATATCAATGGAATATGCCATATCTTCATTACCAGTGCCACCGTTGCAGGTGATGCATAAGAATAGGTTTTGTGTTTCATATAATTTCTTCAGGATGAATGCTTCCTCTGTCCTTCATTAGCATTTAAATAAAATGGATTGCTCCTCTTCTGCTTCCCTGGGCGTGTGAAAAACATCCCTGTTGAATTTTGTCCTGCGTCATCCCGCATCGTTATAATTCCACCGCGACAGCATGGGCCTTTTTTTTAGATTTTCAAGCCTGAAATGGCTTCTGAATATTGTATATGTGTACGTAAATGAACAAAAGCAACTGAAGACGAACAAGTGTGCATGAACTAGTGGGAAATGACGGCAACACTCTATTTTTGTCTCTCTATGATGCCCGAGCACTAATTCGCGAAAGATCCCATGCAGTAACGCAAAAAAGCACCCCGTTAAGAATGCCAGGAAGCCTTAACCTGATGAAGTAATTCTATGATTGAATGCCGAAGTTTAAAAGATGAAGTGGGTGAATGCTGCTGACGTAATCATAAGATCTGATGATAGATGAAATGCTAGCGAAAAGCATTTTCCAAAACTACTAATAACTTACAAAACTACTACAAACAGAAATTATGGCAAAAAATAGAATCGGGAAGGGATTATCTGTTTCCGTTAAGACATTTCGTGCGCCATTAGAGCTGACGTCACACTGAAACCACACTGATGCCAATTTTGCCGATAACTTTTGGAAAGCGTTTAATGCTCAAAAAGAAGAAGCAATGTGTGTGTGCGATATGTTACACACGAGTTCGTACCACCAGATTCCAGCGCCAAATTAACTTAGACCGTCAAATCGTTTTTTATGTGCATTAACAAATACTAAGCAACCAAGGAATGTGTTCTTGTTCAAAAATGCTGATTACAGCGATTAAACGCCTAATTTTTTAATCGTTCCTGTATCAGTTTTAATAATGTTTGCAAAAAATTGCACTGAGGCTACGTGAGGCATTTTCCTTGAGATCGGTCTCTCTAAAGTTATCAATTTGTACCATGTAATTTCAAAGAAGGAATGCGGAACCTAGTTATAAACATGCATTGCGGAAGTTTAGATAACTTTGGAGTCCAATGATGTCCGCCTGAACTGAAGATAAACCCGCAAAGATGTATGTATTACCTTAACGTAATTATTTTTAAATTGCGTAAACTTAGGGTGACTGTCAAAGAAGTCCGTCGAAAATCGTAAGCAGATTTCAATAGACGAGGATGTAGTTGAATATTTTGACAAGAATCTAAAAATACTCGTGACTTACTAAATGAGGATTCAGGAATTAATTCAATAGTAAATGTACCGTAAGATGATACATTGGAAAACATATCCAAAAATTTAGGAAAGTAATTTATTAATTATTTCTCTCTAATTATGTTTCACTAATGACTTGACGACCTTATCTGAAACCCTCCCTGATCTCTTGCAGAAATTGAAGCTTGGGAGAGAATAGTTGATATATAGCCGAATGATATGTCTGTTGAAATCTATTTCACAAATTAATTTTTACAATCGCGATCACATGCCTGCGTATGTAAAATACTTGTATTAGAAATAGCGCCTTTTTCGGATCCAACAACCCTATTCAGGTCTAGCAGCGTATATGAGGATACGAAAATGGATAGAACCCCAGAATTTCTGGCGAAACGGTATCTGCATTTGGCAAAGCTCATAAAATTGTATCCTATAAAGGTATGGCATTATATTCTCAAAGTGTATTGTACGGTCACGCATATTGGTGCGTCAAAACCTTCAACGGTGATAGATTATGCATGTTTATTTTGACAATAATGGCCATGTTGCCTGAGTATAATTTTGGCTCTAGGTACACCTTAATAATTTATTTCAATAAGATGCATATGATTATTAATATATCTTGTATATGACCATTAATAAGGTTTGATTGTATCCGATATTTTTTCAACGTTTCCTCTTTTGAAACGATAGTATTGGGATGCATGGATACATTTACAAGTCTTTCATGTAATGTACATTTACATTTTACTTGAGAGCTCGTAATTCTATGTGAGAGTAATATCGTGCAGGAACAGAAATCAGTTGCGCCATTCTGCTACTTACATTTATTTTTGTTTCTTTGCAATGAAAAAGATGTTAAAAAAATGTATCTATCTGTATGTAACTTAAACGTGAAGTACTTTCTCTGCGAGATTTGCATATCTAGAAATAACATTCTCTTAAGTGCCGTAGTGTAAATTATGAAGAGTTATCTCTAACAATCGGGTCTGAAACATCCATTTCAGTATAAATCTTGTCATTTTTATTGAAAATATAATTATTTTCATGTAGTGCCATCGAAAATTATTATTAAAATTTAGTGAAAAATCAAATTTTAACCTACTTTAATTTTGAGAGGTGTGTGCAGCTCTCGAACCTCATATATGTATTAGTTAGTGAGCTGTTTAATGCATAACTTTTTCACTTTCTGAATGTTGACATATTTATCTAAAGATGAGTAGTATTTTGGAAAAATGACATTAAGCATCATTTCACATTTAAAAAAATTATCTAACCAAAAACGGATGTCGTACCACGACACGATAAACTCTCGCAGGAATGCTATGAGCATCAAAAGAGAAAATAAGATAATTGGCCAGTTTGTTTTTTTTTAGTTCCTTGAATTAAAACGAAAAAAAATAAACTGGCCATGACATAGTGCAGAAAAAAGGTCGCGGGAAGAGGATATGCACTTTGAAGTAACGTACTCCAGGATTGAAGGTATACAAGCGTGGCGTGGTGAAGTGTAGGAGACGGATGCCCGGGAGAAGGCGGTGGGAAGAAGTAATGAAAAGGAATATAATGGGATACTCGAGTCCTGTGAGACCAGAAAAGGGGAGAAAATTATAAGTGACAGCAACGATTACTTCTTATCTCGGCTCTCATACAAAGAGAGAAATGTGACGTGAATGAATGAGGATTTCATTTCTTCAATTTTCACAAGACTCTCGTGAACTTCTAGGAAGATGCCAAGTTGCCCGAAGGAATTAGATGTAATTAAAGCATTCCTGAACAATGTTGCCTTGCGTGTGGCAAGAATAATCTATTTTGAAGCTTGCGTAAATTATTTCATATTTTAAGGGCAATTCCAAAATTCCAATGGAAGGAAGGTTATGCTTACTCTTGTGATCCGTTCGATTCCGCCTTCCCCACCTCTATTGTGTTCGTCCTTTATATGTGTTCCTATCCCTTTTCCTTATATCTGTTTCTGTATATATGAGTATATATATATATATATATATATATATATATATATATATATATATATATATATATATATATATATCTTCGAAATGGAACGCTCTTCGGCGACGCACAAATATATAAAAACACATGTAGATTTTTAAGACATAGAAACACAAAGAAAGAACACTCACATACGTAGTTTTGACCTTTCGACGGCACGACCGTCGTCATCGGAATCTAACTAAAATATGTGAGCGTCCTTTCATTGTGTTTCTGTGCTTTAAATCTACATCTGTGATATATACTATATATGTTTATGAATATATCTATTTGGCATCAGGAATATCTGGCACCAAATCTAAGTTATTTATTCATTGTCTTAAATCCACTCGAGATTTCCAGTCTATAAACTAATCTTCGATTTTGGAGCGGTCGCCATCGCGTTTTCTCTAGCATTTTGGTTGTGTTGCTGTGATTTTGATAACCGTGGCACTTGCACGATGTCGCGAGGCATACTCCTCTATATTTTCGGCCCGGAATCGGGCGAAGGAAGTCCTGAAGCCCTCAGAAAACCGACGCCGCACATGTTGCCCCGACTTGTGCACTTTTGAGAACAAATCTACCCAAGTTCCAAGTGCCCTTGTCCAACGACCGTCCAATCTTGTCCGCCACCAATCCAAAGGGGGAGTGCCAACCGCAGATTTCGGTTTCGCATTACATTTGCGTTTTTCTCCGCCGTCGCTATTCCAGTGCAGCCACCCTTTTCTTTGCCGGCGCATTCCTTCCACGTAGGTTGTGACATTAAGCGGCTGCCAACTGTTCCAAGGGAACCCAAGCAGCGCCAAGAAACTTGAGAACAAGACGTGAAGTAGTCGCGGAGGGGGTCACAGCTGACGGCGTGGACGCTCGAGAGACGCCCGTGGTAAAGCTCTGCCCAAACAGTAGCGGCGTATAATGCACATTAATCCGTTCCCATCGGTTGCTTGCTCGGTTGTTCGCTTCTTTGCAGAGGAAGAGATATTTGCACATAAACGTCCTCTGGTCCCGGTGTTAAAGCAGTTTCGAGGGTAGACAACTATCGGTTATCCTGAGTTGTTTTACCATTTTCAAATTTCCTACCGTCTTGAAACTCTTTTTGTCTACTTGCTCGTTCTCTGTTAATGCCAGTTTTTCACTAAGGAATAATTATCAGCGTAATATAAAAAACTAAATAGATTAAACTGCGTGTAACTATGATGTTTATAAAGATCTGTCTATTTGGTGCAGGTTGTAAGGATATTAAGAACAATCTTTCTTTCACAACAATTACGTTAGTTCTTCAATAGACATAGGCGCTAGACTTCAATTTTAAGCCAAAAGGAGTTCGTCAAACCCATTCGCCCGATGGAATGTTCCGCAAAGATAAAACTATTTTATAATTCTTTTACAGCTTTAGTCACCGTAAAATAAAATAGCCATGCTGTGAAATGAATGTTCATAGTGTAACCGTTAGGTCGATCAAATGTTCCAGTTCCGTTTGCATTCTACTCTTCATATCGAAACTCTGTTAACATGAATGCGCCGTAAACGCTATTTGATTGAGCCTTGGTAGTGGTGGTCCGTTAAAGCTTCTTTCCAACGTAACCCCAAAGAAAATGTCTCCCGTTGAGGCTGGCTGGGAAAGCTAAGCAGGCCATTCCGTGGGACCTCCAAGTAGTAGGTACCCAGCGAGAACCCAATGTCTCGGAACGGAACGACTAAACCTCATAAAGGTAATGATGCGTCTCTCCAAATTACTATTAAATCACATTTACTTGGCCCTGCAAGTATCTGCGGCAGCTTTAGTTCTCGATTGTGCTGTGGTATGTGAATGTAGTGAGAATGACCTCCGTAATGTTCGGCAGATAAACAATGAGGCCTATACCCGAAGGTTCCTGCGTGTCCAGATAACTTCATGGTGAACAATTACAAGTATTTCTTTACCTTTGTCATTTCGTTCATCAATTCGCTCGGAACCGAATGTAATAGAAATTCGTTCAGTCCATTAAATATGATAGCAAATGCTTGGTCTGATCCGTCCGCTTATTGTTTACCATATATTTTGTATAAATATTTTATGGGGTAGTTATGATTTAATTCTTACTTGTGTTAAGAATGAAACTCAGTAAATGCAAAAGAAAAACTTTGTTCCAATCCACCACTTTATTTCAGGTACGACTAGTTTCGACGCTACGGCGTCATCCTCAGGTGCCCTAGTCGTACCTGAAATAAAGTGGTGGATTGGAACAAAGTTTTTCTTTTTCATTTATTAAAATGAACTTCCACAAAGTTGAGGCTGAAACTATTGAGATAATGAAACTCAGTATTTAAGTAGTATTTTTGGCACAGCGACCTTAGCTATGTGCCAAAATTTCCAGTGAGTAATTTGTTATTACTATCGGGGAAATATGAGATTTATGTCAGAGGAAGTTGGAAGGCAAACATGCTCAACCTCTTTCACGGATTACTTCCTTAGGAAAAATTTATATTTGTATATTTGTACGTTGGAAGTGGAATTTCACAAATGTTTTCTCTCAATCGGCAACATTATGGAAAAATAAGCGCATCAGCTCCTATAGTTTGTAGGTTGACGAAAGACACATTCTGAAAAACAACGATAACCGATTCGACGATTCGAGTCCCATTCCATTGTGGAAATCGTTTTACTAGTCAACTCAAATCCGAAGGTTTGCCTTGCGAAGGGAAACTTTTGAAAGATACTTTGTGAGTTAGGTAAACCTGATGATTACTTAGCTCGTATTTCCACCGAACATTACTACGGGTCACATTTTACTCCTATGAAGCTGAAAAAGTTTAGTACCATAAATATAGAGAGTATTGACTGTCGGACGTGGCTCGTCTTTTGCCTCTCAGCCACAGGTGGGTACGCCGTCGAATTGATAGTTAGAACAGCAGATTTCTTACCCACATCGTCGGTGTGTGTGCCATCTTTTCAAGGCAAAGCGCAATTTGTCTACTCTGGAACGTTGACTTGCAAAGTGCTTGCTAAGGTTGTCTTGTGATAAATGGAGCACGATAAGGTAGCGAAAATGGAACCTGAAGGAAATATGCCGGCATTATACTGTGAGTAAGTAGAGAAGGGGTGGCACTTTATTCAAGTTATCTTACATTTTACAAGGAATACGGAAGAATGTCGCTCAGGCTACAGAGACATTTGCGGCCTTACGCACACAATTTTTTCTCAAACAAACAGTTTAATTTTCTTTGTAGAGAATAACTTATATAAATGCCTTTTGATTATATCCCACTTCTTTTTCCGACACTTTGGAAAAACTATTGGCGATGGAAAGGAGGAAAAATATTGTCTCTCCTCAACGATAATTTCTGAAACCATATAAGATTTTTAATCATATTTTGTTCTCTCATTTACTGGGTCTAGATAAGGTATTAATTCTATTTTACAAATAATTTCCTTTCTTACAGCGTTAAGCGGAAATATAATGGCTGGTCACTATTATTTGTATTTTTTATTCTGTGCAGTTGCACATCCTGCATTCAAACAATATTTGATCATTGCATATCTTGAGATGAATTGTTAATAATATAATTGAACAGTGCTTTTTGTTTGCATGTAATAACAAGCGTAGAGTTAACGTTCCTCTGCCTTCATGTCTCTTTGTTTACCACCATGCATAAATAATTTAAAATTTTCCCGGCTATCTAATGTCTGATAGTTTAATGAAGAGAAATGCCAAACCAGATGGGTAAATTGAAAAATATTCCATTTAAATAAATGTCAATTTAATTCAAATTCCGTTTCATTCTTTCAATTTATCATCTAGTTTCGGAAATTGTATTTATTTAGTCATTCATTGTTCCGCACTGTCCAAGAAAAACACAAAGAGTACGGAGTATGAGTGTAATCATCTCTGGGCGAATTCCGCTGTTATCTTCGAACGATCGAGATGAAACACACGTTTCCTCCCTCATTTCCGCGACCTTTTCAGCTCGGCAACGCGCGTGTGCCCCCATCCCATTCCTTATCGTGCACATCGGAACGTTGTAACCGTCGGGGGTAAGGCGTCACTCGCGCCTTTGATTAACAACTGTATCCACCGCCAGTGTTGTCGTTCGCATTCGTTCCAGTTTGGGGTGCCTCGAACGGAGGGAGGGAAGGGGGCGGGCGGGGGAAAGAGAGCGATGGGGGACACGAACAGGGTTCGGGGTCGGAGCGATGGCAGGGGGATGGGATAGAAAAAAGATGTTTTTTCGCCGCACCACGGACCCGCCTTGTCGACGCTTGCATAATGCATAAGCCATGGGGATCCCGCTTGCCGAACAATTAGCCCTGTTATTAAGTCGAGTAGAAATGAATGGTGGTAAATATCCGCGAGTTTTAGCGTGGAGTCGTCAGTGTTTGTACTCGGGACCCTCTCTCCGTTCCCCCAGGGGTCTGTGTGCGTTGTCCATTGACATGCAGATGAGCAAAGGGGGGTGAGGGGGTGATTTGAGCAGACGCTCAGCTGTCGCGCCCCAAGGGGTCTGCGTGTGGAACTGCGTTAACATTGCCTTCCCCACCCCTCTTCACCCCTTGCACTGCTCTCACAACCATCTCCACATTTCCTCCCCGTTCGAAATCCCCGTCGCCGCCACCCGTCATACCAGTCCACCGCCTTTCCACCTCCCCTTTATCTCCCAACCCGCCCATCGCAAATCGGGGTTCCTTTAAAGTGCCAGCCCCAAACAGCAAAACAACGCAGTGAGTGTGTGTGTGTGTGAGAGAGAGAGAGTGAGTGTGTGGAGGGGTGAAAGGAGGCGTCCGGCTTACAGCTTCAGTGTCTGTTGGGACGGTCTCGCCCTCCCAGTAACATCCCCGGGGACGTCCGGGGTGCCTCCGCGGTTCATCATCCAGTCCTCCGACAGTGAATTTCATCGTGGACGTCTTGTCCACGCCCTCGCCCTCGTTTCTCCTCATTCTTGATTCTTCTTCTTTTTTTCCTGGCGCTCCACTAAACGTTTTAATTAAAGTGGAAGGGACGGGGATGGAGTTTCGCAGAGTCCTCGGCGTCACCCTGCGTGACTCACTGATCCGCGTCATGCTGGGTTCCAGGAACTTCGTTCTCTCGCGCCTACGAAGTAAGCTGGTGTGTAATAAACGTGCATCCATGGTGCATTTCGGCATGCGAGTTTCGTGTTTTCCTTCCCCTCTCTCCCGCAACTCCTCTCGCGAGCGGGATAAGGGAATAATTAATTTAGCCTCGAGTCTTTAAGTGCGTTTTTATCTCTCGCTGTTTATAGTTACGCCATTGTTGATAGCGCCGTGACTCCTCTCCGCTGTCTCATCAACTGGTTCCATAAACGAGGGCACGACCTTTACCCGACTGATACCTCACGGCGAGAAGGTTTCTTTCCGACCTTAATAACACTAAAGATAGCATGTGGTTTAAGTTTTTCTGAGATGTTCTGGTGACAATCTTGGCTTCGAGATGGGAAGTTGCACGATTGCCGGTAAACTCCCAGAGGGACGTGCTGTCGTAACCAGATACTTAGCCAGGGTTTTCTTTTGTAGGGTCCAATCCCCAGACTTGTACTTTAGTATCATAAACGGTGAGGAGCCTTGGAGAACCTTATTATTATTGAAACAAGTAATTGAATAACAGCACTGATATTCAGTTTGCTCTAGTCGCTAATTTAGTAAAAGTGAAAAATCTCCACGGATATTAGTGCGAAGGTGTTAGTTACGCATTCGGATACTGACCAAAGGGTCAGAGGCTTAATTTAACTCGATAAATTTGGACATCTCCAGCTTGAAGTACCAGAATTTGGTGTAAAACCGAGGGTATTACCGGGAAGGGAACATCTCAGCCACCGCGAATTTCGTGAGCCGTTGGTACTGATGCAGCTTTACACTAGCTCCCTCCTAGTCTCTATGCTTTGTTTTTTATACTATGTCGCCTTATTGCTCACACAATATATTTCGGAGGTTGGTTGTTTGCACCCGCCGCACTGTCGGTTATGCGTCAGTTTAGGAAGCAAGACATTTGTGCTTTGCAAATTAATTCTCTCTTCTCTTTTATTTAATCGCACACGCTTCCTCCCATTCCCCTCTCTCCTTGTCGGGCTCCCACTAAGATTATTGCCTCGTTTTCACGACTGAACGGAGAACGTCTGAAACATGAAAGCATGAACATCGTTTTCCGCTCCCTTTGATCCTCTTGGGCTTCACCAAAATGACAGAGCAAAGGGGAAAAACACGAGAAGAGGCTTGAATTTTAAAATGAGAGTGAGGAGACACCGTAGGCAAGGGAGAAAACGTGTGTAATTCCCTTCCATAAGGGTGCCAGGAAATTGAATAAGTAAATAATCATTCCCTTTCCGCGGGATTTTCCTCTCTCTTTTCACGGCAACGGTCCCCTTTCAAATCTGGTGATTCCATAATGGGGATTACTAATGTTGGACCCTCATCATGCTGCGATGTAGTCTAATCTTTGCTGCCTTTATATAAATCCAGATTATTCTGTCCCGTATTGTGCTGATTAGCTAAAATACTTACGAAGAAAAACGCCTCGGACACGCCTGCCGTGTTACCTTTGGGTTTATGGAACGGAGTGAACTTTAATTGAGGTACCTGATTGGAGAGTCGTGTACTTTGTGATAAAAGATTTCTCATTTAATTTTTTGTATTTTGTAATCGGCTCGGAATGTGAAAAAACGTGATTATCTCCAAACCCGAAGGACTCTGGTTCAAGTCTCGCGTCGGACAGAGTTTTTATATGGCAGTTAAATGTTTGAGAGAACTCATGGTCCTAATTTCGCCATTATTAAAGACTTGGGCTATGTTCTCATTATTATCAGGCTCACTGTAACGGAATCTCCCTCCTCATTTTTATCGCAAAATAATGTCAATACATTTAAAAGAACGCGGTTTACATATTTTAATTCCTTTCCGGTGAGCTCGAGAATTTGAAATGCGTATTTGCAACCCAGAATTCGAAGCATTGTTGGAACACCATCTCGACGAGCGTGTTTCCTTGAGCGTAATCCATATGAATATGCACAAACCATTTATGGCGTTTCGAATTCTCTCAGTATTCTAGTATGTATGAATGGCCAATTTGGTGGCGAAACCTTTGGTGGGCACGCTCAATCAAAACGTTTCACTCCCTCTTTAACAATCGCCTAATTAGAGCCAGTGATTTCCACGAATTTCGAAACTTCATTGGAAAATATTGACTAATTTTCCCCAAACACCCACATCAGCCATTCTTCGGAGTTTCTCTAATGAGAAAAAGTTTTGGTTTCTTCGTTAAATTTAACTCTTCGCTGTGACCTTTTTGGCGTACTCTAGCGAATTTTTCCTCGATCGCTTTAGATTGGAGACCTCGAAAAGGGCGACCGTCAAGGCCATCTTTTCGGTGAAATTTTTAGACTCAGCGCCGACCCAGATCGAAAGCGAAGATAACTTCGGCCGAGATTACATGGCGAATATGGATTTTTTCCTTCCAAATTGGAAATGCCACAGGGACGGTCGGGTCGATTTGGTGTGCTTGACATTTGCATGACAAAGCGCTTTGTACGTCAGTCGGTCTAATTCGTGAACAATTAAGTGCACTCGCAAACGAGTCGAATCGGAGGGGGCGAGTAAACATGACGAAGAGCACCCTGTCGGCTTGCGGCAGAAATGAAACTTCCCCTCCTCGCCCCACGCCATTCCTTCATCGTCCGCATTCGCTGTGGAGGGGGTTGGGAGGGAATATTAAGACAACAGCCACGAAATTTGAACTCGGAATATTTGGTCGCGTTAGATCGTCGGAGGGTAAACGGGGTAATTTTTAGTAGTTTTGTTCAATTTTGTCAGCTGTTGTGACCGTCGAAAAATTGTGCCTGGGAGGTAGTATTTTATTCCAAGTGTCATCTAAAGTATGTAATCATTTTGATGTTCCCTACCATTGTAATTCGGATTTAGTCTTTGGTATTTGACTTTACTTTATGGAATTTCATATTTGCGAAAACATTAATGTACCTGATTTTCCACATGATTGATAGGCTTATGCATGTCAGAGGATTTTGAAATGTGTGTGTGGAGAAGGATGAAAAAGGTGAAATGGGCGGGACGGGAAACAAACGAAGTTACGGAGATCGGGGAGAGAGGGGAGTGAGAGTTTCAAAAGCAAAAAAGCGAAATTTTAAACATTTTTGTCGGTGATTAATATTGTAGACTGTGATAAAAGAGCACGTTAAACAAGCAAGATAAGGTAAATAATAAAAGGTGTTTTGTGTAGGAAGAAGGAGCAAAAGATATGCGGAATTGAAGAAGAGTTTATTGTACGTGATGTGTAAGGTCGTGTCTTAACTAGGCGAGGCTAAAAAATGACTGAGGATGAGGTGGTTAGACTGTGTGTCCATCCAAAACCTACCAATGGTGGACAACAAGCATGGTAATACTATATGTATTATCGGCTGCGGCTTAAACGTTCACATGCCATTTTCAAGACCAAAATTTACTGTTTTGAAATAAAAAACTTTGAAACTAATAATACAAAGATTATTCGACACTTGATAATATGTAGCATGGGAAATAACTACTTATGTTTAATTTACAGATTGAAACACCGTGCTTGAATTGGGGAAACAATTCGTAATAATCTGATTGAAGTCCTTCCTTTCGTTTTGTAACCTCGGGAATCCGAAATAAAACGTAGGAATATTTGCCGTCAAGCGTCCTTTCGATTTCCTCCTCTTTGCGGTGCAAGAATGGTGTGGTATGTTGTCACAAAAATCCCCGATGCGAATTTCACCTTAAAGTGAACAGACTATTGGTTTTTCTGGCAATCGTGTGACGGTTTCTGTCCGATCAAGCCAATTTTTCAAAAAATAAATGACTCTTTTTGTTCGCCCCCGTTCTTTTCGTCTCCCGGTGCCAGTGCGAAGCTATATCGCAATGCGATATCACGGGCTTATCTCGCTCTCTTTCAACTCTCATTCTGTTTCCTCTGGTAGCATCACACGGACCGCGACCGTATCGGACAAAATGACGGGTGCCTGAGTCGCCGTACTCAATTTTTCGATCGTTGTAAAATGGTGTCCAGCGGAATAAATGACTGCGGTATCGCGGCGTGAAAACATTTTAGAAGCAAAAATAAATCTTCGGAAATCAAACAAATAAGAACTACCGACGAATACCCTTGGATATAACTAACTCTGACATAATTGCCCCATTGTTAAGGTTTCGTGACTCCTCCTTTCCCTCTCACTGAAGTGTTGTTGTTTGGTGTATTAAAAACAATAGGTGCGGAGCTTGGCTCCAAAAATGGCCCAATCAAAAATTTTCAGAACACGAGTTAATGATGGTAGTAAAGTTATAGAGTAATTTATAAGATGCTCATCGTGAAGAGGGTGAAGATTTTTTGGCTAGATAAACGAAATTCTTTGCACGCTGATCTCCGCGTTTCCTTTTGCACTGTAAAATAAGCCAATTGTTTCCTTAGTGTTACGAAAATTCATTTTTTTTAATACTGCATTTCGTACCTTTACGAATCAAATTATTAGAAGTGAAAAAGTATATAATTAATAAATGGTCTCCAAATGGAAGAGTGTTCAGTGGTAAATAAGCTAGGTTTATTGGTTAAGAAGCTAAGCTCCGGGTTGTAGGGAATTTGTAACGAAATTGCAAGAGAGAGGTTTACTCCGCTTTTTTTATGCAACAAATTTCATTACGCGGTAAGTATTTGGGATCCATGGGATGAAGCGTTAACAAAGAATGAGGGAAATATTCTGAGAAAATTCGCTCTGTTTGTTCAATATTGCTAGAAGAAGAGGATAAGAGTAACTAAAGGTTCTGTTGGAGAAATCGCAGGTTCGGGGTCCCTTGAATCACGAAAGCAGACAAGATTAAAACACAAAGTATAGGATAACCGAATTTGCTTGCATCACCGGGGGAATCATTGTGGCCCTCAATTTATATTCATAGATTCGATCACCGGTTTAAAATAAGAGAGAAAGGCACTGTAATTGACGGATTCAAGTACTCATTCTTCCCTCGCACGATTTTCAAGCGTACCAAAATCGAACACTAGCGCTCGAAAATTTTTATTTAAAAATCAAAACTCATTAATATAAACAAAAATGTCAATTATTGCATAGTTTGTATAGGCATATATGTGTGTATGTGTATATGAGCAAATATATATTCATATGTTTGTATAAACTCATATACTCGTACATGAATGCGCTTGTATCTATGATTGCTGCCCTAACATCCCTGCCGGACGTGTGCCTTGCGGCGGTTTGCAGAGTATTGTGTAGATAAATAGATTCTATCAGATGCGGACAATTGTGCAATAACAAATACCAAATATTTGTTGAATTGTCCTGGGAAGTGCATCCTTGTAACAGAATCGATTTTACCATTGGGGCGATAAATCCCCTCGTGACGTCACGTGTTGTTCTGAAAGCTCCTGTTATGAATCTTGAACCCCAAGCTTTCGTCTTGAGGAGAGTTCCTATTTATTTGATGCTGAAAGTGAGTCATCCATCCTGTCACCTGCCATCTCCTCATTCCCACATAACTCCTTACAGTGACATCTTCCATCGCCTGCTTCTCCTAATTCCTCCTTCTGAAATTCTTCCCCTCTTTGTTTCCTTCAATTATGGTCTTCAGTAAACTATAGTGCATCAGGATGTGTCCAATTAGTTTTCCTCATCCTCTCGTAAGTGTCCTCCAGAGGCTTCTCTCATTGTCCACTCTTTGACGACGCACATATTTCTTCATTTGTCACTCCGTCAATCCGTTTTATTTTCATCGTTCCTCCGCAGCGTCACATTTTTATCGTTTCCAATCTTCTTTTCTCTGCTGCTCCTGCAATCCTTGTCTCGCGGCCATAAGAAAGCAAATTCCCCTGATAGAAGTTCTAGTGAATCTCTTCCTTAGGTACATTACTATACTATGCTATTTTCTGTTGGTGGTTCTTATTTCTTGGGTGCCAGGGAAAAAAATGAAATGGGATCGTTCCGCACGGCCCCACACCGCCGCCTCCCGGGGAGATCACCGCTCCCACTCTCGGGACCCCCGGTGCGTCGTGCCACCGCGCACGCGCCCGTGAAGCGGTCGGGTACGGGAGGCGCGGGGGAGGTAGTGGGATTATTGCGAAATGGCGAAGACGGGAGCTCGCCGCTTTTGCTTCGTGGGACGACAGAGAGGATCTCAAAGGGCATTTTCAATTTTTCTCGCCGCACTCACTCCTTAGTGCTATGCGGAAGCAGAAGTGTGTGTGTGTGTGTGTGTGTGTATATATATATATATATATATATATATATATATATATACATACACACACACACACACACACACATTCAAACACGAAATCCCGCCAAACGGCGAACAAATACTCATTTATATAGAAACAGATAAGGAAAAGGGATAGGAACACACATAAAGGACGAATACAGGAGAGGTAGGGAAGGCGGAATCAAGCAGATCACGAATGTAAAAATATTTCCCGGTCTAGGAAATATTTTTACATTCGTAATCTGCTTGATTCCGCCTTCCCCACCTCTCCTGTATTCGTCCTTTATGTGTGTTCCTATCCCTTTTCCTTATCTGTTTATATATATATATATATATATATATATATATATATATATATATATATATATATATATCTCGCAAACACTTGCAAATCCAGGGCCGTGCTACTTCAAGTCCTGGTTGTATCAAATATTTTCGTCACACTCGAATCTTCCCTTGAGGTTCTGATAATCAGAAAGTGAGTTGAAGATGTCTCGATGAATTACTCGGAATAAAATGGGAACCCTCCTGCCAGTGGATGTAGTTTCACCCCACGCGGCATTAGGTTAAAGGGTGGGTCATTAGCTGATACGGTACGCACAGTAGCTCGTAGTCTCCTCGGCGTGGAGTGTAAATAAAATATAATTCATCCATTTATTGACGGAAATTTTTGCACGGATCCATTTTAAATTTAATATCAAGGAATTTCGATTGCCCTCATAAATCAGTGTGCCTGGGTGCTGATAATCACAATGCATTGCCAAATAAGAGATTCTTTTAGTAAAGTTAAGTCATAGAACACTTAGTCTAAAAGTCATGAATGTATGATTAAGCGTCTGTCATTCGCTGCCATATCTTCCGAAGCTTTATATTTGTGTAATAAATTTGGTACATAATACCTAATTTGTTGGGTACCATCCAAAGGTGAGTGTACCTATTTTAAATAAGCTAATGTAAGTGATGTTAGCTAACTAGAGACACGTACAGAGAGGCAAACGAAAGAAATTCTCTGAGATTCAACTCTTGCATCCCATCGTGAAATATTTGAATCCCACGATAGATAACAAACAACTCATTGTGCATGTGCACAATTTAAAAGCACATATATAAAAAGTGTAGCTCATAAGTAACATCATAATTAAATAGAGTTGTTTCTTTTATAATCGTGGGTAACGGTGTTCTTGCTAACGGAAAGCGATATAGGTATAGGTTTTCTATTTGATGTAGAAAAAACATAAACATCCTGGAGAAGCTGATTCTATCGTTAGATGCTTAGAGATGAAAGGTAATAAGGCAATATTGCTGATTTGTTAAACAACATGAAAAATGGAGGAAATGTGCTAAATTATTTTTTCTACAACCCCCGATGTCATAGCAAACTATACTCTACCAATCTCTGGCCTAAAAAATCCAATAGATCCAATATTAGTGTACAATATGTCTACATATTATATGACAACGCTGTATCCGTGACTGAAGCGAGATTCCTACCCACCACCTTCGGATTAGCCGGTGAGCTCGTTAACCCACCGCCCCTAAAACCGCCAGTCGGGAGCATTTTTAAATTGCAACATCACCGGGGGGATGTACTGTTACAGCAATCACAACCACATTACTCGACGTGCTTGAAAATTTGAAAATCAGGAGGCTTTCGGTGATTTCACGGACGAGCTTGCGGATTTGAATAATTCATCGCCGCCGAAATGGCGTCCGCGCCACACCAATAACAAAGGAGCCTCAATTCCCTTCTGATTACGAAGGTTTATATATTCCGTCGAGAGTGAGAGAGCGAGGGGGAAAGGGACAAAGAGAAGTCGCAGCATTCAGCACGGATTGCGCACGGTGGCCGCCCGCGAGTTGTGTGCGCGGCGCGCCGGAGAGTGCGTTCGACGGGTCGGCTGCGGAGGTTAGGGAGTGAGGAGCGTGGTGGCACTTCCCAGAGGCGACTCGGAACAAGGAGAGGGCCTTCACTGCAAGCGCGAGCAACCGTGGTGGCATTCGGGCTCATCTCTCTACCTCTCTCTTTCTCTCTCTCTCTCTCTCCCTCCCTCCTTCCTGACTGCCACCATTCGGCCTTCCACGGCATCTCCTCTCCCCCCCCCCACTCCCAGTCCGACGAGTTAATATGAGGAATGTGAAGGGATTTGATGAACAGCTCACGGCAAGGGTTTTAAAGGGGAGCATAATAGAACCGGGACCGGAGAAAATGCGGTCGGGAAGAGAGCGATGACACCCACCCAAACGATAAATGTAAAAAAAACTTATGCGGTTGCGGTGATGGAAAAATTACCTTTAGGTATCGACATGCCTTTCTCACATCCCCATTATGTTCTAATCAACGTATATACAGCGCGGAGGATTGTGTGATAATCAATACGATACTTATTAGCTTTTAATCCGAAAGTTTGCCCGTATAATTGTGTTGTGTCCGAGTTTGAGATTGGTACTTAAGGCAAACAGATTCACTTTTACTCCTTGTTCGTTCCATAAGCAATGTATTGAGATCATTGAATTGACCTGTGAGAAAGTGAGACATTATTCATTGTTACATTATTCATAATTTGATTTAAAACTACTCTTTGTGTTTTGAGTGAGCTAATATCAGCAACTGGGCGTTGTGGAGTATCTTAACACGGATGCTATATAAAGAGGACACTAGAAAATCTGCTTGAACCTGCTTCGGCAGTGCTCATAATGGTATTGAAGGAGAAAAAAAGGCTGCAGTTTGGAAATAAACATGCACGTACACCCGGGTGTGAAGCTTCCTTTCTTCTATGTTGGCACACCAAAGAGAATTTCGAATATATATTCCATTAACAATAAAATTAGTAATATATTAAACACACGACGTGGCGAGCCTTCTACAGTTGGAATGCGTCACGCGAGCTGAAATGCCATTATCTTCTGAGTCACGAGGTAGTGTGATTTTAATGTAATTGACATTCCCTCTGCAATTGTTGCTTTTTATGTTTATATTTTATCATATAATCGCATGGAGTATTTACACGGGCGCTCTCTTTGATTAAAGTAATTTTCAATTCAGACTTATAGTTACATAGAAAACACATTCGCAGGATCATTCTGAAAAAAATGCGCGGGTTAAATCCATTGTTACAATGAGAAAAATGCGGAATTCGAGTGAAGAAAAATTATACAGTCTTTGGCGAAAATGCTGCGGGTATTGTGTGATAAAGATAACTAGTTGGGGAATACGTGGATCGGTACAGCTTTTATCTTCTCTCCAATTAACTCATTAATAAAGGGCAGTATTAAAACTGGCCACGGTGAAAGTCAGCGACTTTAAAAAAATCTGTTCGGTTAACGCAAGCCTCCGCGGTACTGATTTTTTTCTATTCTATTACGCATTTTCTTTTTTAGAGTTTTGCTAGATTGTGGCCACTCGCCATAATTCCAAATGGCAAATAAAATTTTTAACGCTCAAAAACCTCGATGAAATGTCACCATCACCGGAGAAATTACATAATGTATTTACGTACGTGGACGCGCATCCATATATCGTCCACCCGACATCACATCCCTTCCGGGCGCGAGCGGTGACGTAGCCGCGTCCTTCCCGTGCCCTTTTTTGCAATGCACGAATTCGGGAGCGGTCGGTCGCCATCCTCCCGATGGGGGGAGGGTAAGGGTAAGGTTTGGGGTGGAGGAGGGGTTAGGGGGGGGGGAAGAGAGAGAGAGAGGAAGTGGTGGGATGCGTGGTTGGTTCGTTGGAGCAGGAACGAAAGAGGTCGCCTCGTGCGTTCCCCCACACTCGTACCATCCCAATACCCCTTTGGAGGAGAGGGTCGAGCGACATGGGCGCGCGCGGCCTCCCTGCCTCCCTCCTCTGCCACCCACTACCACCCACCCCCCTCCTGCACTCCCTCCCCTACGCCTCAGGGATCGCCGTCGCGTCCCTTTCGCAGTTCCCGCCCTTTTTCGCCCCGACCCCTTTCCCTCTCCCTCCCCAATCACCCTCCCTCACTCTCTCTCTTTCTCATCCTTCCTGCTTTGTCCCCACCCTCTCTCTCAAAACCCGCTTGCTCCCCTTCCCACTCCACCTACGCTTCCCCCCGTCCCACTCGACCTCCCCGTATACACACTCGTCGCGGCAATTTGAAGCAATTGTGGCGGAAATGATGTGGAAGGCGAAATGCGGCTCTGAAGAAGATGGTGGGTTCGCTCACTCTCGGCCGAAGCCGAAGGAGAGAGAGGAAAGATGTTTGGGAGTGGAGTTAGAAATTGGGAGCGGACGAAGGTGGGTGAAGAGAGAGGAGATTAGAAAAGAACGGCCGTCGAATCGCCACTCGTCCCTGGTATTATTTCCTAGTCCGTGCTATTCCATCTCCTTTTGCTTGGTTGGAGTGTGTGCGCTTGCGGAGATGCCGGCCTTGGGGTTGAGTTGATGTGGGATGGGGTGGTATATGTCGATGGTTTTTGGGTGGGGTTGTTCCGTGGTGATGGGAGAGGAAGAGGGTCGTTTTTTTCATTTGGTTGGGAGGGTGGGGAGATTGTGGAGAGCGGTGTGGGATGTGGAGCGGTTGAGCGTGATTGTTGGTGTGGGAAGGGATGGAAGGGCGGGAGAGGAGTTGATGGTTTCCCGAGGCGGGGGAGATGAGTGGGGCGGTTGGTCCCAATCCCGAAGGCAATGGGGAGTGGTCAGTCCAGAGTGGACGGCAGCTTCGCCCTACTGCCTCCTCCGCGGTGACGTCGCCCCCTTCCTTTCTCCTGGGCCTGCGTCTTCCTCCCTCTCTTCCATCTTTTCCTCCATCCCAATTTCGCTCATCCGACCGACTCCCTCCACCCCCGGTACTTCCTTCCCTCAATCTCCCTCCTCCTCTTCCTCCCTCGTTCGACCCACCTCCTCTCAACCTTTCCCCTCCTCCCCTCCCTCCCTCCCAGCCCTATCCCAGCTTACCCCTCGCGTCCCGTCGCCCAACCCCTTCCCCTTTCCCATCTCATCCTCCTCCTGCCCCCCATCGCATTCTCCTCTTCATAATCATCATCAACAACCTTTCGTCATCGTCTGAATTTTGCATCACCGCTCCAGCTCTCGCCCTGTCGTTTTCCTTTCCCTCCGCCACTCTCTCTCTCACCATCTCTCATCCGTCTCGCTCGCTCTTCGCCGTACCGTTCTTCATTTTTTTGTAACGACGCCCGTTCATACAATTGGTCGTGCGAGTACGAGAGCGGGAGTTACGTCTCTCGACTCGTCTCTGCCTCCCTTTATCCCTCCTCTCTCTCTCTCTTTCCCTGCTCGTCATCGGAATAGGATGTTCACGTACCCACCCACCCACCCACCCACCCGCCTCCCTCCTCCTCTCCTCCTCGACAAACTCGCGTACGCAAACACACGCGCGTGCAGACTCGCGAGCACGTAAACCGAGAGCCTCCCTACTCCGCCCTTCCTCCTCCTCCAACCGACCTCACCTAGTCGCATCGTGCCACTCCCGTGCGCTTGTTGTTACTCTTCATTTTTATTTGTTTTTGTTGTTCAAACGCCGTTCAACCGTCTCTCGCCCTACTCTTCTTCTTTATCTATCTCTTCTTTTCTCCGCTGCGCCTCGGTTTATCCACTGCCGCGGGTGTCGGGCGAGGTGCCTCGGCACCGCGCGGTGGCCCCGGTCTCTTGCCGATCCGGCCCTGCGCACGATTCGCCATTCGGGATGAAATATGCAGCGTAACTGGCGGCGGGTACCGTCTCCACGGCGAGCGATGGAGCCGATGAATACGGTCGTTACGGAAAAAGGACGGGATAAGGGTCGCCAAGCCCCGACCGAGGCGGTAATGGGATCGATTTTGGAGAAATTTGTGACCTTTGATGGCATAGCGGTCCTCGAGAGGCATTTTCCCGCAAGGGGAAGATCTATATATTATCTCCATCGCTAATGGTGTTTCTTTTGGTCCTAAAATGTGACAGGAATTTTTTCAGGCAATATCTTTACACAGAAGTTACTTATTTTGTGTGAGTATACTCGCGTTATCGAATTCACTTTCGTTTTCATTCTCTTGCTCGATGGTGGAGAAACAACAAGTACATTATGTATTAAGTCTACTCTTGTTCATTATTTGTATGCGATGGAATTGTGTCAGTTCATTTCCATGATTACTTAATTACAAATGCGTCGTTAGCTGTAGCGGTATAAACATTAAACACGACCGGTGAGGAATATTGAAAAGGGCTTGTTTGTGGGGAAACAGCTTTTCCTTTTACCCCATCCCTTCTTCATTTTAAGTGCCTGTAGAACGCTTTATCGTGCTGGGAGCACGCCGTTGTGTTTCCCTGGGACTGGATCCTCATTCTTCTTTACCTCTCTCTCTCATTAAATACACACTCATCCAATTCCGTGGGTTTCCTTTGCTCACGTGTTTCGCGGAGCACGCGTTCATAAAAAAAAACGTTCCGGGCGGGAGGGGAGGGAAACGAAACGAGAATGGACGTGATGCTATTTTTTTCTGCGCGGAGCACGGAGCGTTGTGATCTGCCTGCGCTGTTATTACATCTTCCTGCCGCGAGATTGCCGGTAATGCGAGCTCGATTCCCGACCCCGGGGAAGTTCACTCGCGCCTCGTTAATTCCCTTCCCCCCCTCCCTCCTTCGGCTACCCCCACCCACGAATTCAAGAGTGCTTGATGCCAGGTTTAATCGCTACCGTCCGGAAAAGGGATCGCTGCTGCCGTTTGAGAGATGATGGCGTCCCCACTCTCCGAACCCCCTACACCCGTTTAATATTGCAAGGTAGCGGAGCCAATGTACAAATTCGAGCTGCGACGGTGGCGCCCGGGAATTGCGGTGATGTCGAGAAATTTCACGTAATAACGCTCGACGACGAAGCGAGTCTATTTACATTCCTCTTACGCCCCCGAGCGAGGGATTTTCGGATTCCAGTGCCGTGGAAATTTGCCCTAGGCCCTAAGATACCCGTTAAAGCGGGTCCGTTTGCTGGTTTGCCCTCGAATGAGTAATAATTATTGCATGCATTTGCGATAACGATATCGTAACTGCCTCACGGAATGATTTACAATCAAATTGACTTTGGAGATGGCGAGTTTTAGCCTAAGGCCGTGTTCCCATAGATACTCGTATGTACGTAGCTTTTAGAGCGATGGTGTTTACGTGACATGGATCACCCTTACAGAAATCAATGCGCCCGAAGAAGTCATTGCATTTGAGGTAAGGACTGGCTGCTCAACCCTATTGGGTAAATTACTCCGCTAAATAGACTTGCTACACAGGATAAACTACACATACCTAAGAGTGGTGAAATGGGAAGCTTTTTCTACCTAAATTTGTTTACACAAATGTCATTAAATGACTGTCTTCAGCAAAATATTCCTACGAGGCTATATAAACATTTTGAAAAGGATGAAAAGTAAATATATCCGCCACGGAATCGAAACTCATTTCCAAATGAAATCCTGCTTGTTTTCGTAGAATACCTTAAAGCGCATTGTTCCCAACGTCCGTGATTGATTTTGATACGATAATGGATGGAATCCTTGAAATATAGATTTATGATCATTTGAAAAGTTTTCGAGTTTTCCAGACCAATATTCCAGCAATTTGTCTTTTTTTCCCTATGTTCCCAAAATTGTTTTCTAAAAAATCGTAGCGTGTTATTTTGCATACCTATATAGATTTCACTCTAATGTATTTGGACTCGTTTGTCATTGTTCTAAAGGAAATTAGTCGCTGATACATGCTGTATCAATTAATTAAACAATTAACAAATATTAATTAAATGTATGATGACAGAGCATTTTTGTGAGTTTAAATCGCGTTACAAATTCCCATTTCGACCCTTCTTCTTTAATCCTGGATATCCTGAAAACGTTTAGCTATTAGTCGTGATTTCATGTGAAAAAAATAGTGATCTTTCTCCACGGTAACAGACGTTATGAAATGGAAAATATGCGTTTCGAATTGGAAAAAAATGAAATTTTTCCAGCATTGTAAAAGGATAAGAGTGCTAAATTATTAATCCTTCATAAATAGTGACACGCGTCGACAGTTAGGTGCGTTTACTGACAAATTCACCCATTCGACATCTTTTGACCACGAGAAGAAACCCGCTCCAAACTTTAAATGCATAGTTAAGTAATGACTGAGCCATGGAAATCCCTCTGTTCTCTATTGTATTTGAAGTAGACGCGTATTTGAAATTGTCCAATTTTTCTCGAATGAGTCTTCTACATACAATATGTAACTATTACTATTGTTCCTTATATTGCCCTCCTCCTGCTTGAACTTGACAAAGTGGCGTCCCTTGGCATACTCTTACTGCTTGACAAATATTGTCCCGTCATTAAATTAGTCTGCCACATGCCGAGTCAGGAGCATTGCTCCTTAGATGTCCAGTTCCCCAGACTCCGTAACAGAGGTTGCACATGAAGCCGTGGGGGGAGTTAAAAGTAGGCTGGGGACGGGAAGCAAAGCGAGCTCTTGGGAGAGAGAAAACATTAAAGGGGAGAATTATGCAACCGCCGTGTGGTACCCCCTCCCATTTTGAATTGCAGCGACGGCAGTGAGGAAAGGGGGGTATGAGCGAGTGTAACGGACGCGAAGGAGAGGAGGGCCGTGGCCGGGCGAGTGGGAGGGCGGCAGGGGGGCGTCTGTGTGTGGTTGATGCGTGGGCGTCGAGGTGGTGTGTGAGGAAGAGGATGGGGGACAAAAGAGAGGGGCGAGTGTGGCCAAAAACGGAAATTGAGGGGGGGAGAGGGTGAGGTTCCGGGCCCCCAGGAATCGGCCCGTGTCCAATCGTAACAAAGAAGGGGGAAGGATTGAGGGGGGGGAGGTAAGGACTCTTGTGCGGACGGCAGGTGGCGGGGGGACCTTCTCACTTGCCACCCTTACACAAATTTCCCTCCTAGCCGTCCTCTTCCGCTCTCTTGAATTCTACTCACTGACACACACACTCGCCTGGACTAAACCATCCACTCCTCTTTTGGGGGGGGGGACCCCTATCCCACCTTCCCTCCCCACTTATCCCTCCTCTATCCGCATTCATCCCCCTGAACAAACGGCCCAGAAAGGTTTTCCTTTAGCCATACAACCGTGGATGACCCTCCTGTCACCGTGTTCCGGAGCCAACCGGACGGGACTGGGGACAACAGTTGGTGTGGAGGTGGCCAAGGTGTAAAAGGGAGACAAGGGGGGCGGGAGAAAGAATGCGCGAGTGGGTATGCCTACCTGCATTAAAGGCGTTAGCTCGGCACCCAGCCCCATTTTGTCGTCGACTCTCTCTCTCTCCCTCCACCCCACCCTCCTCGTCCTTCTCTCCCCAAACTCATTCTGTTCTCCTCCCTCTAACGCTTCCACTCTCTCCGGAATGGATTTACTTTGCAATTTACCTTCATGCATACATATCACACCCTGCAAAACGTCTTTGAAAAGTGCTGAATGGGGCTCTTAGATTAGTTTCCAGGCAATGAATGGTTGAAATAGATACTGACTTAATTCAATGTGGTTTATGAGTAGACGGAAGAATCATGTGAACACACGTTGCCTGCGTGTAGTGAATGTGAGGACTATGGAGGCAATTACGAGTACTCGTACATTGGCGAGTCAAACTTTTGCTTGTTATAATCGTGAACTGTGCGAGGAAAGAGGGAATATTTAAGTCGATCGTTGCGCTCATTATTTATTTTATGTTTACGATTGGTCTAATCTGACGACTACGATGTGATAATTTAATAAAAATAAATTTAAAATTAACTCTCACGGTCAACTTAATTCGTTGAGTAGCAAGCTAAATGAGTTACTGCCGAATATTGACCCTTCTCCATTCGCATTACAATGGGCTCCTAATACATTGTTTTGAAGAATATCTTCAAGGTTAACTTTATCGTGTAGTTTTTCACAAATGCAGTTCATCCCTCTTTGGAACTGCTAACAGTATATAATTTTCTCTCTCTTTCAATCGCGTCCACACACACTCTCTCGGTTGTTCTTTTTTCAACTCGCATTTTTGAATCCAGCCTTTAAACACTCATCTGTGTAAGATAAAATATTCCACCACTTTAAAGGAAAAAAGGAAGTATGGAATAAATATGTATAAAGTTATAAACGGTTTGGGCAAAAAATTTCATTTCAGAAGAGACGGGGAATCAAGATTGGAGCAATCAGAGACCTTAGATTTGTTCTTAAACACTTTTTAAGTTATGCTACGCTTGGACAAGTTTCTGAGGAGTAATTTTTTTTATCCAGCTGCGTATTCATTCAAAATTCTGAGCACTGAGGCCGAGAATTCTTATAATATCGTGTAACAAAATGTTTCCCCCCCAGACACTTGACTCAGGCATGCGCATACCTGAGTCAGTGTCTCGGGAGAAGTATCCTCCAGGCGCCAATAAAATTCTCGTACATTTTATTCTTTGCCCGCCCCTTCGCTTTTGCCGTCTCTCCCGGAAAGGGGTTTCCTCCTTCCCTTTCGCCGAACGCCCTTCTTTTTTTTCCCTCCCTCGTGCTCGTTCTCTCAATTCCCTTTCTTCCCTCGCGTTCCTCCCTTACAACCATCATCCTCTTCTCCCTCCCTTTGCGACTCCTCCTCACCCTTTCCCTTGACTCCTACCTCCGAGCAAACACACTCCCTCAAAGACCCCGCCACCCACGCTCCCTCCCACCGCCATTTCTTTCCTTTCACGAACCTCTATCTCTTTCCCTCGGCCTCTCTCCATTTCCGCCTTTTTTCCTCCCTCTCTCACCACTCCCGTTCTCCCTCTCGCACATCCCTCCATTCCCACGCACCTCCAAACTTCACTCCCGCTCCGCCCTGCTAGATTTTTTCCTCCCTCTCCTCCTTTATTTATCAAGCAACTCATCAAGCGGGTATACTACTGTCCCCGGGATGAGTTTTTGGAAACTTGAGCCATCAGCGACGATGTCCACGTCCCATAGCTTGGCGGGATTCGGACTCTGGAGTCTTTTCCGGGGATGGTGGTGGTGGTGGTGGAGAGCACATCTATGGGAAGGAGGGAGGAACGGTTGGCGGCTTGGCTATTCCCCGGCCGTCTAACCGAGTTGAGGGCGGCCCTCTCTCTCACCCCCACCGCTCTCTTCCCGCTCCACCAACGGCGCCAAACTACCTTTCACCACCTCCCACCGCGCCTTCGCCATCACCCCCCACCTCCCCCGCACCCATCACCGCACCCCTCCCCCGCACCAAATGTAAGAAAAGGGTCCTTAACTTCAGCGTTCATTCATTTATTTTATTTTTAATTTTTGCCTCTCCTTTTCCATTCTCCCTCCCTTGTTTAATTTAACTTTGTTTCCCCACTCGCTTCCATTTTCTTTATGTCAATAATGGCGCGCTTTTGCCCCTCGCCACTTAACCTCGATGGAGTTTGCATTCGGTGAATGTTTTACAGGATCATTAAGGGGTGGGAGGGCGGTTGACGGCATGTCAGTGCATGCACAAGTGCTCACAGGAGTGGGTAACTTTTCTGGAACTCTTTTTGAAGGATATCCGCCGACGGTTCACTCGAAATAACTAGGGTGAAAGTTATGTGCCGAAAAGTACTCCCGGCGGAAACCAAGCGGGATGATTAGATGAGGTCAAACTAAGTTTAGTCCTTGATGTCGGCTCCGTGGTATGATTTTCTTTCGCGTTGCCCTTTCCAGCTGAAGCCGATAAGGTTACCCTTGATCGGCGTTCTTATTTCGTAGGATTCGACCCTGACGAGGACGATGGGCTCGGATGTTTTCCATTGCGGATGAGTTTATTTGTCCGCAAACATTTTGTCATTCGTTCCGCGTTCATCCGGACCAGAGGCAACTTGAGGACCCCGCGGCCCCAATTTCGCCTTTATCATGTGTCTCATTCCCTGTCCACCACTCCCCCATTCTCATTTCTATCCTTTTCCCTCCCACCACCCTTCTCCGGCAAATCCTGCTGCTACCGATCCCTTCACGCCTCCACCCTTCTCTCACTCCTTACTCCCGTCGCTCCGGCCACACCACCACGCCCTTTCCCTCCTCACGGATACCTTGTCCCATCACTCTCTCGTGTGACCCTGGAGAGAAGAATTGGAAAAGATAGAAAGGATGACGCCCTGTTTTCTCTCGTAATCTGAGCCGGGGAGCTGGATAGCTTGCAGCTACGGGCAGCACACCAAAAACCTGAAGACGTCGCAGTATTTTCCTCCTCCGCTACCTTTAAGAGAGCCCTTCCCTCATCCTCCTGCCCCCCTTGTTCGGACGCCACTTTCCAATGTTTTTATTTCCCGACTCCTCTACAGCGGGTGTTCGTGTGCTGGCCATTGGTGCCCTCACACCTCCACCCTCCTGTGCAAACAACAGGCACGTCCGCCCACAATACAGTCCCTGTCTCCCTCCATCCGGGAATTCCTCCCCGCCACCCGCCCCCCAATACGACGTGGCATTCAACTCTCCCGATCTCTCCTACCCTTTTAGCGCTTCCTCCTATCTCCTCCACCCTTCGTCTTAATTCGCTTGTATGTTTAATATCCTCGGCCATCCTCGGTTGCCCCTCCTACAAAATCTCCTCCTCCATTTTTCCAGCACCGAGCGATTCTAATCTCCTCCCTCCCCTTCGTTGCGACGTCCATCACCCCCTCCTCCTCCTCGTTCTCTCGCTCCCCTCCACACCCCTTCCAATCTGCTCGGAAAACCCACCCCATCCTGCCGTCTCGAGCAATTTCCCCCCTCGCTCGGGCGCCGCGGGATCAGAGAGGTGCGGGGCTGAGGAGACTGGGGAAGCGAGTCCTCTTTCCCTCCCCTTTTCTGACCTTTTAGCTCTCACCTACCCCATCTCCAGCATAGGACGACCTCCCGCCCTCTCTCCGTCTCTTCCTTTCTCTTTTCCTCTTCAATTTCCTCCCTCCCTTCTCCCCTCTTCCGTCCATCCCCTCCCCCACACATCGTCCTCTTGCATACCCCAAGTGTCGATCCAGTCCCACACCCCTTTCCCTTGCACCCCCAACCCACCGCCCATCCGCTGCCTTGACAACGGCGCCAAATGTCGTTTCCTCGCTCCTCGTCCCGCGACTTACCCTTCGGCCTCCCCACTCATCCCCGTACTCCCCTCCCACCGATACCCCCCATCCCCGCTCCCAGTCTGTCCTTCGTTCCCTTCTCGAAACGCCTAATAACACTCCCCCAACCTCTTCTCAAATTCCAGTTCGTTTTTTTCTCGTGGCATAGTACGTAGCAACGCAATCCTTAGTAGGTTCTTCTCTCTCCCATCCTTCCTCTCTTTCTACTTCTCCCTCTCTCCTCTCCTCCCTCTATTTCTCTTTCCTCCCTCTCTTCCTATAGCCTCCCTCTATCTGTCTCTGTCTCTCTGCTCCCTCTGCCTCTCACTTCTGCTCCCACTTTCTTTCTTCTGCTCCCGCTCTCTCTCTCTCTTCCCCTCCCTCCTGCTCCTTCCTCTCTTACTCCTCACTCTCCTTCCATCTTTCCTCCTTTCAACCTTATTCTCTCCCAAAACTCTTCATTGCTCTCACCGTCTCCCTTACCCTCGTGCTATCCATTCTCCTTCCCTAATGTCCTTTCACCTTTCTCTGGCCGTATTTTCTTCGAAGCGCCATCCGGAGTCGTAGTCGTCCTTTATTTTTATTTTTAAATTCTTCCTCTCGTCTCTCCTTCCGTTCCCCCTCTCCCGCTTCCTCGACGCCCATTTCTTCCACCCTCTCTCCATTTTCTTCGCCCTCTCCTTTGTTACCCAACTGTTGGGGAAATTAATTAAAGCGAGACGTTTCGTGGATTTGGTGCGCTTGCTGGAACTATTGCCTCGGGCTAATTCCGGTGCCCCCGAATCCCGCGACATCCCATCTCTCTTTTCTTTTCCTCCCTCTCTCTCTCCACTCCCCTTCCCGCCCGCTCACTCCATCTCGCCGTCAAGTTCACCGACTCCCATGCTGACGGTCGCCTCTCTTGACTATTCTACATCCCCAGGAGGCGAAAACGTATATATTTTTTTCCCCTTTTCAGGGTCGCACAGGTATCGCAAATTAACGGTCGAAGCGAAGGGGATCGTCTGCACCGGGTCCATTTCGTCACCCGGGAGGGAAGGCGTGCGCGCGCATTGATTTTTTTTACCACTCCTTATTTACGACTTAATAACTGTCGGATTACCCCATTGGTGCGTACGCTCCACGCCTGTCACCGATTTGCGAGCTCACGGGAGAGGTATATATATTTCTTTCAGACTATTTTTATCACACCCAAAGTTTTCCGAGGGGATGATGCAGACAGGAGGGGGGGGGGGGGCAAGGGGGAGTTTTGTGGCCCCTAGGGTAACATGCGTAGCAATTTCTTTTTTCTACTCCCTTTATTTTTTTAGGGCCCTCATAATTTACAGCATGTCGTATTGCTTCATTAGTGCGGGTAGTGAGAATTGCCTAACTTTTATTTGCAATTTGTCTGTCTTCTTGTTCGTGCAGGTGATGGATGCATACGCTCGTGCCGCCCGGCTTTTAACTTTATTATTCACGTGCGATGGCCTTCAGTCGTTTGTATTTGCGGATCCGTGCGATGTTTATTTATTTATTTTTTTAAATGTTTGGGAGGTATTTGCAAAATTTGGGACTCGGGAGCGTGTTCATGAAAGTTCATGCAGCAGAGTTAGGTAGTTTACTCAGTCCCGGGATGGTGGTTTTTTGTGGTGTTCTCGCCTTCCCTCCCCAAGCGTGCATTATTCGGTTCAAATGCAGTTAGTAACTCGGAGTCGTAAGCGAGGACGCTGCTGCATCACCCTGTCATGCTGCCAACCTCGAATTATTTTCCTATCGAGAATCGGGAAGCCATAATGCGCACGTCGGTATACATTTGCACCTGGAATTTCCGGGGTGTTAATGTCTGAGCATTTGACGTACTCTTTCAGAACCCAGAAATAAAAACTGTGGAGTGCTGTTTGTTCATTAAGAGTCGAATTTTAAAAGCCGAGGGATTATATCCTGAAGAGTTGACTCGGAATAATGACGATTTATGAGCCATCCATAATTTTAGATTATGCTGTTATATTTACGAGGGTATTTAAGCTTTTATTCCTTTCCTTTTCTTTACACAAGAATGAGTTTTAAAAAATTCCTGGAAAATTCATTTGAATCATTCCTAAATTATAAGAAATATATATTTTTACGTACGTATACATTAATGGTAATGAATGAAATCCAAATGCTTCTCATGACTTAAAAAAATGTTAATGCTTGGAAATTCTATTTAATTCGACGTACACGTATTTACGTAATCTCCATTAAGATAACCTCCCTCATTATTGATATGAAATCGTGTGCTGTAATAAACACTCAAATTTTACTGTTAAATGGAAACGAATGGCCTTTCTTCTTAAAAATGTTATCACCTCCTAAGTGGTTTATGTTTGGCGCAATTTTAGAGTGAAAAGTTTCGAAAATTATGTTTATAATGCAGATAACATTTCTAATGGTATTGCAGAAAAGGTCGTTTTTTTAAATATTTTGTGAAGCACCGTTTCAATTTCGTTATGGATTGCTTTAATAAGGTTACGCACGAAACGAGACGTTACAATGGAAGTCTCAGCTTTAACCTCAGCCATGGGTGTCAGGGTTGTGGTGTGCTGATTCATTTATTTCACGGAAAAACCTTAGTCGCGCATGTGAATCAGTCTGGGTTCGGGCAAGACGTATGTGCGTATCAGACGGTACCTACGCGAATACATTTACCTCATGAGTTAAACTTGCCTCATCTATTAGTCATTCTTATTACCTCAGCAGCGCCAAAGTTGCGTGTTTGGCATGTATTTGCAGAATAATGCATTTTTTTAAGAATGTTTATTGTGCCGAGGAGTCGAAGCCTTAGTGAGTCAACCTAATGTTGCGATGGGCATCAGAGATAATAAACAGTTGCACAATATATTTCCTGTCACGGGGGTAGGCGAAAAATGACCCCCACTGAGCACGCTCCCTTCCATACCACCCCACGCTTTTATCCTACCCCTCCCCCCTCGCTATCTATTTCGACCTCTACCCACACCATCTCGCCCCCGCAGCGCCTTATCGATATAAATATCTAATTAACAACGGGCTTCATAACGGAGTCCTTCCCCCACCGCACAGTCTGCCATAGCTCGTTAATTCGCACGCAATCTCATCCGACCATCTCGCACTCCCTTCGTCTCCCGTTTACATTCTCACCCAATCTCCATGCCTCTTCCCCCACTACGGAAGACCGTCTCCTACTCCTTCTCTGCCTCTCCACGTTCTCCCTCCTCACCCCCAATAGAACCTCTCCAATGTGTGCAGAGTCGCGAAAAGGGTCCGCCACCTTCTCCTTTTGCGCTCCACCCCCTCCTCCTCCCGCTCCAACCCCTTATCCTTATTGAACTGCGAACGTTCCCCATTGCGACAAAGTGGGAGAGCCGGAAGAGGGAAGGAGGGAGGCAGGGCGACCGTGTTGCTATCTGACTCTGCACATCCATGCACACACGAGCGACTCTTCCGTCGCTGCATCCCAGCGCGTCGCTCCACGGATGCTCACATCCGCGAACGGTTCGTCAGCGGCCGTGGAAAACATCGTCGTGATTGCCTCGCGACTCACCCAACGCTGGATTCCTTTGTGAGCGTGTGTGCGTGTGTGTGTGTGTGTGCGCGCGCGCTGACCCGGTCGGTCCCTTCGCTCGCCGTTTTCTGTTCGTTCCCTCCCCCTCCTCTTCCCCCCCGACCCCCCTTCAAGCCCTCATCCGCGTTCTCTTCCACTCTCTAACACTTTCTCCCTCTTCTGTTTTTTTCCCTCGCCTGCTTATTGCAAGGAGCTGAAGTGATAGCTACCGCATCAGAGTGAAAAATATGTATGCTACGTTTTATGCCTACGCCTTCCCACATCAATGTATTTTACAGATATTAGTGGCACTCATTTTCTTGCGTGATCCGGTAAAATTTGTAGTGAAATTCCGTTATTAAATCACTCATTAGGGTTATAATGTGGTCCTTAGCATTATGAGCTGGAGAGGAAATTATCCGGGTTTGATGGAGATATCTTATATTTCAGATTTTCTTTCAGGTTTCTGCGCCTCTTTTGGGCGCTAATGTACTGAATGACTAATTGGCATTACTATCCACACTTTTCCTTTAGTTATTTTTCTAATTGGCTATGTTAAAACGCAAAACACCGTTAATGTACTTTTTCTAAAGATGTTGATTAGCCTCGGAGTATTATGCCTTCCATCAAATCTATTGTTTTTTGTTAGGGAAAATACTTTTTTTCTCTCCTCAACAATCTTTTTATCCCCCTAAATTTCCCATCATCCCTTGGTCTTTCTCTTTCTAATCCCGTGATATAACGTTTCAAGACTTAATCACGAATTTCTTATTTTATACGAATCTCTCGTTCGACACTTCCATCATAAAATTTGTCGCTTTCTGCCCTCAATACAGAGCTACGGTAAAAAATAATTCAGACTCCTCTCTACGGTGTGTGGGGCTACGGGGAGGTTATCTCGGCAGTAGAGTTTCCGGTATACTTCCCGTGGAACTCCTTCCTTCATTTTTAAACCATAAGCTCCGGAGCGGAAGAAAAATATGTCAGGTCCCCGTACACCGGTCTCGAAATGGTCCAGCAAAAGTCATCGATGGGCGTATGTGCGTACTGAGGACGATCGTGGGGAAAGAGGAGGCAAAAAGTAATGGAGTTAAAAAGAAATCTCGAGCACAGCTAGAGAACACCGTTTTCCCATTGGCCACGGCCCTAGGACGAGCAAAATGTGCCGCTCGTCTCATTTTCAGAAGGGGTTGCGCAACTCGGCTAGTACGGGCACGTGTGCACACTAAACATCACAGGCAGGCAAGCGCCCGATATAGTCGCGACTTTATCCCCCCGCCCATCGGCGTCGATGCCGCCAAAGCCCTCCCGCACCCCAAGACGGTGGTATATGACTGCCCTGGATCTCGTTTGCCTCGCAGAGCACGGATGCTTCTGTTTCCACGCGTCGTGGAACGCGGCACGGGGAAAATAAACAACGTCATGCAGGGCAAAGGAGACTCATGCCCCCCCCACCCCACTCCAGCGCGATGAGGGGAGGAAAGGGAATGAGGGGGTAAACTCGGCAAAAAAATCCGGTCCGAGACGGCGAAGCGAAACGGGGGCTCCCAGAGGAACCTCCCGAGAAGGTGTTCCTGAAAATCCCGTTACGCTCGCGTGAGTCGATATTTTTCGGATTAAATAAGATGGCTACCCGTCTCGGCACTCGTGGAACTGCGACTTAAATGCACATGCATAAATGTATATTGTTCCGGCGCCGTGTTCCGAAGGCGGGTGCGGTCCCAAGGGAGTCGTGAGGAGTTCGGCGGAGGGGAAGGGGGAAGGGCGTGGGCTTTTTTTCGTGGAAGGGACCAAGGGAAAGTGGGGAGGGTAAAATGGGTAGGTGGGGAAGGTAGTGGGGGTGGGTGGTGGAGGGGTGCGCTTGAAAGGAGGCTTAAGGAAAGGCAGGACCGATCGATCCCGGGCGGTCGTGCTTGTTTTTAAGGGTGAGAGAAAGGGGACGGGGAGCGGAGACAAACACATGCACGTATCCTTCGCACGCACGGACCCTTCCCCTTCTCCTCTCCTTATCCCTAACCCTCTACGGCTAACCCTTGGGCCCCCTTCCTAACTTCCCCGCCCCCCCCCTCCCGCGATTAAAATCACCGCTCGTCCCCCTTTCGCAGACTCTCCACGACAACAAAGGATTCAGTGGCATACTCTGTGATTTCTATTCTTTCTCACTCTCTTGTTTTAATTTTTATTCCTTGGGCCACTTCTCGGACCCCTTCATTCACGGGAGGGATTGTAATGAAAAGAAAAAACTCTGGCACTCTTTGAAGCGGGCCCGGGCTCGATTCTGAGAGAGAGGGTTTTAGTTCTCCTTGTTTCTCCCTGTAAAGAACCCTTCCACCCTCATTACGCCCAATTCATTTGCCGACCTCCGTTTCAAGGGTCCTCATATCGTTTAAGTGGCGAGACATTTGTGGCTGTCCATATGTTACGTAACGTTCTTTTGGCCTTCAATAGTCTACCCCCCTCATCATGTCGCAATCCATCTCTTACTTGCAATTTGCACAGTGTTAGGTCACGCCTGCCTCTTTACATTTATTCTCATCGGTCAAATTTGAAATGTACTATCAATCACAGATTCAATGAGAGGTTATTCACGGGGGTAGACTGCAAAAGTAGCCTAATTTACTGGTGACTGTTATGCTCATCGTACTAAAATGTGAGGCATTTCCTAGTTGAAGATACTTAGAGTAACCCTCTTGTCTGTCTCACCCTTTTATTCCTCCCATCAGTCTTTTTGTGAAATAATATCTTGACAAAATTTGTCAATTTATTTCAATTCGGTTATGTATGATGTATCTAGTACCATAGTTATGGTTTTGGACTCAATGATTCCGTGCAATGGTTCCGTGTTATTGGTGCCAATAATTTTGATTCTACATTGTTGGAATTTTTTGCTAGACTAATAATAGTTTTCTCAGTTGCACGAACATTCTTTGCTCTCATTTCCCCCTAGTATTCCTCTAAATTCCTGAGAAACGTCCAACTAGTTTATGTGGTGTTTCAAGGTAAATGTGGTTATATATGAGTGTTGTAACTTGAAGGGAGACATGTTGCAAGTCATTCTGGTGGGTTCATGACCCCGTTTCTCCATGGAAAACGATTTTATCTGAAAGGTCGTCAAGATAGTCTCAAATATTCTCCTCCGAAACCCAAAACCGAATAATGAATTCACCCTCGGGTAACGTAAATCCAGCGAACGACAATTCGCTCCAATGGTATCGTGTCGTAAAGGAACAGCGTGGAAGACATAAAACCGTATTCCAGGTTCTCAATCTCCATCAGCGGAGAATTCAAGTCAATGGCAGCGTATATTTACGTTCTTTTTTTATGTCTGTCCATTGCCGAGAAAGTGTATGGCAGCAGGTATTCATTTGCATTGCTTAGAAATGTTCCTAAAATTCCAAATTATGTGCGCCAGTCAGCGCTGACCGGCAAGAACTTATTCTTGCACGGTAGACTACCCCAGGTGATAAAACAAAAGGACGCAACAGAGTGTACGTGAAAATATTTTCATCCCAATGGTAATCATCAGCAGTTCCGTGTGAACCACAGAACATTGAGCGTCTTTGAGTGCAAAGAGCATACCCGATCCCGCACACCATGGGATGAAATCCACGTGAAAGTTTTTGCTAGGGTAAAATGTTGAGATGGGGAGATAAGTTTAAAACAGAAAAGAAAGGGTAAGGGGAAGCAGAATATGAGGCCCGTCACGAGTAGAAAGGACGAATTCATCTCCATTCCGTCCCCATTCTTCCTTCCGAGGAGAGAGCGAGGGCGTCATCTTTTGTCTGCGTTCGGAGGAGCGCGGGGGGGGGGGGGGAAGGGGTGCTCTTGGGGGGGTTGGAGTGAGACGGGAAAGAAGAAGAAGGGCGTTCGGAAGGGACCCACAGGACTAGGGTCGGCCTCTGACAGGGGAGGGGGTGAGGGTGGGGGGGGGATTCTCGGGTTTGCGAAGGCCGGAAGGATGAAACTGCGATCTGCCCATAAGGCCGCCGCGTCACGGGCGGAGAGATGTCGGGGGAGGGGGGCGTGTGCGGATGCTACGCAAATTTCCGTCGGAAGAAATTCCGAATCGGCTTTTAAAGGATCCGCTTCTCTTTCAGATGGGAAAGAGGGAAGGGTAGCTGGCGATGGGGGGATTGGAACCAAAGGGGGCGGGGAGGGGGGGAGGCTCAAGGGAGGGAGGATGGAGAGGGTGAAGGGTGATTTAAGGGGGGGTTTGGAATGAGCCCGGGGGAGGAGGAACGCGTTGCGTATTGGAGGGAGGGGAAGGATGGGAAATGGGTTATCTCTGGCTGAGGGTGGATGGTTTGAATGTCCCCAGATGATGTGGCCTGGGGGAAAAGAGACGATGGGCGGAGGGAGGGGGGAAGGGTGAGGACTTGATGGCTGCCCTCTCGGAATACGCGTTTTTTTTCTCCCACTCTACGCGGCGCTCACCGCACGTCGGGGGTTTTATGGGCCCGCGATCAATTCCACAATCCATCTCTCTCCGTGTGATGCCACAGCTTGGGGTCCTCGGAAGGAGGCGTGGCGTGACAATTGGCCGCCGCCGTCGGCTGAGGTTGTTGGGCAGGCGTGTACGAGCGGGTGCGTGTGTTATTGCAGACGTGCGAGGTGCTCGCGCGACATGGGGCCGTGGTAATGTCCAACCCCTACCCCACGCCCGCCCTTCGCTACCCCCCCCTACACCACCCCACAACTCTACACAACCCCTTGTGCCCTTTCCTTCCCTCCTCCTCCCGATCCCTCCCTCCTTTCCAACCCTCCTGTCTCTCTCTCTCTCATTGTCTCCCCCCCTCCCTCCCCCCAATCCACCCTTCCCCCCACTCTTTCTCTTGACCCAAACACCCCTACGATTTGAAAACCTTTTTTCTCCTCCCACCCTCTTATTCCATTCCATCGATTCTCTTTCTGTAACTCTACTTTCGCCTCACTCTCCTCCACTCTTCCCCTTCAAACCTCCTGGAGTACGTCAGAGAAAAAGCATTGGCTGGATTTTGGGGCGGGTGGGGTTCCCTTCGTCCCGCGCTCCGGATTAAGACGGATAAACAAATGGGGTCCTCCACGAAGGGGGAGAGGGCGAAAGGGGGTAATGGGAGGGTGGGACATTGCGGAGAACGGGAAGGGATGGAGAGGAGAGGGATACCCGACGACGGCGCTTATGCCGAGGGATCGGAGAAGCCGTTTAGAGTCGCGGAACAAGAATTGAACGGCGTTAGAAAATCCGGGAGGATTACGGCCCCTTTCTTCTCTCTCACTTCATGCCCCCGATGGAGGTGGCGGTTGAAAATATCATTTTTGCGCATAAAAGCTCGCTTACCCCCGCGGTTGATAATACCACACTTTTCATTTCCTTTGTAAGGCTGGGAATACTCGTCTCTTATAATATCAGCATATTTTCAGTGATAAAGTTGACTTAGAACGCTTTTCCTAAACTCTTTAACGCGTGAATAAAGGTAGATTCCAAAATAGGTTAATCAATGAAATAGTGTAAATGCGAAAGAATTTGCCATCCCATTAGAATAGGCGTGATTCTTATCAGAGGAAAAATCAACTGGGAGGATATTTATAAACACAGTTCTCATTTTGAAACTACACTTTGCGGTTGTGCCCGTTATTTTCTTTCGATTGGTGCTTAAACTCTAGATGTATAGGTAATGTAACTCAACAGTCTTTCGAGCTACGCACTTGTGATGAAACGTAACCGATGGTAAAAATTACGATGTTCCAGGGAGTCGGGCTAATACATTCATCAGTACCCAGAATTCGCCGCTGTCACTAAGATTTCATAAATTAATTCTTATGGCTGCTTCTAATTCCTTCGCATTATTTCAAGTGCATTGAGCATGAAAACATTCACATCTTATCGTTTTTTAATCAATTTTAGGAACAACCATATTCATTTGATCCCGTCTCCTTCGAAAGCTATAGATTACAGTTTCCGCCGTCACCGATTTTTTTTGTCCCGAGCCGTGGATCATAAAGCGATAGCCGTAAGTGTTGACTTGAATATTAATTGCCGTTTCTTATCCTGTTTGATTTTTCCTGTTGCTTTCGAAAACGGATTCGCTGTCGATTGCCAAAATTGATTAAAAAATGTTCGTGACGCTGATTTTCAAAACTTCTCTGTCGACTCCATTTCTCAGATTCCCTATCCGAGTTTTCTGGGTCGTCGCCATGTGCTGACCTAGTTGGCTGGTTAAATACTAATGCTATCCAGTTATTTATTGCTGTGTAATCGGAGCATTGATTTAAATAAAATACTGAATACATTAGAAAAGCAGTTCGGAAGAACTGAAAGTGCCTAATTGAACCGTGGTGGTCCCTTACAACGACCCAATAACATTTCCCCGTAAAATCGATAATTATATTTGAAACAACACTCGGAAGGAATTCAAAATTACTAGATGGATGCACAGATGGAGTAACTTTTACGATCAAGGAGTGTAAGGAATAATTTTTCGACTTCGTATTCCGAAAATATTTAAATTACTTTTCTTTCATTCCGGCATTTCGTCAAGAAATGCATGCTTCCTTTGCGCTTTAATAAAGGTACACTAATTCCATTATTACCGGCATCAATCAATTCGTTGCATAATTTTGTTCGTATTGCATGGTTTTTTTTTAATTTGGGAGCAATCCATTAGTGGCGCATGTTTATCGAGGGCAGAGTTTGATTGACCTAGAAGCATTCTCGAGGAAAATATATGGAGATCCATAATACTCTTCCATTAATTAATCTCAGTTACGCCACTGAATCTCATACCGAGTGTCTCAAAGATTTGCAGTTTTTGTCCTCTTCGTGGATTAGCGATGAGGTCGTTTTTTTATTTGTCTTAGGACGATGTAGGTCCGAGGAAGCCAATTCCTCGGTATATAAATGGAAGTGGACTCGGCGTGAAAAAAAAAGCTCACTATGATGCTTCACAAGTGACATATTTGTACAACCTTTTTGTCATTAGAGCATGTTAATCTCTCAATATATCAGAATTTACACGCTCGGGGTAGGCGGGTAGGGGCGTGATTAATTCCCCTTAATTTACACGGCCGCCGCACGGTGGGCGAGAGAGGAGGAATACAAAAAATGGTGAGGATTTCTCCCGAGCTCGGTACCGTTTATCAAAAAGGGAATAGGGGGACCCCTGAACGATTTTTCACAGGTTTTTCGTATCCCTGACTTCCCTCCTCCGCAGCAGCCGAACAAAAAACAATCACTCCACACCGGTAACATGAGTGGGGCGGGGGGGGGGACGAGTGGGTCTCGTCCGTTCGTCCGCCCGGTTCGTCCGCTCGCTCTCCCATTCCCTCTCGTCCGCTCCTCTGGGAGGGAGGAGAGGAGAGGGGAGGCGGTCAGGGTGCACTAGCCGGCGGCGACCTACCGAAGCCTGGCTTCTGCCGGGAGCGTTAATCCTCGTACCGCCGCAGTGGTCCCGATCGTGTGTGAGTGTAGGCACATATAACCCGCTCCCCTACACCTTGCCTCCTCCTCCTCTCTTTCTCCCTCACCCTTTCCTTCCCTCATCAGAACGACTCAGCTCTCTCTCATCGTCCCTCGCGAAAATCAATGGCAGCCGTACAAGGCCTTCCCCCGTACCTCCCCCCCTCCAGTTCCTTCCACTCCTCTCTGTTTCCCTCCACCAACCCCCACTCCACGCCTCTCCCACACACTCACCCCCACACCTCCTCCCCACCCTCTCTTTCTCTGCATTTGCTCTTATCTCTCTCTCTCTTCTCCTCGCACTTCTCCTCTTTTCTCTACTGAAAAAACTCCTTTTCTCTCCGTGTTTTCCGTGGCCCCATCTTAGCGGAGCTGTTCATTTGTCTCACCCTGCCTCTGAGAGACCTCAGCCCTGACGTCCCCGTCTACCACTCCCATTTTTCCCCCCCTCCAGGAACCCTCCTCCTCCCCGCCCTCACCGTATTCCCCCATCTCCACACCCCTCCGGCTCCCCCTCACTTTCCTACCCCTTCCACTCGCCACTCCCCCCTCTCTCTCTCATCTCTCCTCGACGAAAAATCCGCTTCTCTCTCTACTTTTTGACACTTTGCACGCCGCACCAGTTATTTATTTTTATTGGTTCCTTTTCTCGTGTGCAGTATGAATGTAAATTACGGTGAAGTTTGGCGGAGGGAAATTTCACTTTGGCCTAACCTCGCCATTAAAGTGTCTCATCAATCAATCTTACCCCATCTCGATCCCCTCCCCCTACGTTTCCCCGTACTATTCCATCCATCCCCTATCTCTTTTTCCCTGCCTCCTTCCTCATCCTCTCTCTCTCTCCGTCCCTACCCCTCCACATGATGTCGGTGTCCCCTTATTCTCTCCTCCCTTCCCATTAGCCCTTCGTATGCCGTCCCTTCCTCTCGTCACTCCCACACAACACCCCCCTACGCACGACTCGCCCTTCCCGTCCCACCCTCTCTCACCTCCACTTCCTCCTCCACTCTGCCACCGCGATGTGCTTAATGTAACCTGCCGTTGGGGGCGGACCTCATGGTCTCCATTTCGCTCGACTGAATCCGCTTATCTATGCGCCCATCTGTTTGTCCGACGGCCCTATTCCTCCCACCCTATCCCATCTTCCCCTCCCGCGCCGATCCCGCCCATTTCACCCCGTGCTGCAGTTTTCATAGCTGTCTCTCTCCCTCTCTCTTTCCATACCCCCGTCACCCCGAGCTCTTCACCTTTCACTCTGCCATCGTCTGCCGCGTCCAATAAATACGCGACGCGCAATTTCGGAGGTAGTGATCCTTTCGTAAACGAGACCCGAGGCATGTCTGCCATGAGGAAGGAAAACTTCACGAGACCTTAAGGGAAGGGTAAGCGTCTCAAACCCTGGATATGAAATGAATAATTTGTGATAATATATTATTTTGCTCGAATATACGTTTAAAAGTCTCGGTTCAGCGTGCTTGAAAGCGAACGAATTTCGAAGACCACGGTTTGCAACAGTTTATTGAAACAAAGTGGCGAAACTCGCTGTTATATTTTTTTCGGGAGCATTTTGAATCTCTTATGCAAGCGATGTTTTTTTTAATGGCGCCAGGAAATATTTAATAGTAATTTTAAGGGATGCCCAGCGTTTTGTTGGATTTAAATGCCTCGTCTCGGCGAGCGTAAACTGTTTTAAGTGCTAGAAGTCCAGGCTTTGTGAACGTTGTTTATGAAAATATATGGGCAAACTCGTTACGTTTTTCATCCAGATTTCCCCATCTACTGTTCCACTCTCCATCCGTCGCCCCTACTTTTTCCCTCACCCCACATCCACCTCCATTCCCACCCACTGGATGCTTTTTTCCTCCTCCTTCAACCACAACACTCTTCCAATTTACTGTCCGTTGTCCTCAGAGTCCCCGTGCTCTCCCCCTCCATCTCTCACCCCGCATTCTCTTTGTCTTCTGTCCTCATCATCTCTTCCCTTCCTCACCCCCAGCCTTTTCTCCAACAAGCAAATTTTTTTTCTCCCTCTCCCTGATCTCCTCATCCAGGACCGCCATTTTATCCACTTCCCCATTCATCCCCCTCCTCCTCACCTCCCACCTCTCAAAATTTTCACATTTCTAGAAATATAATTTGCTCGCGGTACTTGGAGAGCAACGCTCACCCCCCCCCCCAATCCCTCCTCCGCCATCCCCTCACCCCCCCCCTGCCCATAGACCCACGGGAACGCAAGATTTCTCCTTTTATTTTTCCCTCTATATCTTTCCACGGCCTCACCCGCCCGCCCTCTTCCTCGCAGCCCATTATCTTCTCTTTCCCACTCCTCTCCCATCCATCCATCTTCTCTTGGTTCCTCCTCTTTATCTTTCTACCGTCCACATCGTAGGTCCTCACCCGCGACAGTAGGGGCGCGTGTATATACGGACGAGGAGCACGGAATGCACGCCACCCTCCCTTCAGCTCCGCTATCGGGGAGCTGCCGCCGCATTGAAGGCATGCACTAGATCGACGGTGCGGCTCAATTCCTGGGGGAGAAAACGTCTTCTTCCCCTTTCCTCTATTTGAATTTTTTTTGCTTCCGTCCTCTCTACGCGCACGTCCTCCGCGATCTTATATTTTTCCGGCGCTTATAATACATATGTATTCACCGCCCACACCTCTCCTCTTCTCTCCGACTTTCTCTTTTACCCTCTCGCCCGCCGTCCTAATTTTTTACCAACGTCATCATTCTTCATTTTTCCCTCCTTAACCCTCATATACATATACATATTTCTCTCTTTCCTCTCTCTCCCTTCCTCTCACTCTCCAGAACTAACACCACACGTACACAGACGCGCACACTACCCTGACTTTGCGCCATTAGCGATTCCATCCCCTTCGGACCCGGCTCTCCTCCCCTCTCCCTGCCTCCGACCCCACCGTGCCATTTAACGCCTTTTCCAGAGTTCTCTCTCCCTTGCGACCCCGCCCACCCGCCTCCGGGGTGTTTTTCCGGACGAAAAATTAAGGGAAAAAATAATAATGAATGAAATCCTGGGCGTGCACCACAAATCATTTGTCCGGATGAAACTTCTCCGAAGACGCAAATTTGCTGAGGGCCCCTTCTTCGGTATTGGGCGGATATTATTCTTGTAAAGGGATGGAGGAGACGAAAAAGGGTCGAGAGGGAGGAAGGGAGGCGTGTCCTCCTCCTTTTTTATTATTTCTCCACTGCAAACTTTCAACTTTGTTGATTGATGCGCTCAAGCCCAGATGTTCCCTCTCATATCCCATACTTCAGGTGATGTTTTATCTCACGCATCCCCTCGAACAGTCTGCCAGATGTAATTTTTCCGCCCAGGGAAAAGCTGCTCATTCCCCATTAATATGCCGCCAGCAGCCTGGTGGACTGTGTAATAATAAAAGATTCCTCTTCGTTTTATTATTTTTGAAGTAATACCCGCGGGTCCGGAGAAAGTCACGGATTAAATAAATGATGAGCCACTTCAGTATTTGATGTTTTACTCAAGAAGAGTCGATGGACTTTCTCCCTAACGATTGAGGGACAGAATCAACTTTGAAGTATCGCGTGACCCTTCTGCAAATTTAAATTTCTCCCACTGTGCAAGTAAGAACGGTTGATTCAGAATCCGTGGGCCGGGCAAATGCAAGTATGCACTAGGAATCCACACGCTTCCCCCGTCCGTTCACGACAGAGTTTGATCTTCCCTTCATGAAATTATCCGTGTGCGCAGGGAGAGACGTCTACCATTTTATCCTCGCCCGGTTGGGCAAACGAGGATAAGGCGTACGTGTGCCGCTGTGTGGGTGGAGGGGGCTGTCATTGTTGCGAGCTGCTGTTAATCATGGCAGTTACTCTGCCTCCCGCACCCTCTCCCCTCCGCACCCAAACCCACGCCCCGCTTCGGGGTGGCATTCACTTTCTCGCGCTACTCCTTTGTTCTCGCCTGTTCTCACCTCTCCGCCCCCGCCCCCCCCCCCCCCCGCAGCCACCCCCTTCCCTCCTCTCTCGGAGCTCTAAATTCCTTCCCTTTGCCTGTCCCAAGGCTCCCTCCCTCGCTGTTCCTGAAAGGTACATCCCCGCGGGCGTCCTCCCTACTCTCGCCGTTGCCTCCCGACTCCACCTCTCCCCCCTCAGGGTACATGCCTCTCTCTCGCTTCCCTCACTCCCTCTTTCACCTCCTCCGCCCTCCCTGCAACACTCGGGAGTTCCTCGTTTCGCTGGATTCCAGCTACAAGGGCACCTTTTCCGCGGAAGATATTCCGGGGAACGCGTTCTTTGGATCCGCAAACTAGACCGCTGAGTGGGTTTTTTTAAAAATATTTAATCCGTTAATCAAACTTTCACCATTTTACTATTATTTATTTTCCTTGGTCCATTTTCCGTTTCCGGAATGGTAGGTTAGCGTGTGCAAAAATGTGTGAGTTCGCTAAAAATAAAATTTCATCTGTTATCATGTGAGGACGAAAACATATCTTTCCAACATATGGAATGCTAATCACGGAGCGATCGAGAATTTTTTTCCATGTTTTTTTAATTAACAACACTCGCCAATTTTCAGTTACGTTTTGATTCGTATGACATGGGTTTTGGGCTTACACATTATCGCTTTTTCAGGACTGGTCTCCAAGTTATCCGGGAACAATTTTTTATCAACTTTCCATGTCATTTTCCATTCCGCGACCCACTTTTAGGAGAAATTATAATTTTCGATAAACTAAGGAAAATATGTTATGAGAGCATTTTATGCCATCACGTTGAAAATGCTCTTTCATTATTTCTCTTTTCCAAGGTTTCTAAACACACGAACTGTGTTGTAAAAATACCCGCACAAATAAATATCAATACAATTCCATAGAAATCAGAATTCGAAGTTAAAAAATATTTTACAGAGATGAATTTTATTGAGGTGGGAAGGTACTTGAAGTAATTTGAAAAATATTCTAAGATAAAATTAAGCTCTTTGCCAGAAAATAATGCCTCATATCCGCTTATTTATTTATATTGAGCTAATTCTATTTTTTTTAATGTCCAAGGACTAAAGTTTGAAATTATATCAATGCTCGCTGTATTTCATCGAGTCATTTTGAATAGGTTTTCAAATAAATATACCAATATTTTGTAGCTGAGTTAAATAGTTTTTATAGGCATAGTATTTCAATGCTCGAAATTTCGTTTGCCGGAGATAAATGTCATTCAACGTATAGAAAATATCACCCATTATCCCTAATTCAGAATGCTTAATTTGGGCCCTGGGGTAACATTCATTTGTTCATTTTGAATAATTGCTCCATCCTTCTTTTTAATTGCATCTGTAATGATCCATAAACACGCGTTTATCAAGGAATATGTACGTTCAAAACTCTGAAAAAAATCCAAATGGAGCTATGTGTGGTGGAAATCTCGCTCGGGTATCACTTCATAAAAAAATTTATGATAATGAATGTCTGGGGAATAATAGCCTTTGCATGGCCTTCTGCATTAATTTAATAAGGGAGACCAAGGCAACGCTTATAATCTAATTCAAAATTTCACACATCTTTGGGAATCTTTTCTCTCTCCCGAAACATTTCCTCCCTTCGACATTCTTTGGAAGACAGTTTCTGCTTTGACGTTGTGACCATGTGTCAGTCCTCTTTGATATTTTCTCTCCTTTTTGCTTGGAATGAAAATTAGAAAATGAAAAAATTTTATAGGAATTTATTTAATTTAAAAGTTATCTCTTAATAGTCTGCCGATGCTGAAATTCCTCCAGTGGACGATTCTAGGAAATCGTACTTCTTGAGATATTTTAATCGAAGTTCACTCACTCTCCGAAATACCTTCCCCCTCGGAGAGAAAGTCGCACGGCGTAGCCCGGCGAGACACACTCGAGGTTCTCGATAAAGAACCATAAAAAAAGATTAAAATGATGCGGACATATCAACAATATTGGGGCCCTCCAAGCAGACCAATATCGCCCGAGGAGATATTTCCATTTTCCGTGCTTAGGTGTTGTCTTTTTTGTTTTAATTCTTCATTACTGATGAGGAGCATAATGGATCGAGGAGAGAGATCTTTTTCTTTCCCTTTTTTTCTTTCGATAATATCCAAGAGTGAACCAATCGCTTTAATGAAGAGTTCCCTTTAAGGAAGAGAGGTAGGGGAAATGGAGAGGGTCCCTTGGAGGTGCCCCGAGGCACCAGGGAAAGCGCGAAAGAATAAGAGAGCGGGGTGTGGAGGGAGGGTGGATGGATGTAGGGAGGGATCGCATTCCGGCGTGTGCCATGCAAATGGTGCGAGAGGAGGTGGCGTCGGGCGAAGGGTGAAGGGCACGTTAAGAGAAATGGAGAGAGAGTGAGGGAAAGGTCGCGAATACGTGCCTCGTGGAACGCTATCCCAAACGCCAGAGTTTCCATCAAGCCCCACACATCCCCCTCATTTTCCGTGGAGAAGGAAGGGAAAAAAATTAAGACTTACGGCTCCTCACCGCTCGAACGAATTCTCTTCCATTTTTCCCTCGCCTTTTCAACTTTTCCTAATTTTTTGACCCCTTAAGGATCATTGGCTGTAGGTCAATAAAATCGCGGCGTGTCCATGTTGAATTCCCTCCCCCCTCCCTCCGCTTAAGCACTAAGCTCTGTCCCTCTCTCTCTCCCCTTTCACACCCCTCCGGCTCTCGCTCTCCACCCCCCCCCTTAGCCATGCTCCTACCACCACGTTCAATCCCCTCTTTTTCCCCCTCTACGACACTTTAACCTTCCCTCCTACTCACCACCAATCCCCCCCTTCCACACACACTCCAGGCTCGCCATTCCCTAATCCACTTTTTTTATTCCCTCCCTCCTCTTCCCTTACCACCCTCCACTTTCCATTCCTCGCTCCCGGATAAACGGTGACGTCAAAAATTTTTCATGCCCCGGCTTCCCAAGTAATATATTAACTTAATCTCCGAGGCGTCTATTTTATTAGTCTCGTTATTTGCACCGTGCGTTTTACTTTTCAAAAGGGGAAATCGATTAATTGAAATTTTTGGGCGATTGCAATGTTTGTGTGTGTCTAGAACCGGGCGGGCGGAGGGAGTAATAAAGGGTCAATCAATCTCACCGCTCCTATCTCTCTCTCTCTCTTTTCTCTCTCCAATCTACTCACTCCTCCAATCAACCACAACCCTATCATTCCCCGCCTCTATCGCGCGTCCCCTACCCCCTTTTTTTAACACCAGGGGGCATCTAATTTCACGCCCGATCTCTTCCCTGAATCAAAACGTTAAATCGATGTCTCATTTAATCACGGAAATTTATAGCAATGCATTCCGATTTACTGGGAATATTGGGAATAAAGGTCGAATAGGATATTCCGTTATCTCGGTGTGAATCGCTAAAATGCGAATATTGGTCGAACTTCTCACCATAAGACTGGATACTGCTTGGACGACAAAAACTGGAAGTAAGGAGAGTGGTTTAATTTCCATGCGCAAGCGGGTACGAACAGGACAGATTCCAAAATTACCAGGTCCAATATTATCCGTCACATTATCTTATGATATTGTGAATATATCTGAATACTTCAACGTAGTATATCTTATGATAGTACTAGAAACCGATGCTATGGCGAAAAAAACAAATTTAAACATTTTAAAGAATGATTATTGATCAAAATCAAGTGGAAAATGCATTGCCCTGAATTATTCTGGCCAGATCGATCAATTTTTTACATTAGGAAAGGATTTGATATCATAAATAGTTGGTTGTAGTTTCTGCTCAATTTCCCGTTAGATGTGAATCAATTGTCGGACGAAATGAGTAATACGTAAGAGTTACCATCCCGAACGAAAGAAGTAAAATAGGAATGGATACTATGCTGAATCCCTATAGCAATTTAGATTAACACAATGAAATGAATTTCTTTCCATATTTCACTTAATATTCTATTGTGAATTTCCCAAGTTTTTATTTGTTAGCTTCAAATTTGTGCCCACCTCTTAAGGAAACCTTTCAATCCAGAGCAATGTATCGTTTTCAAATATCTCAATATATATTAATTGCCATCCAATTCTTTTTAATGCCGATTTCCACGTCCCCGGTCGCTACCTTCCCCCTCCCGCTTCCCTTCCCCCCTCCCTATGCCGCGGCACTCCCTCCTCCCACTGCCCCTTCGGTGACCTCCCACCCTCACAACACCCCCCTCCACCTTCACGTAACCTCCTGCACGCCACCTCTGTCGAGTCCTCCTCCCCACGCCTCCCCTCTCCACTCCCACGCCCGAGAGTGCGAATGCGATAGTGGATCGATTCCGAGTGCGCGAGGAGTGCAGGAAGGGGTGCGGGGGGGGGGTTTAGTCGGGGGGAGGGAATGTGGGAGTTTGGGGGTTGGCATGTCCGTGGAGCTGAGGAGGGCAGAAGGGGAGGAGGTGAGGGAGATTTTGCCGCTTGGCCCACTTTTGCTCGGGGGTCTCACGATGCAAAGTAAAGGATTAAGACCTCCCTTCTCGTTTACTCGTCAGAGGAGCGAATAGGCGTACTCTTGTGTTTCCTACCCCCCGTCCCTCCCACGCCCCTTCCAAGAAAACTCCCATCTCAAATGAAATATCTATCTCTCCCTCCCTCTCTCTCCTCTGGCGTGAAATCACTTGACGACCACCGAGACCGTGCGAATCAACGCTCATGCCACCGAAAACAATGGGTCGGAGGAGGAGAAGAAATGATCCCTCCTGTCCGCTAGACCGCATCTCAGGGCGGGTTTACGAGCCCTGACCACTTCGGGCAGACGGCTCGATTTGCCACCAACGCAATACCGCACCGACGTTGCGTTGTATGTCGAATGCAAGGATGGTTGACGAGGTCAAATCAACCGAGCGATGGGATGTGAGTCCAATGTGAATTTGAGTAAGGGGCCATTCCATTTCGCCATGAGGATGCAGCTTTGTCCATTCGATCGCAATTTCGCCTAACTTACAGAAAAGACTCGAGGCGAGAGCTTTGTACGTGACACGACTTCATGTACAACCACATTCGATAGGAGATGGAAAAAAGGTGTGGTAGATCGGTATCGTTGATCGTAGGAAGTTGAGAAAGTTTCATGAAGTCAAGATAAAAATATTCTGCAGTGAAAAAAAATTAAATGTGGAGTATAGTTTTCGTTTTGATATTGTTACTATCATCTCAGATTACAGTGAGACAATATGTATCATGACATTAGTTATAGGTCACAGCGGTATTTTCAGCAGGTATCAACTGGGAGGAATCCTGACTCAATTCCGTGAATGGTGAAGGGGTAATGTTGTGTAAAATAAAATAATTTAACCCCTTGGCAGAGAATATTGTGCATAGCTTGTGGTTTATCCGGGAGTAGATGGGGACTAGACCCGGTATTCATCTAGGGTGAGGGGGCAAACTCGTAAAATCTTCACAATTTTATCGGGAATAACGTTTTGTAACAGAATAATACGAATACTCATAGGTGCAAGTATTTGAAGCATTTCCATGTGGCCCCAATGTGTACAGTATTCGGTTTCTGATCGGCGGCCTGCGGGTTGCGCTGGACACCTCCGGTTTTACCAGTCTGGAAGGCAAATTATTTGGGTTGCTGGTTAGAAAAACCTGTATTCAAACTAGGCAGCGTACGAATAGGAATCGACCTCTTTACCCTGTAAGTGTAATTTTTATTTGCCGTAGGATTAAGTAACATTTGAATTTTATCCTTATGAATGAAACGGATCATTGTCCTGAAGATAGCGGTGAAAACAATACTTAACAGTGTAGTATAAATGTATGTGCACCATATTTTTCGAGAAAACATTAGTTTGAATTGTGAAACTTATAATGTCAATAACACAGTGACAAAATACCCCGAAATTTGAAATTAAAAGATTAACGTTACCCTAGTTAAGAAAATAATTTATTTTCCTGACGACAAATGGTTAAATAACTCCTATTATTGGAAAAAACGAAGGATTTAATTGCATGTATTTGTATGAGACATGTTTTCGAGAAACATTCTTGCATATTAGAGGAGTTTTAACTTCAGGGGTAAGAGTTGACACTTTGCATGAGCAACCAAATTGCAATAAACATTCGTTTCAATTTAAAGGATATAAAGGAACAGAGGAAAAAGAGCACAAACATTGGTAAAATGAAGCACCTAATTAAGCCGTCTCGAATATCGACTCGTCCACACGGTCCGAGGGCGAATTGGGAGATGCCGAGAGAGAGAAAAAAAAGAGCGACCAAGGAGAGATGTCTAGCAATATCGCTGTTACTCCTGTTGACTTTGCAGAATGATACACCGAGGACTCAACACAGCGATACACATAAACAGAGATTACAGTCCACGTTCTTCGTCATACTGCCTGACATTTCCGAAAGGAGATACGGAGATGGAGCTCACGTAAGAAAATTGACGTATGTATAAAAATCGTAGCGTCCGTATGAATACCTTTCCGCACGAGGGAGGAAGGGGAGTTGAGCGTGCCAGTGCTTTCCTTCTTCCCTTCGGGGAAAGAAGAGATTTAGACCAGGAAGGGAGTCAGAAGGATGGGGGAAGAAGGTTTAAGGGACATTAAAAGCGGCAGTTCGCGCGCCCTTGGGTCCGACTCCGCCACCACCACCATCGCCGCCGTCTTGCCTCGACCGTCTCACCCCTTAACCTACTACGCTACTACCCCCCTCAGTCCCTCCACACCCCGGGCGACGAGAGAGAGGGGACCGACTGCTCCTCTCCACCGCCTGCCTCCCCCGCCGCTTCCAACTCCCCGTGCCCCTTCAATCCCCCCCACCCGTTCGTCTCTCCCCTCATCCCTCCGACCCTCCTCTTGTATTCGGCCCCGTTTCCTCTTTGTTCCCTCCTCCCCGCCAATTTCCCCTCCCTCCTTTTTCTCTCCTCCCCTCCACCCACGCCACGACCTCCCCTCTTCCGCACTCCCCCCCACTCTCTCCCGGATGGCTCCCTCCCCAGGGCGTACCTCCGCATCGTCCATCCGCAGCCTTATCGACATTGCTACCACCGACTGACCTATCCTCTGCTTTTTCCCTTTCTCTCTCTCTCTTCCTCTCACCTTTCACTATTTCTCTCACTCTCTCCCTTTCTCTATCTCTCCCTATATCCTTCCGATCCGGGGACTCACCGAAAAAAGGAATATCGCACTGTAGATTAAACAAGAACGTACCCGGGATTAAATTTCGAGATAGGGTGTCGTCGGCTACGTTCACTCGTGACTGTAAATAACTTAGGCGCAGTGTTCCCGGCGCAACGGAAAATTTGGGCTGTAGATGCTTCGTCGTCGGTCTGGATGAAAGTGAGAATTACACTTTTCCTCGACATGGGCATGGCCTTACATGGATAGCTTATATCAACCGTTAATGTATGGACTATTTTCGAGCGTCGAATCATTCTCTGTCACTTTTATTCATTTTTTTTATCATTACAATTATCTACACGTTTCCTAGTGCCTTCAACGCTCATTGTACGCTCACTCAAATACATATATACTTAGCGATAATCGTGAACACATCTTCATCCTTTTATTTATGATTTTAGTCGTCTTTTAACACCTGTCCTTTTCATTCTTGTAAACATTAAATGGAAAAATCTACTAAAATATTTAATTATTAAAATCATCAAGTACTCATTTCGTTGATCAATGCTTAGAAGTTGCAGTTAAGCCTCGAGACAGATTTTTTTCTTTAATCTCAAAAGATAAGTATAGTAACCTGAGAGTAAGAATTGATGTTCTCCAGGGATAATACATTTCTCTTGCCTTATTATACTTTCTTAATTTATGGCAATGCTGAAATGGATAAAACAATGACCCGTGAAAGAATAATGAGGAGGGAAACAACTTGTATTTCCTGCATGCCCCGGTAACACTAAAGGGTTTTTCGTGGGTAGCTCAGTGGCGAGGAACTAAATTTAGCATTTCATTAGAATGTACAGGATGCTCTTCCTTTAGTTTATATTACACTGCCTTATCCTTTCCGCGGCCTGAATTTCCACGGAGGATCACGTGAGAACGTCTCTATCCAGCCAATCACTTTCTCCTTATACCCCATCCAATTATCTTACTTCTTCCTCCCACAGTCCCACGTCGCTCACGTCTTCAGCATACCCTCCCCTTACATACTTTATGTCCTTCCTTCCTGTATTCCTCCCCCCTAAATCTTTCCTGTCACCTCTCTCCTCCCGTGGGAAGGGAGAAGAGAGAGGGGGAATCGGTGTAAGGAAGTAGGAAAGGGGAAGGAACATTGGAGTTGAGCCGAGGCAGGTTGGGAAAGGAAGGAGCGAGCGCTCTCTCGTTCCCTCTCTTTCACCTCCCTCTTCTCCACTTATACTTCCCCGTCTTACTTATTCATTGTCCTTTCATCTTCCTTTCTCTCTCTCTCTCCTTCCCGACCCGCCTTCTTTCCGCTTCCTTTCCCTCCGCTCGCCGTTTCTCTCTCTCTTTTCCTCTGCCCCTTGTTTTCCATTCTCTTTCTCTGTATCTCGCGCCTACTCAGTCGCTCGCTCGCATACCGGCCCTCGTGTGAAATTTATATTCACTTGCTTCCTCGCTCGAAGCCCGTGTAAATGTGCACTAGATGAGTCTCGTATTTGAAATACTCGAGTGGTGGGATATTTGTAAATAAGTTAAGCGGCACGCATATTCTTCCCTAACACACGCTCACAAAGTTTAGAAAGCTTGTACCCAGGTGTCTTTCCTTCTGAAATATTGAGGTATGATTTCACTGGCAATTAACTCCCGGTCGACAGATTTTTAATAATTCCGGAACGAGACTTCATTAATACGTTAGAAAAGTGGCAAAAAAAGGAGGGAGAGAGAGGGAACCTTTCTCCGAGTGGGACGAGCTATTCCAAACGGTCCTTTGTTTCGTGCCTGAAAAAAGAAACACAACCATCAACAGTCTTTAATGAAATCACACGTGCTGCTGGATTCAAAAGACTCGCGCGTGATCGCTTGAGAGCATTTTTAATATCAGAGTGGACGATTGGTTCCCGTCAACACGCCTGGAAGAGAGAGCAGGAGAGAAAGAGAGAGAGAGAGAGACCGTTTCCTAGCAAGACTTATTCGACCAGAAAATATTTGCACCACTTTCATATTTAATCTAAATCTTTTATGGAAGTCATGGAAAAACATTCCTAAAATCGATTTTAAGTCTGAAATGCAGAAAGGTCCATTTTTTTTCTCTCCGGTGCGTTGTTTGGAGTGAAAATAGACGTTTACTGAAGGATTCTTACTCGTTAAAGGTTTTCAAAGTCAATTTGGTAGATATTACCATTAATGAATTTCTTTTGTTATCACTCAAAAAAGACCGGATGAATGTTTTTGTCAGAAGCATGTAAGGTGACCAAACACGTTCAATATTTCATTGGTTGTTTGTAATTTTTAATCACTTGCCATCAGTAAAGAGTAAACTCTGTGTGTCTGTATATATATATATATATATATATATATATATATATATATATATATATATATATATATATATATATATATATATATATATGTATATATATATATATGTATATACATACATATATATATATATGTATATACATATATATATATATATGTATATACATACATACATATATATATATACATATATATATGTATATACATACATATATATATATATGTATATACATATATATATATATATGTATATACATACATACATATATATATATACATATATATATATATACATACATATATATATATATATATATATGTATATATATATATATTCGAAATGGAACGCTCTTTGGTGACGCACAAATATATAAATACACAGATGTAGATTTTTAGAATATAGAGACACAAAGAAAGGACACTCACAATTTGTTATTTGACGTTTCGACAGCTCGGCTGGCGTCTTCAGAATGGCGTTCTCGGGGGAGAGCGGAGAGGACATGTGCGGGGGAGAGATGGGGGAAGGGGGGGTAGGGGACCAATAGGAAATGAACAAGGGGGTGGGGGGGATATGGAGGCAGCCATATGATGCATTCAGTGGGCTTGGTTCAGCCCGGGCGGTTTAAATGATTGGGCCACCCAGATATGCGCCATCTCGCGGGTTCTCACCTCTTGAATATATATATATATATATATATATATATATATATATATATATATATATATATATATGCATACTTTTTATGTTCTCTTCCCTTTCAATTTACATTCGTATTATGATACCCGACAGCGCATAAAATTCTTAATGCTAAAAATTAAATACTTTTGTTTGGCTTATTTAAAAAAAAGTTTGATATACACACACCAGAAGTTATTAAGTAAACAGTGTATAACAGATTTTGCAATTAATATTTACGGCATTAATTTGCCATTTCGTAATCGGCAGGATGTTTTCATGAGCCTTAACATTTTTTTAATTGCCCTCTCACTTTTGTAATTATTTACTTAAAGAATATTTTATTCAAAAGCTCGACTCCCCCCCTTCCTCCCGCCCTGCTTTCATTTCCCGTCCTTCTTGCCTTTTCTTCTCGCATCTTTCCTTCCGCCGGTTAATCTCATCTGTCTTCACTCCCGCTCATCTTATTGCTTTAGTTTTCATCCAATTTCTTATTATCCCTTTCTCTAACTCACCCAACGTCCCGCCCACCGCCCCTCCAACCCACACATTCTTCCCTCCCGCCTTCTTTCAAGGCTTCCCTTCACCTACCTTCCCTGCCTCTTGATCCCTCCTGATCTTTTCCTTAATCTCTCCCTATCTTAATCCTTCCCCGCTCTCCCCCGTCCTCTTCCCCTCCCCCATCCTGACCTCCGCCAATTCCACCATTCCCCCGCCCCCACACGCCATAATGCTCTCACCCGCGGCCGTACTTTTAATCTTCACTCTCGAGCCTTCCAGTCTTCTACCGCCATCCTAACACCCACCCCTCCCGCCCGCGGACTTTTTTCCCACCCCACCCGCGGGGGCACCGCCGCCTCCGGGCTTTAAATGTGGAATTCAATTAATGGAATGCTGAGTCGGAGTGCGCGGGGGATGGGGAAGGGGTGTAGTAGGGGGGGGGAGTAGCGGGAGGGTAAGTGGGGTGGGCGGTGGGGTGTTGAAGGAGGAGAGGGGGGGGTCACTGAGGTTGGTTCGGTCCCACTCGATCATCCGTGCGGCGTGTAAACGGGAGTTCATTTAACGGGGTGGCTCTCAACCCTGGGAATCACCACTGACCGAGTTTGCTCACCCCCACCCACCCTTCCCCACACCCTGCCTTTCCCTTCTTTCGTATGTGTCCGCCGAGTCCATCCGCCTCCCTTTTGTGTGTGTGTGTGTGTGTGTGTGTTTATGTGTGTTTGCCTTTCCCCGACCCGAAAGCGCTGTCTCTTCCACTTCCCCGTTCACCCCCCTTCCCTCACGTTCCGTATGTCAATCCTACGGTTTTCAACGTTTCTACGCTGCTCTCTCCCCCCTCCCTCCTCACGACCACATAACACACACCACCGCACGTCTCCCTCCCCGCACACATACTCCCACTCCCGTGGCGAACGAAAGCCGTAGGAACAGGAGGGAAAATTCGCGTCATTTTCCGACAGAGATCGTTTCACGTCAAAAACGCTGAGTGGTTTAGAATGGGAGATGTGTGGTATGAGAAGGGGAGGGAGGGTGACACATTTATTTCCGCCAAAATATCCTCACCGAGAACGCTTTTATTTTGTGCGGGGCGTTGCGTAAAAGCGTCGGTTACGGGTCGCAGGGAGGTAGGAAAGCATCAGACGAGAAGGAGAAAGATAGATGGAGAGAGAGAGAATGAGATGCCTCCGAGGGGTCGACGTCCCACCGGGATGGAAACTGCTGAAGGGAAGGCGTCGCGAATCGAATTTGCGTATTCCCGGGACGCATCGCCCTTGCAAATATGCTCTGTGAAATGCAATTGCGGCTGAAGGTAGGGAAAAATTTCGTGGCCCGTGGATTCGGGTGTTAAGTTTGGAAAAGTCTGTGAGTGATGTTTCAGTTTGGGCCGAGGAGGGGGAATATTCGTCCCCCTCGAGGTTTTTACTGCCGACGGGTTGGTTGGAAGAAATTCACCGTCCACTTCGGCGTGCGGAGGAGATTTCCCTCGGCATTGTTTCCTGGCGTTTGAGGTTAACCCACCGCTTACACATCATTAGGGAGGAGGTCCACAGGCCTGTGGCTTTGTGGTCGAGACGCCTTTGATTCTCATTATCATCGTCCACCCTGCCCTGGTTTCATAAGCAGGATAACTGTGAGCCAAGCGCAGGGCTGTTATGCACGCAAGGGGTTTGTCCTGAATATATCGGGATCTTAAATTTTAATCTGCTGTCAGCAATGGCCCCTAAAAAAAGTTTCAAATTACTGTCCTGAACAATGAGGTCATTGCGTAGTTTCACAGCAATAAGGTATGCTAATGAAACGCGATATGACTTTGAGGAAATAATCGGAAATAGATGATTTTTTTAAGCTCATTGGGAGATTAAATATGATATTGAGCTTAGTTTTTTGATATTTTAAGCATGGTTCACCTTTTTGTACGGTGAGTCTATGTTTACAAAATATTACAACTACAGGAAACGTCAAGTATTATTCCAGTGCTTTATGGTTCATTACGTTAATAAATTTTACTTCTCCCATTATGTGTGGGTAACAAATAAAAACTTAATTTTCCTTACGATGCCAATTACATAGCAAAAAAATTCTAAACAATGAGCACCTTCTCGCGATATATCTTTTCATTTTTTCACCCTTACTATTAACAATATACCAGTGAATTTTATTGATGAATTGGTTTCCCTGTGACATGTCAATGTTTAGCTGAAAGAGGGTTTTCACATGTAGGCACTTCGAAGGACGAATTAATGGTAGCTGTGATAGTGGGCTCATTCGGCTCAGTTACACCTGCCTCCTCCTCTCTAAGCGACATCTGTTGGACTCGTAAAAGTCTGCATCATCAAAGTAAACGTCTAGTCAGAGTGACGTGATTGTTTTCTAACGTCAATCACTTGCCACGTAATTAAGGGACAAAATGCGTGACTCTAGCCCGGAGTACAATATTATCATGGTTTCGGAGCGAAAATTAAAATGACAAAATAACATAATAATTTTAGCTAAAGCAAAGGAGGGTATTAGCTAGGGTATATTTTCTCTGAAAATTTATGAGCACATTCAATAGCAGCCAAATGTTTCCGTTAAAGGAACTTTTCAGTTTTTTTAATGGATTCCATCACTTTAACGACTTTGAAATCTAATTACGTACCGTAGTGCAATTGTTGCGCTGTTAAGGCTCCTCGTGATCAAAGGACGCTATTTTAGCGCTTTAATACGTCACAAGCTCCGTTAATGTCGCAATCGAATAAGGTGTTGATAATATGCACTAAATAATGTGGCAGTAAAAGTAGCACGTGTCTAAAAAACTATTTAGCTGGAAATTCGTTATTTATTTGCCGATTATTTTATATAATACGCATTATTTTCCTTCTCCCGACATTTTTTAAGCATAGCTCGGAAAGTAACAGTTATAATTCACATGTAATCTTTATATTTAAAAGTTTAGCACCATTGCACATGTTGCCACGAACACTATGTGTAAAATTTATTCGTTCAAGGAGAATTAAAGTAAAAAATTCCTAGAACATATATATATATATATATATATATATATATATATATATATATATATAAAATATCTTCGAAATGGAACGCTCATCGGCGACACACAAATATATAAAAACACAGATGTAGATTTTTAGAATATAGAGACACAAAGAAAGGACACTCACAATTTGTTATTTTACGTTTCGACAGCACGGCTGTCGTCTTCAGAATCAAATGATTCTGAAGACGACAGCCGTGCTGTCGAAGCGTAAAATAACAAATTGTGAGTGTCCTTTCTTTGTGTCTCTATATTCTAAAAATCTACATCTGTGTTTTTATATATTTATATATATATATATATATATATATATATATATATATATATATATATATATATATATATATACAGATAAATGAATATGTATATATACTACTTTGATCAAAAAGTTCCCGGAATAACCACCGTGTGGCGCTCCCATCGTTCCGATTTGAGTTCTGTTTTTTTTTGTTAAATTGGTACATCTGTTGTTGATATTCCCTTTAAATCTTAGTGTCATAACTTGACATTTGCAAAAGTTACGTAGCCAAGAGTACATCTATCTCTGTGTGTGTTGGCGATTTTTTACAATTGCAGAAATGGATTTAAATTTGCAACAACAAACTTGTATTAAATTTTGCGTAAAAAACGGATTTAGTGGCGCACGGACGTTGGAAATGTTGGAAAAGTGTTTCGGCAACGATTCTCTAAAAAAAACGGTCGTTTACCAGTGGCACGAGCGGTTCAGAAGTGGTCGTGAGTCAATCGAAGATGATGAACGCAGTGGCAGACCATCGACATCGAAAGTCGGTGAAAAAATTGATAAAGTAAAAGAAATGTTGGTCAATAACCGCAAATTAACCATCAGAGAAATAGCGGAGGACTTGAACATTGCCTATGGATCCGCCCAAGACATTGTGGTTAATGATTTGGGTTTCCGTCGTGTAGCAGCCAAAAGACCTCAATTTCATGCAAAAAAGAGACCGTGTTGACGTCGCAAAAGACATGATTTGCGAGGCTGAATCCGATCCCACATTCATCAAAAGGATCATTACTGGAGACGAGACGTGGGTTTATGAGTACGACACGCAATCCAGACATCAGGCAAGTGAATGGCGTTCACCAAATGAGCCGTGACCAAAAAAACCACGTCGTTTTCAGTCAAAAAAGAAGGCAATGCTGACGGTTTTCATGGATTACAACGGTGTAGTGCATCATGAATTTTTGCCAGAAGGCCAGACAGTAAACAAAGAGTATTATTTGGGCGTTATGAGACGTTTGCGTGAAGCAATTCGCCGAAAGAGACCAGAAATGTGGGCAGAAAACTCGTGGATTTTGCACCATGATAACGCACCGTCGCACAGTGCTATCATTATTCGTAATTTTTTGACAAAAAATGCAACAAATACCATCCAACAGCCACCGAATTCACCTGATTTGGCTCCCTGTGACTTCTTTCTGTTCAATCGAGTTAAAAAACCATTACGGGGAACGCGTTTTAGCAGCCGAGAGGAAGTAATGGAAAAATCGCAGGAAGCACTGATGGACATACCGAAAACCGAATATAAAAAATGTTTCGAGGATTGGATCAAGCGCTGGCATAAGTGTGTTGCAGTCGATGGGGATTACTTTGAAGGGGACAATATAGATTTAGATGAATAAACTTGTATTTTTAATTTTCTGAATAAATTCCGGGAAATTTTTGATCAAGGTAGTATGTAAATATATATGCCCTATGAATTTTTTACTAAATTATAATAATTTATACATATATATATATATATATATATATATATATATATATATATATATATATATATATATATATATATATATATATATATATATATATATATATATGGGTTTGCGTATTAAAACGTCTGGTTGAAATTTTTTATTGAACTGCAAACATAAGTTTTGCGTAAATACTTCCTCGATTATCGTAAGTTTTCTCCTCTCAAAAATTTCCCTCATCTCACAAACGTTTTCTCCTTCTTAAATTCGTATGCAGGCCAAGGGCTTTTAGTTCACTTTCTTCCTGGTGCTAGTAATGTCTTTTGACCTAAAGTGTTAGCTGGAAATATATGCACGTCAAATGAGTCGAGTCAATTCATCATCGCTTTAATTTTGGAGATGAAGAGAAGTTACATGTTCCTCTTCATTCCGACGCAACTTAGTTAACCTCCGGATCTCATATAGTAGCAAGAAATTTTAGCCAATGAGACGGCTCTAGACATCTCGCTGGCGCCACATCTGCTCTGTATTCTGAATAAATGAATGCGGGATCAGCAGTGTGGTTGGAGGACTTTCATTGGCTAAACTTTCTCGCCCACTCCAAATCCCAGAGGGCAACTAAGGAGAATCGGAGTTTAATGAATATGAACCTCCAAGGTCGTCCAAATAATGCTTAATATAACCCTACTCACGTTGACACCTTCAAAATTGCAATATCAGGAAAAATTTCATTTTTCTCGTGATATTGTAAGGCGTTATTGCACTCCAGAGGCTCAAGAATTAATTGCACAAAAGAGTCGCCATTTAAGTAGGTATGTGCATTTAATACGAGCATTTGGTCGTAAACATCTCGTCAAATGACGCAGAGAAGCAACAACGAGAAAAAATCTGATTTCCGACTAAAACCAGGCATTAAAATGGTTAATTTATGTGATATATCTTTTTGGTCTAAATGGTTTATTGTGATATATCTAATATATTATGCAAATATTTATTTTTATGTGGGCAACACAACCCTCTTTAAGTAATTCTTTCATAACAGACATTTCAAATTATTAAAAAAATCTCTTTAAAATCTACCTTGAAGTTATTTAAATTAAATGATTATTGTCATCTTCTGAAAAATTACACTAGAGTGCATATGTTATTGAAATTGATTTTCGTCTCCCTAAATAACTCCTATTGCATATCATGTGGGCGTCTTTGACCCGTGTCGGTAGATTTCAAGTCACAAAAGTTTTTCTAGAATAGATTGCCTATTTTTCAATGCACAAAATCACACTGCATGCGATATGCCGTCCTTTAGAAGTGATACCCCCCCCCCTCCACGATTCACCATATCTCTGCGTCCTATTCCCGGACACGATTTCTCGGCGTTAACCACGCCGAGAAATTGAGTGCACAACTCCATCCCCGAAAATTTCTCAGAACTGCAGCAAAAGATTGCCGAAGGAGCGGTCAAGTGAGATTAATGGGAAAGGGAATCGGAAAACTTTCTAGGGGCTGCTCCGGACACGTATCATTACGAGAAGGACATGTCCGCGAGAGAGAAATGGCCTCCGCCATCGCCAGGAATGAAAATGGAAAATGAGCAGCAGTGTATAGCCGTAGTGTCAAAACTTTTCCGAGTAGAAGAAATGCAATCATCACAAATTAAGCAAAAGAAAAGTGTCCCGGAAAGAAATAGAAGAAGCGCCGAGCTGGTCGAAGGCGGAGATAAATCGTTTAGTCCGGACGATAAAAGTTTAGGAAAAAATGTTTCTATACATATATATATTTATTTATAAATTTTATATCTAAATCAATTATCTGAAGTGACCGAGTGATGAAAATTTTAAATTGAAGGTAGACACTAAGTTGAAGGGGTGAAGGCGGGGGAGAAGGAGCCAAGAAGGGGGAGATAGAAAGAGAGAGAGAGGCGGCAAAGACCCGAGGTCGGAGGTGCAAACGCGGGGGGAGGGGGCGAGGTAGTGAACAGTGGGAGATGGAATGGGGGTTTAGGGCGACAGCGTCCGGCAGAGCGCGTCCGGAGAGCAAGGGGGTGCAGAGGAGGACGGGGGAAGGGGTTTGCGGGTGGGATGGGAGACTGTTTGCTCTCTTGTGTGGGATGGGAGGAAGAAAAAAAAGCAAGGAGCCCTTCTTCCGCCTCCACCGATCCAGAACCTTGCTCAACTTCCCCCCTCTCCCTTCCCACCCTACAACTCCCGCACTCCCTCTCCCTCGCCCCCATCCCCCATTTCACCCGCCGAGTGGACCGTAATCATGACTCCTCGCCTTCTTCCTCCGCCACCTCCACCTTTCGTGACCCCGGGTAGCTCAAGCAGAACCTCCCAGGACTCCCCATTTGCCCATCGCCGCCCTCCGTCCCTCCTCCTCCTATTCCTCTTTATTTCCTCGGCTCGAACGCCTCCCCCTCCCCCCCCCTCTCCCCCGCCGTTCCGCTCCTTCGCTTTGTTCCTTTTGTCCCCCCTCCGTCCCCTCCCCCGTTTGCCATTTCCCCTTGCCCGCCCGACCCCGACACGAACCGGGGGCGAGGGCTCCTCTTCTTTGCCGCCGCCTTAATGCATGGGGCGGGCGCCTGCTTCATGAGGGGTTCTCTCGGGCTGAGGGAGGTGTGGGGAGGGGTACGACCCCCGGGGGAGGGAACGAGAGGACCACTAATGAATTGGGAGAGGAGCCCATATTGGAAGGAGGGGATGATTGAGGGGTGTTGGAGGGGGGAGACGATTTTGTCGGGCCAGTATTAAGACCATCGTGTCCTCTCTCTCTTCCCAACCACCCTCTCTTTACGCCTTCCCCTCCCTCCCACTCCCCCCTTTTCCTCCTGCCCTCGCTCCGCTACCCAAGGCCTTCGTTATTATTGCAGAGGCAGGGAAATCGAAGGGAGCCGAACAGCCCAGAGCGAATCTCTGCTTGAGAGTCCTAAAATCCCAAGCACATGAGCTGAAAATAAAAAATATATGTGTATATATGTATCGGGGCTCACAAAATTTCACGGATGATGAAAAAATGTCACCCTAAAACTCTTCTGGAAGATAGTAGCGAAGCTCCGCCCACTTTCAAAGTGACAAAATTCATTGCCAGGACCAATTAGCTATTGAATGAAATTTTTACTTTCATCGTTTCCTCGTCAGAATGTATTAAATGACTGAGGAACTTGACAGTACTGTTAGCATGTTCACCTCATCAGTTTGCCTCATCCGATTGCTCACGCATGCATTTCCGTACTTCTGCGCCATGAATCAATACGTTACATCGCCAAGTCTACGTCATGGGTTAGTTACCATCCCACGATCTATCTTCTCGCACCTGAATGCACTAACCTTGCTGTACAAAGGGGAACAGAGATTGCTTGACATCACATTGCCTATGAAATGTGGTTTGCGGAGTGTTAGGGGCAGGCAGACGTACAGAATTGATGTTCGAATGGCCACTTCATATAATCGCAAAAAGAACCAATATTGGCAAAAATGAAAAGGGGTTTCATCCATGAAATGTGGTGCATTGCCTTTTTCAAGGGATGCCAAACTATGGATGTACTACGCTTTTTCGCCCCATTCTCCAACTAGTCTGAAATATCCGTTCCGTTTTCCTATTTCGCCATTCTGTTGATACGTGTCTTCCCTGTACTATTCATTTGACACCGCTCCCTCCCCCTCCGACCGTCGTGTGGTGCAAACGCTTTGACCAGTCGAGCATTTCGACAGCCTTTACCTATTTCCAGGAAAGGAATGGAGGATAAAGGGAAAGGACTGGGTGTGGGCGGGGGGTGCGAGACGGAAGGACGTTTACGTGTGTCACTGGGGAGAGAGCGAAATATTTACGCTGACACACTCGACGCGTGCGTGTGGACCGATGGTACGGGTCCAGGAGCCCGCTAGATTGCACTCCCTCTCTCGCCCCTCTAGGCTAAATCGAAGAATCGAGGCGGGGATGGGGGGTGGGAGAATCCTCAAGGTCATCTCCTGTGGCATGCGCGGCGGAATGTCGCCCGACGAGTGGTGCGTCCGTCACACGCCGCCTGCAAATGCCTCCTCACTCGCCGCACTCTTTCTTGACCGCTCGCCCGCTGACGGCCGATCGCTCTCTCTCTCTCGCACGCCTCCACCCGGCTCGTACAAAAAGGCTTCACCCACCCCCCCCCCCCCGTCCCGGTCCTCCCCATCCACCGCTTGCGTTATTGACCAGAGAGGTCTGCTTTCTGCTTCGTGGGATGGGATCTTCTCCTCTTTTTTTTATTTTCGTGGGTGACGAACGATCCTTGGCGGGTATCGATTCCGAGGGGGTCTCATTTCAGCCGGTTCACTTCGTCATGGATGAACGCTTTCCGTCGGTGAGTGGTCGTGTATGAGTTTCGGAGAGAATTTTCTCCGAATTGCGAATCGATGACGGACGGCATCGGGGTTGGATGGGTCTCGACGGGAGGTGAGATAGGAGCGCCGGGCTCCAACCCTCAAACTCACTCCCTCTAACTAAAGACAGGTCGGTGACATGCCGTCACGGCTACTTTAAAGGTCGCGGGTTCGAATCGACCCCTCTGGGGAGGAACGTCGCTTTTCTCGGAGGATTGATGACTTGGTATGGGAGATGCGAAGTAAGCTCCTCAGAGTTGGATCATGTGTAAAAATCCGATCGTCTCTCCATTACTTACCCTTCGCCCCCCCCCCACTCCGTTCTGATAGAGGGGATAGTGTCCAGCGACGCGCGAGGAGATTGGGATCTATCCGGTTTAGTGGGAGGGAGAGACGCTTAACCCCTTGTCGCTGAGCAACCCGCCGCGCTCATCGGCGGAGAATTTGCCTGCACGCACGGGTACCAAAATAAATTCGCTTTAAATCCGTCTGCACTCGAGCGCGGAGAGTTGAATTTTACTCTAATTGGTCGCTTCCTGCTCCTCAAACAAAAAAATAAAGACGGGACAAAAAAAAGGGCTCCTCCACTCAGCTGGTGGGCGTAAGTAGGTTAATGCTTTCTTCCCATTCAACTGGCCGGTCCCCGCGCGACGTCGATTCGGCATTGTGTGTGCGAGCTTGTGTGTGTGTGTGTGTATTTATTAGGTCGAGATAAGGGCGCTGAATCGATTGGATTGTCGTTCGCCAGCACCCTCGACGTTATTTTTAGGACGCCTTCCTGATTGAAATGACTCCGAAGGCTGCCTCCCGTCCATCGATCGGATTTCAATACTTGCCCCCAAGTTTCGGCACCCACTTCGTCTTTCTCGCTAGCTTGATGGAATGTTGGAGATTCTGGTCTTGGGAGCGGGATGATGGGTGCTGGAGTCAATGCGGTCATGAAATATTTGATTTGTTCCCAGAGTGACATTGTACCATCCCTCCTCCCCCCCCTCCCTCCCCATCGAGTAGAGTCACGTCGAGTTCAGTGCCGAGTCCTTTGAAAGGAACTTCAAGTGGCTCGACGACCAAACTCCGTTCGTGAAGGAAGTCTAATGGCGTTGTCGTCGTAAGGCTCCACTTGGGTGAGAGATGAGTCGACCATCCATCACGGCGTACGACGACTGGCTTATGATAAGCCCTGTGCCAGCATGATCTATCCCATCAAATGAGGTGGAAGGCGAGTAGGCCGATGATCTTGTCATAGAAAGGGAAGCATCGACGGAAGGATCAATACATGCCTTGGAACGTGAAGATCAAAAGAGTAGTAAAAAAATTCATTTTTAGGGATTTCTCTCGAAGTTTTAAAATGTCATCACGTAAAAATATGCCTTAGCAGCTAACACGCTCAAATTTTATTGATATATTTTCTTGATTTTGGCAATTATGAAGATCATCCCTCTATACAATTTCGGTAGCCATCATATCGGGACCATCTCGTTCTCTTGACTTTGCGAAACATCCGAAAATCGAGTCCTCCAGTATAAATACATGATCCAATAAGTCGTATGCCATTCGGATAAATATCTTATTGATTTATTTACCTCTAGGATCGTATTTCTAAAGGGCATTCTTAAACAGGGCATCTTGCTCTATGAAACCTTTTATCATAACATCAACTAATGTATATATCTTATTTAATATGTCTACTATACGGCTTTAGAAGGTCTCTAAGATAGTTGATTAAGTATCTTAGCAACAAAGTGGCAAACACTTCTATTGGGAAAACGTATAATTAGTCCATTTTAATGTACTTTGTCGTGATTCTTTCGAATAGCGAGGTGTTTTCTCTGCCCACAAGGTTATTACACCATATTAAGCACCATACTCAGCTCCATATTTGGAAATTTGAAAGCCGAATCAAAAGAGTAGTAAAAAAAGGTAGTTCGGTCTAAAAACTCATCCCTATAAAGAAAACAAGTCGTTTTTGAGATTAAAAAAAATTAAATTAATTTTGTTATTTAAGTTTTGAAACGGTAAATGTAGCTGTGGTATTCCTGCGTAATTGAGCTTCTTATTTAATGTCTCCTATGGTAACACCACTTGCTAACACATTTGACGGGGGTCTTTGTGGTGCATTCGTAATATTAAATCCGTCAATGGACGTCCATGGGCGCACTCAAATCCCCGTGATCCATTTTCGTCTGCAACTTCGGCGAGTTTCCTCCTCTACCGTGTCGTATGCATGGAACGGAGGAAAATTCAGAACTCATCTCGTAAATTTCCCACATTCTCAAGGATTCTTGGCGTAGAAAATCGTCCGCCTCAGTTGTTTTCCTTTTTGTGCAGGCTTTTGTCTGTGTGTGTGTGCTTCGTTCCGGCCGATGAACTCACTTAAGCACTAAAATGCACGCGCGCGTCGACCCACAAAACTCCCCTTTGCTATCTCCGCTGAGGGGGAGCTTCCGATTATCACACCGAGGGGAAATGAGCGTCCGCATTTAAGGACGCATAAAAAAACTCTTCTCTCTCTCTCTATCTCTCTTCCGCAACACGTTCTCCGTTGTCAACAACTCAAAACAACACACCCCTTCTTGCTCCTCATCCCCAATCCCACTCTCCGCGCAACCACCCTCCCCACACCGACCCTTTCTCAACACCCCTCCCGGCCCCCCAAAAGCCCGCTCAACTCACGTTCAGCCGTCAGCTACTCCCCCACACCTATCCCCACTCTCCTCACTCATCATCCCCTTACTCTCTCTCTCTCCCGGGCCATAAATTAACCCCTAGTCAAGAAGAGGGGTGGGGGTGTTGGGCTTCACCGTTCATTCGAAATTCCGAAACACCACCGGGTAATGGGATGGGGTGGGGACCAATTAACCTGTCCCCGCACCCCAAGGCCACTCCTTCACACCTCCCTGCTGTCCCCGCGGGGTGGGTCGAAGGTGTAGAACAAACCGGCTCACGTATCCGCAACCTCGTTTCATCCCCTCCCCCCGCGCTCCTTAGCACCCGGTTGCAATTAGAAGTTTCCTGAGGGAGAAGGAGAGAGTGTAAGGTCTCTTGATTAGCCATATGTTTTAAATCATAAATATCCGTCAATTATAGAATTCGGTTTGTCGCTGCTCCCAAGTCTACTGTTATCAGCCCACTTATCTCTTCACGTCTGCGTATTGGATATCTACCATGCCTTTTTTTTACTCGTGTCATTAATCGCACCCGTACTTGTTCCTTTCAGCTCTTCGCGGTCGCCACTGTGCGTGCGCGTACTCAGCAAGGTACCTGAATTCAAAATGCAATGAGTTAATCCATTCCACAAATTCCGTTGTCTACTTTTCTTTCTTTGCAAATTCTCGGTAGAAAACATATTTTTTAACCAATCTGTCCCTTTATCACCATCCTCCTGTATCGTCGTGCTTCCATTGCTTACAATATTGCATTCGTTCCTCTCCTCCATGTTTCATATCTACTGAGGGACGATTGCCATGGGCATATCTTATTGCAAACTTCCTTTAGTTCAAGATTATTTTGTTTTTCCGCTAGGAAATTATTCTTTTGTTGCAAAACTTCTTGCAAGTCTTGCAAGGCTTTATCTCTATTCTACTACATTGTTGCTTTTCCATTATAGGAGATCCTTCTTCCAAACAACTTATCTGTTCCACTTTTTCCAGATTTTGATTGGCAAATCTTATTTTTGCACAGCTTTCTATTCTCCTGCTGGGGATCATTATTTTTTTGTTTCTTAAATCTAAGTTTTCATTAAAATCTCCAAAATAATGAGCGTCCTCTTCGGATCCTCCTTTTTCTGCTGCTTTATCGTAATGAAAACGTAGCACACTGCTTTTTTCCACCGTGGATATCAATTTTTGCATTGAAATCTTTGATATTGTTAATTGCGTCCTCGATATAAACGTTCGAAATGACAGTTTAAAGGTTCACTTCCTTGGCTTATTGCTCTTTAAAAATACTGTACCGACACGGTTTCTTATCGAAATAATCTTAATTTCTTATTTTCGTCGGCCTCATAATTTTTCATATCGGTATGAGTCGAAGGTTATTAAGTAGTCGGCCTTCCTATCCGGCTTGTTTACTTTTGGGAGAGTAATCCATAGCAGAGTGGGACGGTTCATACCTTGAGAACAGCCCGTACCCTCGTAATGAGGGGACTCCCTCCGTTAAATGCCGCTCCTTTCTCTGGCGTCCGTCGCTTCCTACCCGCTTGATCTAGCCCGATCATCCCTCGGCTGTCCTCAACCACCTCCCCCCCAGTAATCCCCTTTTCCCTCTCCGTGTGCGTGCGTCCTCCCGGGGTATGCCTCCACCCCTTGTCGTATGATACATCGAATAATTAGCCCCTACTCCACAGATACACTGCTCCGAGTGCATCGGGATTGTGTCCCTCATGTGAGTGTGGGAGCGTGTCTATGTGCGCCCGCCACGGTGACTCGCCGAGGCAGGGATCGCCGACGCCACGGGGGATAAGGCACGCGGCGGAGAGGTCGAGGTGGTTGGTCGTGGGGGGACGGGGGGAACGTGGGTATGGGGTGCGGAGGAGATGGAGGAGGAGAAAGAGAGAGGGAACGGGTCGGGGGAGGAATGAGGGGTGAGTGGGGTTTGGGTTTGCGTGGAGAGATGCGGAGGTTTGCCGAGGGGCGGAGTGGGGTGGGGGGCGGGGCAGGAGGAGGAGGTAAGAGGGGGCGGGGCTGCCTCGGGTGTCCTCCTTCACCGACATCGACGTTATCCCGGCGGCATGCCCTTCCCTGGCGTCTACCCCTCCCCGTCCCCTCTTTCCTCCCTCACCCTCCCTCCACTTTCTCGATCGATTTTTCCCCACCACTCCCTCATGAGGAACCCAACCCATCCACACCATGCCCCTACCGCCCTTCCTCTTTCCCTGACTCATTCTCCTACCATCCCCGCAGACTCCCTTTCTCCCCAACCGTCTCCTTTTTCATTTTTTCCTACCCACCCTCCCAACCCCGCGATTCCCCGAAACATGCCCTTCCCTCTCGCCACCACCCCTTTATCTATAGCCAATCCCCTCCCCCCTCCTCCCGACTCGCCCTTCCATCCCCTGATGTCCCCTCTTCGTTGCCAAGCGAGCCAGCATGGAACCAAGCCAGCGTTTTTCGCCCATTTTCCTCTCGCCACTCCGCTATCCCATACCCCCACCTCCCCCGGGATAATATTCGCAATCTTCTCCAACTCTGAGGAGGAAACTCACTCCTCTCCCTCCTTAGCCAACACCGTGCAGTGCCCTCCTATTCCTCCGTAGTACTCTTTTGTGCCCTCGGTGTTCCTTTTCCCAATATCTCTCCCTTCAAACCCTCCACATACATTCCCCTTCCCCCGAGGCACCTCATTCCTGTACCCCGCGCCTCCCCCTTTACGTCTTTTCCTCTCTCTCTGCTCTTATTTAACTTGGCGCCAATTCTCCTCCCCTCCCCACAATCACATCGTCCCCGTCTACCCTTCCATTATTGTCTCTCCAATTGGGGGGTGGGCAGTGCCCGCCCTGCTCCCCCCCCCTTTCCCTCGTCTGTACGTGCGAAGCGGTGGGATGAGGCCGTGTGGCGTTTTATTCCTCCCGCCTTTTTTTTTTTAAAAACCTCGCCCCTAGTTCACAAAAGATCCATTCCTCCTCCTCCCTTCCCATCCCTCAACGCGGTTCCCCTATTCATGCATGCCCCCACGACCCACTTCCTCGCGTCCTCTTCCCGACGCCCTTCCTCATCCCTACCTCCGCTTCCGCCTGCTTGTCACATAATTTCCCGGAAAAAAGCGCTCCCTCACATGGTCCCGAGGACTTTTACGCGGCGGTTTTTTTCCGACGCCGACGCCATAACGTCTCCCCCGTACGGCGTGTGTGCCGGCGTGGCGAGGGTGGAGTCGACGTGACAGCGGACGAAGGGGTACGGGACACGGGAGATGGGGGAATTTTCGCCCACTGCTTACTGCGGCACCAGTGGTTGCGAGGTCGACTTAAGCCACTTGCTAGAAACCCCCTCCCTGGTCCCTCTAGGCACCCTGTCCTCTACACCCCCCCCCCCCAAAGTCCCTCTCTCGAAAACTTTTTCTCTCCCCACTGTTCTGCCCTTCTTCTCCCCTCTCATCTATTTCGTCCTCCTTCTCCTAGTTCGTACACGGCAGTTAGGTCGTCTCGCGGACGGCTTTGTAAGGGCGGGAGTCCGTAACCCGGGTGACGGAATTAAGTATTCCGAGCCCGAACCACATTCCTTCTTTCCTCGGTCTCTCTCTGCCCCTTCTGCCACCCTCCTCTCCTTCTCTCTTAACCCCACGCTCTTAGTTTTTCTATCCCTGTCCAAGGAATACTCTCCGAGGCTTCCCTTTCCCTCGCTCTCTCACTCCATCTCTGTCTCTCTCACCCGCCTCTGCAATTTTAGACGCTACTAATCCCTTGTCGCCGACCCTTGTTGCAGGGCCCTCTCTTCTCGTCCCCTCCTACCCGTCTCTCATCCCATATACCCACCGCAACACCCATTCCAATCTCCTTCCACGCCTCTTTTCTTCCCCGCCGATACCCTGTATCTCTCTCTCTCTCTCTCCCTCTTCCCTCAGTCTCCCTCCTTCCCTCCTTATGCAACCCTTTCCTCAAACCCGCAACTCCCTTTCGCTCCCGAGCTTTATTCATGCTCCTCTCTCTCCCTCAAATTTCACCTCCTCTTCCACCCAGCCCGCTCACTCCACTTCCCACCCACCCCTCCATCTTGTCTTATCCACCCACGTGCTCGTTATCTCTCAATTTGCCTTCCACCGCCTTCAAAGCCTTCCCGACAGGGCGGCAGGCGTCCTTTGCCTCATTCGTCTGAATCCCATATCTTCCACAGGGCCCTCGTTCCTCCACCCCACGCACCCCCTCTCCTTTACTCCGTCCCCCTTCACCCAGGCGACACACAGCAAACCAGCACAGCGCTACCCACCCTCATGAGACCCCACACTCTTTCTCCCTACCCCCACCCGCTTAATTTTCCCCCACCACCCTCCCCACTTCATTCCCCACCCCTCAGGCCACTTTTCCCTCCCGCCCACCCGCAAATCCCGCCCGTCCCCTCACGAAGAATTGCGTATTCCGGCGGTGTTCTGTCTCTCCAGGCCATCCCTCTTCTTAGGGGCCGGACCGCCCTGAGCTCACACGAGCAGAGGGATGGGAACGTTCCCTTTTGCCCCTCCCCTCCGCCTCCCACCCTCTCTTTCTTTCTCTCCCCCATCACCACATCCCCCCAGCCGTTCCGCCCCTCCCTCCCTCGCCCGAAAAGTCCCCTTTGAGAGCGACCGAGAAGGCGCGGTCGCACGACACACACGACACCGCTTACGCCCTCTCCCTCCCGTGTGTTGTGCGTGGCCTCGGTGAGTGTCTTCCCCGGCCACCGAAACCCCTCATCCTTGCCCCACCCACCGCCGACACACCTCCACTCCCCTTCAGTCCCCAGTCGGCCTCAAAACTCCGCCACTCGGTCTTCATTCGGTGGTGGCCAGGATTTCGGAGGATGGCTGCGGGCGAGCCCCACACAGGAACAGGGTTTTTGGGGGTCGCGGGGGTTGAGTGTGACGGAGATGACGGTGTGCTCGGTAGGGTTTGTGTCCACTCCTCGCTTGACATATCTATCTCGCTTAAACTGGGAGGGAGGAGGTGAATGTAGTGAGGGTGGAAAAGCGGCAGAAAAGAGAAGCAGCGAATGGGAATGAAAGAGATACTAGGAGGATGATTTTGAGTATGTTTATCGGAAGGAAAGGTTTCCACGGTTGTCCTGTGGCATTTGTGAATACCATGCGGATCGCGGGGTTGAATTATAAATAGAATGGTTGTCGGGTCGAGGCACATTTCAAATATATCTTTCCTAGTGGATCTTGGCCTCGCCCTCTCGAATCCCCCACCCCCTGAAATTCCCCACTCTCCAACGCTCCCCAAATGCGTACGCTCCACGGCTCAAGTTACGGCTTTCCGTGTCCCAGTGCGGTGATAAGGTGAGACCCATAGTGGTCGAAGGAAGAATTTTGTGAGAACCGGCCCCCCGGCCAGCCTCAACTTCTCTCCATCTCCATTCGGTGGTCAACGGTCAGCACGCCAACCACTTCAATCGGTTATTACACCTCCCCCAACCCACCTCCCCCACCCACTCATTTCTGCAACTTACTTTCACCCCTAAATCGGTGGAATACGGCCTTCAACGCTTCTCTACGTGCCGAAGAATGGTTTTGCTCTTTGTCTGTCTCTCTGATTGCAGAGCTCGGCCATATTGATGATGATGGGGGGGATAGGTTGAATGTAAAATATTTTATAATTCTTCAAAACTTTTGCGTGGAAGATATTCTTCAGAAATTCATGACCTCTATTATTTTCCATGAACGATGATAAGACTTACTCTTTACCTAATACACATTTTAGCTATGGAAAAATACACCGAGATGTAGGATACAAAATTACAGGTAAAGAGCACTCATAATATGTGGGAGTTGCAAATTAATTTCGTCGCTAAAATTCGGAAACCCAAATGTTTACCGTACTTTTCATTTAATTTATGGTGCAATTTATCATCAGATACTAGTGACAGCCAATTGAATTAGATTTTGTTTACAGCTTGAAGGGATTCAAGTGCTCCCCTATAAAATTTAGTTCTAATAAATAGTCTGCCAACTCATTAGCTTGATTACTGCATACAAAATATTGCTAGTGTATCTGGCTGATACATTTGGCAGCATTGAGTTCAGATTACAAGCTATAGTCTTAATTCTCAATAATGGTGAACTTTTGAGTTGTGATTTCATAGCTTCGCTGGCTGACTTTACTATTGCAATATCCTAAGAACTGTTTTTAAGGCTATGAAAGAAAGCGCGCACGAATGTCACATCTCCTTTTCTATGGATCCTAAAACCTGTGTTGCAATTTTGATCGTAGTCACTGTTTTTTTTTAAATGTATATACTAATAATTGATGTGAATGAAATTTTGCTGAGAATGAATACAACTAAGAGTGTAACTGTAAGTACTAGAAAGTGTTTCGTTTACCTATGGGTTGATTACTTTGGTTTTTTTGCGCAGGTCATCACGTTCGGCATTCAAAGTAAATTAAGTTGGTCCTCCACTTACCTTCTAAGTAAATTATTTGAGCTTGAAGGAGTTTTTACCCAATTAATTTTTATGAGATTTGTAAATTGCGTGTGCAATTTCCTAATAAGTGTTCTCTCTCTTTTCAGGTAAGTGGAATCCCTACGACGCCCGAATGGAAATCCCGTCTCTATTCACGATGGAAGGCGATCTCTCACTTAAATTGCGAGGAAGCCTTTTGAACGCACTTCCTCCCGACGGCAGCTGCACCATCAAGCGGATTTGCAACGCGGAAAATATCAACCCCGGAACCCTTTCGATGCAGATTTTTAATATCGTCCCTTCCCCATCCCTCACTCTCTCCCTTACCCACCTCCGGGACTCATTCACCGCGGGATCCTTGTACCAAGGTCGGAAAACGGTGTTTTGTACATAGAATGGTTCTCTTTCTCTCACCCCCTTCCTGCCCGACACACCCCGTGTCCCCCCCTCGCGCCGCCTGCAGATGTGCTCCCTCCCTCTCTCCCCACGGTCTCTTTTCCCACCCCTCCCGCCTCCTCTCCGTCTCGAGAGTTCGCCTGCTCGCGCCCTCTCGGTTGAGTGACTGTGAGTGAAGGGAGGAGACGGTGAGGGCAGGCGAGAGACGGCAATAACATGCACTGCGTACGCCCCCTCGCCCCATCTCCGTGCGTTACGATAAGCGCTCGTGCGGAGGCGTCGGCGAAGGCATCATTTTTCATCCCCCTTCCCTACCATGCCGAAGTCGACGGAGTGAAAGAGGAGGGGCGAAAAAATAAAGAGGTGGAGGATGGTCGCTATCGCCCGAACGGGATCCGCCAATCCCGATTGGCCGCGAGTCTAGATCGTAATCCTAAGGGAAAGAAAAAGAAATAAATAATATAAAAATAAAATAGGATGGCTGGACTTGTCTGTCCTCTCTCTATCCTTTCCTTTTCTCTTCTCTTCCTCCTTTTTCGTTCCTTTATCTTTACCCTTCTTCCTGTTCCTTTCATCCTCCCGAGTGCCTCTTTTGCACCACCCGATACCTTACTACCCTCCTCTCCAGAAGCATCCCAGGGCTCCTATTTCACTGCCAATATTCCCTCTTCGTTCCTCGTTTCGCTCCCCATCTCATATCTTTTCTCTCTCTGTCGGTCTGCCTCCATCTATCCCCATATCCTCCCTTCCTCTTTCTCTCTCTTTATATATATATATTAAAATCCCCCTCTTTACATAACTCCACCCCGCACTATTTTTTTCTATTCCCGCTGTGTGTGACTGGGCAAAATGTATTCTGTCAGGTTCCCTTCGGATTGGGGATCAGTGATCGATTCCCTGTAGGTTTCGGGCGGAGGATCATTCGCGAGGAAGCAAAGGCGGTGGTCGGGTGAAGGTTTTTATGGGGGAAAGGGGGTGGGAATGTGTCTCTGCCGGGGTTCGGTGGGAGTTGTGTTGGGGGGTGAGTTAGAGTATAGAGAGACAGATAAAGAGAGGGGGACGGAAGAGCATGGTGTGTGATCGGGGGGCACGTGTGGGATGAGAGATGAAATAGAAGGGGTCGGGAGCGGGATTGAGGGAGTTGGTGGGGGTTGGGAGATGGAAAAAAAGTCGGGGAGATAGCGGTGGCAGGAAAAGGATGGGATTTAATGGGTTCCACTGCCATCCGTCGTCCTCAGGTCGTCCGATTTGGGTTTTCTGAATAAAAAAGTCATTCAGCGTGGCTTTCTCTTCGTATAAAATGAATAACTATGTTCTCTCCGTAGAGAACAATCTAGTCGTGTCTCCATTAATGGCAAATTTTAATGGATGGCGAGTGTATCTTTTTTTACATAAGCCTTCAAAGAGGAAAAATCTCCCTTTATTTCAGTCATTGTTAATTGTCTTTGAGGAATAAATAAAACGGAGAACAACAGTGAAGCAGTTAACATGCAGCTCAATATCACTCACGTTAAAATAACACTGTAAAAATGAATTTCGAAAACGCCCGAACACATTTCATAAATGCATTTATAATCTGTTTACAAAAATGAACTCCTCGATGTGAATGTTTTCATGTGTATTAAGTGTAGAAAAATATCTCCGACGAGCTGGAGGGACTTTTATTTTAAAATATACATTTGATAAATTGTATCATCCAAGGTAGTTTAAAACCATTTGTGAAAATAAATTACACGACCTGAATAGATATTTGACATAATTTCTAAATGCACTTCTAATCGCGTCGATAAATTATTTATTGTAGCAAACAGTGGGATGCGATGCATTTATCATGATATTTTTATTTATTATCAACCACCACAGTGGTAAGAAATGCATTGCTCTATGAAGATGACGATAATGATGTGTTTATATTTTTACTTGAAGCAAAAAGTATCTATTGTTATACATTGCCGATAAAAATAAGTTTTCAAAGCCTTATAAAAATTATTATAGTGTTTCGTATTATTATAAGGGCTTGTTAAGTAATAATCAATATTAATTGTATAGGTGATTTTATTGAAGAGTGATGATTAGAAATTCAATTTTTGTGGAAGTCAATATGCAATATAGAGTATTAAATTGATTTACTCTAACAGGATCGTCTGAGAGAGGTAGTTTTTATCCCCTGTGCCTTATATTATTCTCATGTATTTTATTGTAAGGCTTAAAATACTTCCTCAATAAAGCCCTAAATAAAGCCATCTCTTCATCAGGGAGTCTCTCTCCTCACGGACGCCTTAACCGTGTTTCTAACTCCATGTCTTGACGTTCGGGTTTAATTTTAATCGTAATGCGGCTTCAATGAGCATCATGCGTAATTAATTCGTATATGGTACATTTTTAAGGATTCTTATCAGTCATTATTAATCCTATAGTGGCTTCTCACCTTCTCACCTTGTCAGCCAAAAACGATGTCTCGGGAATTTTGAGGACGAGAGGCATGGGGCTTGTGTCATTTTTCGAATGCATCAGGCCAGGGGATGGTTTCGGGCGTCTGAATAATTGAATGAAGAGACCCCGCACCCTGGGAAGCTCCGGAGGAGTTGTGTCGTCAAAGGGTTGAGTCGTTAGCGGAGTGAAATTTGAAATTTCCTCACTCTCAGTGGTACTGGAGAAGATAATTCAATCAATTAATCCAATCTAAGGAAATATTTGAGTGATATTTCATATTGATCATTGACTTTTAAGTCGATGAAATCGTGGAATTATTATAAATTATAAATAGGACCGGAAAAAAAACTAGCAGAGTGACGGGTGAAAGTATATTCTAGCATTTCTTATGAGAATGAAACTAAGGAGTTTGTGTAGACCTAAGTTATCTCATTGAAGAGAGTAATTCAATAAAGACAGTGACCACAACGGGGACTATTCGAAGCGATCTTAACCGGTGTGAGTACTGTCGGATTCACTGCGTCCGACTCGCGAGCTCTTGGTCTTTCAGCACTCCTGGCGTTGTTGACGGTACTGCATTTAAAATATGTATTTAAAATGCAGGTCAAAAAATACATATTAAATTCACTTCTGGAAATATATTTAGGTGAAAATATTTTCAAATTCTGATTGTATTTAATAGCACCTTGATTATTTTGAGATTTTTTGTTTTTTTTATTTGTTTTTGTTTTTCATGTATTTTTAGATATTTTGTTGTACATAAAATGGTTTTCCTTATCTAAACCCTCTCCATGAAAATATAATATAATGTTACTTAAATATATGTGTATGCACATGTATTTTATGATTTCGTCGAGTAACACGGAAGTATTGAATAAAAAAACTTAGACAAACAATATAAGGGCACACAAAAAGAACTCTCGCTCGTTATTTCTTAATAATTTCGACGGAGTTTAGCTCCATATTCCTCAGAAGAAACAGTAGTACTTCCTCATTAAGAAATAGCGTGTGAGTGTTCTTTGTATGTGTTCTTATTTTGTTGTTGCTGCCCAAGTTTTTATATATAAACTTATTATATATTTAAATATATAAACCTATTATCGTAACATTTTACTGGTATTACTAACTGATAGTTTTTTAAAAATATAATAAAAAATTATGTTAAAATGTTTAATAACTAAATTATAATAGCTCAGCCATCAGCATCCCAACGTTAGGCTCAGTTAACATTATGGAAAATGTTCACTTTCTAATGATTAATAACCCTGTAGTATTGGCTGCTTCTGCTTGCTTTATTATTACAGCCTTTTATTCAATAACAATATTGATATATTTTGACCTTGTATCTGTTCAATTTTTATCTCTGCTCTGAGAATCGTACGTGTTCTCAATTTCGCCCGGGGTCAAATATTTTTTATAAAATGTCAATGAGGAAATTAGTTTATTTTTCGCCGAAAGCAATTTTTGACGTAGAGAATTAAAATCCTCTCGGAAATCCCGCTTCCGTTCTTTTGAAATGTTTAATTAGTTTATACGGCTCGAAGCGTATTTAAAATACATCTGCCTAGAAATGATTTATTCCGCTTTTATCATCTCTTCTCTTCTTTAAAAATTCGATTTGTTGTTGAATGTCTCTCTTTGTTAGAAATAAATTGCAATTTATAATCAAAATTTTGACCAAATCCTATACAATGCGTGAAACTTGAAGATTTTGTCCATATTAATTTGCATAGTCCTAAAACTTCCACACGATATGCCTGTCACTAATTTCGTCAATCAATGGTCATCCAAATGCGTATTTGAAAAGCATGTCCTTACACCCTGGTGCCATGATGATGTTCCCGTCCGTAGAATTGACAATCAGCTCAACGGACACCCAAAGCAACTGTTCCGGCTATTTTTTTTTTTAGCAGCTCTCGAGAGTGATTGAATTACATTGAAAAATGCTGTTGTAGATCTTCCTATCGTGTGTGCTTGAACGTGAGGAGGGAATCAGGGTTGTTGACCAATAAAACAACAATTGTCACGGCGAGGGTTGAACTGCAGTCATCGAGCCTTTGATGTGATCCTCCTCTTGTGGGGTCCCAAGTGTGTCCGTCAACAAGAGGCGACCATTGAAAACTCATCTAGCTTCCATTCCGTTTCGCCATTCCTATGTTTCACAATCTATTCATTTTTAAAAGGAAACTTCATGAACTCGGGTCGTTGGGTCGCGCGAATTTCCGCGGCGCGGTGTCCCAACCATATTCCCAAAGAGCCGCACGCCCGATAAGCGAGTTGGCTCGAACGTGGGCCATAAATTACTTCCCTGCTATTAAAATGATTAATCGTTCTTGCGTGCGCTTAATATTTTCATCAGCAACATGCGCCTCGAGAGACTTAATGCAGAAGTGGGGAACCACTGCTCGCCGAGTACATTACTTCGACCTTGAATAGAGCTGCGAACATTTCCAAATGTTGGTAAAAAATACATTATGAGGTCGGAATGAAACCCTGGATTCAGGGATTCCTCCGCGTTGGCGTTTTGGGATGGCGGCGTATGAAACTTTTACAAGCGCCTCGACGTGCTTCCTTCCACTCACTTCACCTGACCTTCTTTCCTTCCTTGTAAGATGTATGCTCTCATCTTTTGGCACTAGTGCCAGAGAATTTTCCCTCCGCCTCAAAATAGCGAGAGGTGGCGTACAATGGAACCCGGTCCCGCTATCTTCTTATTTAAGACCGAAATTCAATTTCCTCTTAGGGATACTTTTTAACCGTCATATCTCAAGGTTCTCCTTTGGGAGTCGAATGAAAAGAACGTGTTGAATACCAACAATACGTCGGAGACCCGTTTATCGGTAGGTAACACCCAATACCCCGCCACTAATCATTAAGCGTAGACGAACAGCAGCGGAATCGAGATAGTCTTAGCCTCTTTTCATGCATCTTCCTACTCCTCCCTCTATATATATATATATATATATATATATATATATATATATATACTATATATATACACACATACATACATATATATATAAAGGAAGGAGGAGGCATGATCTATATATATATGTATATATATATATATATATATATATATATATATATATATATACATTATAACACTTTGACGACACAATAGAGCAAAAATATAAATAGAAAATACGTCGAAGGGCACTCATATTTAAGTTTGGGCTTAGTCTCATCTGAATGGGACCTAAGAGAAGGCCGAAAGCTCAAACTTTCTCAAATATGATTGTCCTTTTACGTGCTTTCTATATATATATATATATATATATATATATATATATATATATATATATATATATATATATATATATATATATAATACGTTTCGACGTTGATACGTAACCTTCAGATTTATATGTATATGTGTATATATTTAAGTATATGTGTATGTATATATGTATATATATATATATATATATATATATATATATATATATATATATATATGTTGTGTGTGTACATGGAGCATCTCTAAGTCGTTCCCTAAAGTTTTATTCACACGCAAACCATTATAGTCCAAAGAAAAATAAAAAGGCTAAACAAAACCCACTGACTTCAATATTTCGGTGGTCCCAGCTGCTTTCATCAGGGTGTAAGGAATGGCTCCCAATACCCTGATATTTCCATAATCATATATATATATATATATATATATATATATATATATATATATATATATATATATATATATACACACTACATTTGCGTGTATTTTACAACATATGCATACAAGAGTGCGTATATATTTTTATATATCATATATTATAATATATTTACACACACACACACACTCTCTCTCTCGAACCAGCTGTTGAGTGTCTCAAGATATGTACCATCAACCGAAAACCTTAGCTTCATTGAAAAGCACGCAACAATTGACGTTCTCGACACGTGGACAGAAACCTCAAGTCTAGAATACATTGGAATGTAATATTCCCCAACCTGCCACCAGTTCGCATAAATCCCCTTCCCTCCACTCTAACATCCTGAGATGAAAATATTGAAAAACTGATTTAGCTTGTTCTCTCCCTTCTCCCAGCGTGGGACGAGGGAAGCGCGCTCACCTCCCGGGGCTCCGACAATCTCAATTCCTCCCACTTCAGGAATAGCGGTGTGTCACATCTGAATTATGATCCCTTTTGACTATTTCATGAGACTTGTTTTACTTGAAGAAGGAATTCCCGTTTCCTTTCTACCTCCATTCGCACTCTCTCCCTCACTCTCTTCCTCCCTGCTCTGGTATCCCTGCTCTCGTGGCGCAAAGTCAGTCTGGCTCACTTTTTAAGTTGTTGATGTAAGAAAGTTACAGGGACAAACTGTTCATGAGGATGGATTTCTAACAATTTTATTCACTGACCTTTAAGTTTTACCACCTATTTTAGAATCCAATTATATTATTATATCAATTCACGAAATAGGGGAACAATTATTCATTGTGTGTTAAAGTTCCTTCTGCGACTGTTGTATAATTTATATATGACCGATCCCTCCCGTCGGTTCATCACAAAGTAGTGCTTATTTTGTGCCATCATTAATGCATTTGCATATTTTATTTTATATGTTTTAGCCACACCACGAAACATCTAAATATCCGCAAATTAATTTGTAACTTTAGTTCTCAAAAAGAAGCCGTCCGTTTCGGTGAACGAAAGGCTTAAAGAATTGGAGTAATTATCGGTATATCGATATTGGATATCTTTAATGATAATATTAAGTACATGTTTTAAGATTTTTTTAATTTTAAAAAATGTTAATTCTAATCCAAAAAAATATTTGTAATAATATTTATAATCAGGTACCATAAAAAAATTGTACTTATACCAGTATCCTCAGGGATTGAGGTCCTGAAGAAGGGATATAATTTATGCTCAATTAAAAGTAATTCAAGTTACCGATTCCATGACCAAACAATTGCGTTCAGGAAAGTCGTTTTCTAGCCACACACGAGCGGTGTGGTGGCGTATTGCTATAAATCAAATGTTTCCTACATATAAATGTTATGAGGCCCATGAAATAATACAGAATAATGGATGAAGCCTCGAGTTTCCGCCCAACTCTTTACCGAAAACTTCTGCAGTTGTGTGCCGCAAACGCATCACGCTCGGAGCGCGGGGCAATCGTCCCTGATATGACCTGCGGTCTACCCACATGATTGCTTGCTCATTTTCAGGAGTGTAGTACCCATAGAGCTGTGATCTTCCCCAAGGCCCCAGTCAATGCTCGCCGTCTCTCCCCCTTTCGTTCGCTCCCTTCCCGCACATTTTCCCCATGTTCCCCCCGCCTACGCGCTTCCCTGCATGCGACGACGGTTGCTTTTCGTCCTGTCTCCCGACCGCAGCGAATGAGGTCAGCGAGGCCATTCGTTCTATCCTCTCCCTTTAGCTACTTCGTGTGCCCCGTCCTCCATCACCACGCCATTTATTTTTCGTCTTTGACAATCCACGGGGCTGCGATATGACCCGACGAGCAACATGTTTCATGACTTAGATAATTGGAGGGTCATCGAAAAATCTTTTGACGTTCCTTTGCGTGGTCATCACTGTTTGAGTATTGAGTTATTTTTATATCTATCACTTCTCTAACACTGTGTGTCTCTGTTGTGACCTGATAGATTCCAGCCTTTATAGTGGTACCTGCTATGGGTTTAAGTTGCATCCGGAGCTCTGATAATTTACTATCATTAAATCATTTAAAAATATTTATTGAAGACTTACATGATGTCATAACACCCATTATTTGGGCTGAACCCACGGCATTTGGGTTTGTCGGCAAATATGCTAGATTTGTAGTAAATATCAACGCATTATGCTCGCCAAGGCAAAGCGCTACTGAATTTGTGAAGCCCATCACACACCGTAGTGAAATTTGTAAATGTTCACCTATTATCTGCTGTTCTAAATGTGTGCTTCGTAGTATTTCTTTATTCTTAAATATATTCCGAAAGTCATGCCTGCCAGAAAGAATATAAGGATTACAACTAGCGTACATTTAGAAGATGCGAGGAACCTATAGGGTTTACGTTTTTGAGTTAATAATTACTTTTAGCTTCTCCATACATTTTTATTACGAAAGTACGCCCACAGAAAATTATTTATTTAAATTTTATGGTTTTAAAATATTATAATAAGGTTATCTACCGGTTGAGGTAGGTTTTTGGATGGACAAAACTACCAAACAAACATTTTGTGACTCTTAACAAAACACGTAACACAGCAACCTACTCTACATAAGGTCCCTCTTAACCTTCGAGTACTTCCTTCCTCCCTTTCCCGTTTAACATCCCTATCCTGTGCCTGCCCTTTCCTCGTTTGCCTAACATTCTCCCCTCTATTACAGTCTTCAAAATTCCCATTATAAAATTCATTATTAATGAATTTTATAAATGCATAATGTATGCATATCAATTGCCTTTTCAATAATAATTTATAAAAAACACAATTGATTGTTTGCCTGAAGAGGATTACATTCGCACGAAAATGGTACTCCAGTAATGGTTTACCTCTCATTTAATCCACTTTGTGACCCTATCAACAATAGGTCGAAAGGAAATATGGAGTGTAATGAACACTGCAAATAAATCAGCATATTGAAAATGAAGCTGTTTTGAGAGGAATTGAATGAGTCCAGCCTGCCAGAAAGCACCCTAAAACGAGGTTCGTAATTAAAGCTCGGCTTCCACCTTTTACTGTTTGTGAATGTAAGCACAATTCTCACTCCCCTCATTCACCCGGCTCCCTTGGCGTGTCCCACAATCCTCTCCACAGCGTGGCGGCCACATCCTCGGCTGACCCAACGACCCTACCCCGTAGATGACGTCATTGGATCGGGTTTGAGAACGTGCCAGCCCCAATCCACCCACCACCCCGCGCATTTCCTTCGCCAGCGAGCGTGCTCCTCGAGTGTGCTCACCTCGGGGCATTAGTCGCTCGCTTGTTCCGTCGCCTTTGGCGGAAGCCGGAGTAATTGTAAAAGGCGACAGAAGCCTCCAATCCCATATCCGCGGGGTTTCCCTTCACACACGCCTCCTCCCTCCGGTGAGACTGGGTCGAGTGGGGCGGAGCGGGGTCTAGCCCTCTGATCGGCGGTGGAAGAAAGGGCCACGTGTCCCTCAATCACTCCCACTCCCCCCCCCTCTCTCTCTCTTTCCCTCCTCCTTCTTCGTGGGCCACCGCATGCCTTCCCCCGCACCACACCTGCGGCGAGTTGCGACTGCACCCTACTTCCATGACTCTCGAACCCCGCACACGCTTCGCCGCCGTTGACAAAAGCAACCGAAGCCAAATCCCTCACTCCGTCCCTTCCCCGTCTCTCACTCCTCCTCCCACATCTTTGATCATTCGCCATGGATGTTTGTGGTGCTCCCTTTCTTCACCGCCTGCACCCCCCCCCCGCACCTTTCCGCCCCGCCCACGAGTCACTCATACAGTTTTGAACGATTCTACCTGTTTTCGCTCGCCTTCCCTCCTGCCTTCCTCTCTTTCTCTCCCGCAGATGGGCGTTATTACTACATTTACCCTAACTTCGCGGCGCGCTCACCCCAGGTGTGCGGCGGAAATCGGGATTTGAAAAATTAAACGAGAAAGAAAGAGAGAGGGTCTAGATTGGAATTGCCCTCCCTCCTCTCATTGTGCATCAAGAGTTTGTTACCTTTATTAATAATTCGTTGCCGTCAAAATCGACTTTGTGTATTCATCCGTTTCATGCGGAAGGTTTTGTGTTGTCAAATGGCGGATGCTAGGACTTAAAACTCCCTGCTTGGAAACGCAAAGTGTGGTAAATAAGAGGGGGCTCCCCTCCTCACTGGCTCCACTTCCATCCTATCGCTCATGAGAAAGATCCAGTGTGTATGGCGTTGCAAATTCCGTGTTTGATAATTAATGGTATATGTTGGGAATGATTTGTTAGACCAGGGTTAATTTGTGGAGATACTATTATCCTTTTGGCCTAGATTTATAGAGATATGTCTCTTAACTTTGAAGGGTAATTCTCTATTCGATTCAATTAATATACGTACTTTGCAAAATCTACAGGCGTAATTAATAACTATATGGGTTTTTAAATTAAACACGAACATTGATTGAACACAGGGTTGAAATTGACGGTACATGTTGTGAATTCAAAATTAATATTATACTATGAACTGGAAATTTTTCAACGTCGTTTACCAGATTTAAAGCCAATTAGAGGCCCTGCAAGGGAAGGATCTTTGAAGAAATACCATTGGTCAAAGGAGCCCACTATGTACTGCCATTTTTGTTGGCCCGTTTCTTTTGATTCCGAGATGCTTATGACTATCAAGAGGACGAAATGCAGGAAGCCGAACGTCAAAACTAAAACGTTCCTATGAAATAATCTTCTCGAACGATGCCTAGTGCCTATGTGTGAATCAATAATCTTTTCCTGCCCACATTCCAGCGCGATTTAGCTCAGTGTGGTGCCGTTGGAAACAATGAACCTTGGGAACATCCAAGTTTATTAAGGCAGGAGACTGGGTCTAATTATCTGGGTAATTTGTTTTCACGGAATTTTTCCCATGCCCATAAACACGCAATCACTCGAACAATGTGAGACCCCCCACTCGAGGAGACATGCGATCCCGGTAAGGTTCAGCTTCTCTGGTTTCTCGTAAGCCTCCACCCCCTAAACTCCCCCGAAAGAAAATTCCCGTTTGGTATGGGTCATAGCGGAGGGCAAGGAGGAATCGTGCGGGCGGAAAAGAGGCGGACGAAATCCACGGTGGCCATCGAGCGTCGATGGCAAGCCTTAACTTGGCGAGTCTCCTCCCAATGAGGGGGGGGGGCGCCCTCTCTCATCTAACCCACCACCACCTTGCCTCCCGTCTCAGACCGCCTCTCCCCAACCGCTGCATCCGAGATGCCTTTGTCTCTCGGGGATTCATTCACATGCCTCCCTCAGTTTTCCCATCCCTTCGTGTCCCACCCCCTTTCCCCTCTCTCAATTGTCAGACCTTCTCCTCCTCCTCACCCGACCCCTACTCTAATGCCCTTCTCTCGTCCTTTTGACCCCTCTCCTCCCCCAAAGAGAAGAATCCATCTTCTCTTCCGATCCCCACCCCCTCCTGCTATAACAAGGCCCCTTCTTCTTCTTCGTCTCCTCCTCTCGATCCCTTCTCTCGGAGACTCCTAACTTCGTCTTCTTCCCTCCCCGCCACCTTTCACTTCCCTCCTCCCGCTCACGCCGAGCCGGCGTAGTTTCTCCTCTTACTCCTACTAAACCCCCCCTCCCCCCGGGGGAACACGGCGCTCCGTTCTCTCCCTTTTGGGTCAAAAGGAAAGGCAGTCTCTGGGTGGGTTGAGGGAGCGCGGGGAAGGCGCGCGCAAGAGACGGTTTGTCGTGTCGCTTACCGCTCTGCCGGGATTCAAACCAAGTCGAAATGGTACAAATTGCGTCTTCCATCTCTCCTCACACTTCTGCCCCTCTCATCACCCCGACGGTGACTAATATTAAATGGAATTTATTGATTTAACTCGAGTGCCTTCGTTAATTCCGCGCACTCCATTTTTAATTCGTAATTTTTTTTTCTGACTTGACAGTTATTGTGGAATTTGTATCAAGGGGACCCTTAATTGGGAATGAAGGGTACCCGAGAGGGAACGCCGACCCTTTCCGGACACCCGTTTGATTCCAGGAGGGGAGGTTATTTTCCATATTTAAGCTTATCCCTGTTTTCACCCCAGACGTTGAGGAGGAAGTCAGGTGGGATACACACGATAATTAAAAATGTTGACAAAAATCCTGAGGCATGAAATTAATTAGGTCTTTCCAAATTGAGGAAGATTAAATTAATTAGTGCGATAAACTGTTTTTCACGTAGTAAATACATTTTTTTCAGCAAATATAAATCATCATCCTTAATATTTCATATAAATGTTCTGCATTGCTTAGATTACTTCCCAGCACATTAGTTACGGTAATAACGGTCTTATGAAAAATTTAATAATCGTGAGTTTTGCAATATATATATATATATATATATATATATATATATATATATATATATATATATATATATATATATATATATATTGCAATATATTGGTATATATATATGTATATATATGGTATATTTATATATATATATAGGTTGAAATTTCGCAATAGGATATTACCTAAGTGAATAATGCATATCCGTCATTGCTGTTCACACTCTAAATGATAATGATATGCTTGAACGATTAATGTAATATTCGGTAATGAACATCGTGCGTGTTTAGTAATTACTTTTCTCGATAAACAAATATTAGTTTAGCATTATATGCAGAATTGACCAATTTCCGACAGTTATGATAATTTGCGGTCTTCGGATACTCTGGAATAATTAGCATTAAGTAGGAATTACACTCCATTCGACGGATAAATCCGTCTGAGAAAAATACTTCAATCGCATCCACCGGAAAGCTGAAGCCAACCTCCCTGCCGGTCATTAATATCTGTCTTAGGCTATATACTCCGCAAAAATTGATTTAAGATTCTTAATGAGCGATGAAATTTTTTATTCATCATGTTCACGTACATTTCTCCCTTTTTAGTGAATTCATTCATGAGAATTCATATGGTGTAGCATACCTCAGCCATAAAATGGGTGAAGTATGCTAAACTCTAGATCTGTAAGCTCTATAGTTTAATTATTTTCCATGGGTTTTGTAAAGTGGCACACATACATGTCTTATTACTATTATTAGGTACTCTAATGGTTAAGGTATATCTTGGATGGACTATGTCTCATATCAAAAGGAAAAAAATGCCCGTATTTTCACTTCCACTTCACGTAATATTTGCTATTCGAGTACTTTGTGAATGCCTTCAAAGCAGGAGAGCATAACTTTTGAACAAACCACTTGTTAACAAGAGGGAATTTTAGAGTAACATTTTTAGGGAAATTATGCACAAAAGGAGAAGGTTAGAGACTTAATTGCGGACATATTTTTCTACATTAAAATCACGAAGAGGATATCATTGAGAAAAGCTGTCTATTTTACAGGAATAGAAATTGTTTTATAAGAATATGAAACCAGTAACAGCGGTTCATTGAATTTTAAAATTAAATTTATCCTACCTAATTTAAAATCGAAAATGAGATTATACGATTTTGGTGAATTGAATTACACGATTTAGGTAAATTGAATTGTAAGTGAACTGATGTAGGTAAATTGAACCCCACTCATGCATTTTCCACTATTCTTCTTTTTTCTCGAGATCTTCTAGAGCCAGTCTTTGCCATATGGTCCACAATAAAAGCTTAATGACATCATCTGCAGTAGTATCTGTGAAGACGATCTTGGAAATAACCGTCAGGTACGCCACGCAGTAACTTAAAGCCATCCTGCAGGCTCGTCAGTTGCGATAATTCCACGGACTCCGTAGTAATAATATACGGCACGTACTCTGATAATCCCGACTTCATTCAGTAACTATTATCGGATTTATGTGGATTGAATCGAGAAAGATGGGACGGATGATTTGGGAGTCCTCCTGTTCCCGAGGAAGTTTCTCACTTTCCTCCGAAGGTCGAGAATGGTTGCCCAGTGGGGAACTTTTGGCCACTTTTTATATCGGCGGGGGTCCCTGGATAGGACTTTTCGAACTCGAGTGACGGTTGGTCATCCCATAATACCCTTCCCCCGACACCCACAACATTCTATCCTCCTCATTTCCACTCCGTCATCCCACCCTCTCCCATCTCTCCCATCCCCCGTCCTCTAATCTCGGCTTGTAAAATGAGACCTCGTTAACCACGTTTCGCACACTCGACTGGCGAGAGACGGCTAATCAACTCGTATTTCGTCTCCTCGTCCCATAAGTCCCCTCACCATCTCCCCATCCACACGCACACTCCTACGCAAAAACGCACGCACATATGCTTCATCCGAAGGATCTCAAGCGGTGCGTGCCTGTTTGTCTAAATCGTTTATGTTTGTATTTGATAATACGTACGAAGCGAACATACGTGATGAAAAACATTCTATTCTCCCACGTTGGCATTATTTCGTGCCACGTCCCGTGTATGTGTATGTTTATGTATGTGCGTAAGTGTACATGAATGTGTATACGTATATATACCTATTTGTGTGTGTATATATATATGTATGTATATATGTGTATATATGTATATATATGTGTGTATATATATATATATATATATATATATATATATATAAAATATAACACAAATACAATAGAAAAGCAACATTTAAGAGGACACTCACACGGTAAATTGTTCGAGCTTTCGGCCCTCTCAGAGGCCTTCTTCAAGTGAGACCTCTGAGAAGGCCTCTGAGAGGGCCGAAAGCTCGCACAATTTACCGTGTGAGTGTCCTTTTAAATGAGGCTATTCTATTCTATTTGTGTTATATTGTGTCAGCCCATTATTGTGCCGCTCGTGTGAGTTTTTCCGTACAATCGTTATATATATATATATATATATATATATATATATATATAAATTTATATATATGCATATATATATATATATTTATACATATATATATATATATATATATATATACATATACATATATATACACACACACGCGCGCGCGCACAGATATGCACACATTCTTGCAATAAATGTATGCGTAAAACGCATCCATTAATTAATTTTATGTACAATTATTTATTTTAATTATTCATTAAATATGTACGTAGTCTCACATAGCTATTAAGGGTGGTTTCAATGAATATAATTATTGCCTGATTTAAACATATTGACACATCATATATGCTCATAAGCTCACGCATATAGATACACGTACAAGTTCACAAATAATTACATAGAAGACCTTATTCTACATTTCCTCGCAGCCAGAGTTTCCCCGTATCAATTCCAGAGTTTTCCCTCCCAGTAGTCACACTCCCTTTCCCCACACACTCCAATCTTCCCTCGACCGCCCCTAGGCAACCCCAACCCCTTCCCGACGACAATTACCCCGCCTATCGCCTCCGAGACTCCATCGGACCGCTTCACTGGCAACTGCCGAAGAGGGAGCCGTTTTCTGGGCGGGGGTGGGGCCGAAAAAAGATAGCCAAAAGGGGTGGCGGTGGAAGGAAATGGCCGTGTCGATAGTGTGTATCGGGGTGTAGGGGGAGGCGCTGGAGGTGGAGGAAGGGAGAGAGAGGAGGGATGTGCAGGGGTGTGTGGGGCAGGGTAGGATTGAGATGGGGACGTGGGCGGTGAGTGAGAGATAGAGAGACAGAGTGGAAGAAAGGGGCGAGGGCGGACTCAGAGATGGTGGTTTTCGGGGAAGGGAATTGGGGGATGTGCGGGAGAGAGGAAGATTTCGTTTCCTTTGGGCCATTTTTTGTTTTCATCTTCTCTCCCTTCCTCCCTCTCTATGTCTCTCTCAAACACTGCACCATCCAGGGAAAAGATCTCGGGATGAAAGGGCCTCAAAGGGGTGGAAAACCGGTGTCTGCTCTAGGGCGGGAGAGGGGAGGTGCAGGATCAGGAGGCTGGGGAAGGCGTCTGCCGATGGGGAGTGACGCAGGTTGGGGCCAAGGCGCCTCTCTGCAAACACAATGACGGCGGGGGCGTGGTAAAAGGAGGGGGAGGAGGGCGTCGAGAGTGGTTGGAGCGTGATGAGTGAAGCACCGAGGGGTGGGGGTGTAAAGGGGTTTCGGAGGCGGATGGTGGAAGAGAGAGATGGAGGGAGAGCGCGACTCGTCGTTACCTGAGAATTGTTGGAGCATTATCGGGAGAGGAAACTTCTCCGGGATCCGGGCCATTGTTGCCCTCCCTCCATAGTTCCCCTCCGCCCCCTCACGCGAGTGTGTGCGGGCGGAAAGGAGGGCGAAATTCCGACAATTCCGTGAGCGCATAGTTTGTCGGGTGAGTCGAAAGGGGTTAGAGGGGGGGGGTGTTGGGGGACCTGGGCGGAGCGTTGAAGGGTTCTTCGGTTGGAAAAGGAAAGGGATGTTTTGGGGGAGTTTCGGAGAGTGGGAGAAGGAAGGGAATAGGCTATGTTTGGAAAGTATGGTTGAATGGAAAGGGAGCGGAGTGGGTGGTGGATATGAAAGGAAAGTTTCGAGTCGGAAAAGAAAGGAGATAAGATGTCGAACGCTGAGAGAGGAGGGCGAGGATTGCGTGGCCAGAGTGCGAGAGGGAATGGCGTGTGAGAAAGTGAATGGGGGGGGGAGAGAGAGAGTGAGGAGAGTGTACCGCGTGCCGATATGGAAAACCGCGGTGGCAGAGGGCTCCAACCTCGGGAGTTAATTTGCGTTGGTTTGCATCGCAACGGGGGCGGTTATCGTCACGCGCCGCGGTGCTCAATTGGCCATTAATTTATGCACGAATGAACCCGCAACGTGCCAGCGACGAGTCGTGTGAAATTTGCGTTCTCGACAGGATTCGTTTCGAGCGCGGGGCATGCATGCCCATTCCGTTCGGGTGAGTGTCGCAAGAACACCATCATTCATCGCCGCGACTCTCAGAACAGTAGCGCGCATAATTCTGACGCGAACATATCGAGTCGATAGACCACGGCAGAGTTGGGAGCTTGCCTCATCCTCATTGTGGGGGATAGTGTTGGAGTGAGTGTTTTACTGGCTTCCTTCGCAATCGGCTCGCGTTACAAACCGGGGTGTATTCATAAGTAATTGTATTCCGATCCCTGCGTGGGTACCATTTAGAGAGCAATTGAACTTCAGTCTTCCGCTTGTCAGATGGAATGTTAACCACCCCTTGGTTTGAAGAGTAGTTATGTGAATTTATCGCCAGAATTCTGCCACTACCTAAATTCCTGCATACCCAATCCCAAAATTACCCATCCTTTCCTATCGGCAAAAATGATCCCGACTCTCATTTTCCTCCCCTATCATTATCAGCTATCTTTGGACATAATAATTTCGCGCAGAAGCAGGTCATCACTAGTCTTTTGCAGTCTCATCTCACAATCAGAAAATGCTTCTAAAACGGCCACGAATACGACGGGATAAAGCATTAATTCTCCCACCCTGCACATTGACCACGATTAGATCGAGCGAGGAGGGGGAAGAAATCACGCGAGGTAAAATGATACATTAGAAGGGCTCTCCCTCTCTAAATGGTACCAATTTAAAGCCGGAATGAAATCGTTCCCCTTCATCGCCATCGCCCTTACGCGCGCTCGTGCGAATTCAATGTCCCTATCTGGTTATAGGGGTAGGCCGCACATGGTTCGTCGGGAGCGATGTCGGTGGTTGGGATGGGGAAGGGTTTGGAACAAGGCCGTCGCAGGGGTGTGAATGGGACAGAACCGCGGGAAGGGACGTGGGAGTGGGGGTTTCGAGAAATGACCCGGCCAGAGGGGTTAATACCGTGCGGTTCGGGACGAAGGGAATGGAGAATGGGTGAGGGTGGGGTGAGAGGGAACACGGTTTATTTTCATCGCTGGTAAGATTCACCGGATGTGGGCGACGCCAAGGTAAGAGGTGCAGGGGGATGGTCAAATGAGGGTGCGGTTGGCGGAGGGAGGAAATAGTATGGATGGCCGCGTCTCGATGGCATGGGTTCTCAGGAGAGTGCGTCGGGATGGGAAGATGAAATGGGAGAGGCAGGAAGGGCAGCGTGTGTCGTGAGAAGGCTCGGGCGTCGCGCGTAGTATCTTATCCCTAACATCCTCCCCACGCGCCGGCGTCCGTGAACTAATGACCACTCGATGCGGAGCATTCGATCCTAGCACCACGACCCTCGGGAGGAATCGGGGACATCCTCGATGAGAAAAATCTTCCGCACGCGTGCCCTTCCCCTCACGCCGCAGGTCCCCTTTCCAAGTGCGAAGGCAAGAAGGGAAACGTCAAGCATAGCCAGAAACTCCATTTGGGGATCGTATAACTTTCGCGGAGAACGCAAAGCGCAAGGGTGGAGGGTGCACCCAGGAAAGCCTCCTTCCACTCACTCGGATTGGCACGAAACGCCAACCTCGACCCCGAAACCAATGGATGAAGGGAATAAAGAGGGGTGCTAGTAGGTGGATTAACAGGGTGGCAGGGAGCCCTTCTGGCTTCATGAGGGGCTAAGAATTTTGCGAGAAGGCATGGAGGGACAAAGGAATCATTCGCCAGGGAGTCGATTGGTTTCAGGGGTGAGGCGGAGTCTCCTTCCCTCCAGACGGGTGCTCTCCTTCCCCTTGCGCCAAGGGAAAAGTTATTTAGTAGGCACCTTTCCCCCCCGCACTCTCCCTCCTTTTCGGAGCCGGCGTGTGCAAACCGGCCGAGCGGTCGGGGGTAAAAGGGTGTGCGCCTGGGGAGGATGAGCCCATATCGTCGGAAATACCTCGAGACTCGATCGAAATTGATCGAATTAGTTGGTGGTCCCACGGCTTGGTAGGAAGGAGGGGGAAACGGTGGCGGCCGGAAGATAAGGCCGACCGCCCCGTGGCTTCTTTCTCTCACTCTTCCCCTCTTCTCTATTGCTCCATCCCGCCCTTTCTCTCTCTTTCTTCCCCCAACGCCAATTTTTCGCCCGGGGTGGTTAAATATACCACCCCTGCGCTTCTCATCATCCAGGGTAAGGGCGTCCTCCGCCGCTGCCCCCTCCGCCTGTTTCCCCCTCACGGCAAAATCCCGTCGCCCTCCCGCACATAAAAGCCCCTGTTCGTCCTTTAAGGGCCAGAATACACTCCGCTACGTGTTAAGCCCGGCTCTGTAGAATGGCGAGCCTCCGGGCGGGTTATTGACGAGAGCGTAAAGGGAGAAAGGCGGGTGCGGTACGGTGAAGGTGGTTGATGGCGGTCGGCCGGGCGCCATCCCTACAAGGGACGACAGGCCGTCGGCTGGCAGACAAGCGGAAGTTGGATGATGAGGGCGGGTGGGTTTGGGGGCCCTTTAGGGGAGTGGGGGGAATGTCGTGCGAAGGTGTCCTGTTACGCTTTTGCCAGGAGAACACACGGTCACTCTCTCCGGACGGAAACCTCTCCAGTGCCGGGCCCTGTAAAATCCCTAGCTAACGTGATTTTAACCGTCCACTATATCTCTCTCTCCGCAACTCCACGTAGTTCATCTGGGCTTCTTGCCGCAGTCCATTGAAAGTAGCGCGTGAGTATTTTCGTTACTATGTAGCTCACGGGTGGAGAACCAGGAATTAGAGAGGAACGTCAAAATAGTCCGGATCATTTTGAAGATAATCGCCAAGGGAGAAGAAAGTGGATTTGTTTTCATATTACGTCCCGAAGAAAGTGTCAGAAAACATTCCGCTGAATATTTTAAAGGAGAAATATCGAACGTTGTTACGCGTGGGCGACAAATGTCTCCGTGAGTTAACTCGGTCGTTATCTGCCCTTCAAAATTCCTTTGTTCCCCCTCCCCCCGGACTAAATTAGTTTTGCGACGGATTCAGAATCGTAATTAAATCCTTTTACGAGCACCTGACTCCTTTGAGAGTAGCATCCTCTTTTATCACCTTTATTATCTCAATGCGCTATCGCCTTCAGAGGATTCGTCCCCTCTCAATTGAGGCGGTGGTGGGCAGATGAGCCCGCAACTGTTGACGCCTTCAATAGGAGAGGGATTAGGAGAGGGAGGGTGGCGGCATGAAAGGGAGTGAGGGGTGGCTGATGAAAGAGAGGTAAATGGGTCGGGAGGGAGGAGGAGAGAATGGAGGGAGAAGAAATAGGCAAGATGGGGTCGGAGGGATGGGGTTGAGGGCCGAAAGGGCCGCTTTTGTGCGAGGAATGATTCCGGCGACTTATCGCACAAGTACGTGAGAAATGGAACGTTGGCAAAGGGACGGTTCTCCCTTTTTGCCCTTCGCTCTTACTCCCGCTCTCTCTCATCTCCCTTCACGTCCCTTTCTTGTGGTTTGTGTTCCCTCCATCGCAGGAGATTTTCCTTCGACGTCTCCTCAACCTTCCTCTCCTCCCTGTAGCGCGCACATCACCGAAAAAGGACTGGCCCTGATCCCCTCTCTTCCTCCCCCTTTCCCAGTTTCCTTCTCCTTCCACCTGCATGCTCTCCCCTCCAATAGCCCCCTCACTCACCTCTCTAATGCCCCCAACTCCGCTCTCCGCGCGGCCCTTCGCTTTTTTGGGCCTCTCTGCTCCATAATGTTGTAACGTCTTTCGCTTGGGTCGCATCCACCCTTTGGTCCGTCCGAAAGGTTTCATTCCCCAAAACTATTTTTCGCAGCTATCAATGAAATGAAATTTGGGGCGCCTCGGGAGGAGACTCATTAATATTCATTAAGATGACGCGGGCTGTGGAATCCATTTGGTGTAAAAAAAAAGTTGCTTTCGTAACACTAAAAACCTTTGGACAAAGTTCGCCTATACACTTCCAATGTTTCTTTATCAAAATCTTTCATGGTGCTGAGCCCAGCGTTTCTTGTGATTTTTTTTAAACTCGGGTGGAATTGTGTTGCGTATCATTTTCAAATGAGGGAGGTCTGACTCGGAAACCATCATACATTCTGGCTATAAAAACACCCCTTACTCCCCTTTTCTCCTTTTCAGACTTGTCTCTTCCTTCTAGATTATCGACGTTTACACTTCAAAATTAAGACATAATGGCTATAAAAACGTTATCCAGAATTTATGTAGTGAAAGTGAATCGTTGAATCTCCTTTTTATAACCAAAATAACTTTTTGTCGCCATCATACCTTGATAATGGGATTCTAAATTGAACGTATTTTTAGGATATACATCAATTAAGTATTAATTAATTCTCAAGGTTTTCATGGTAACTTTCATTGTCGAAGGCATTCTGGATTCCGTATAAAATCATAAATGTTTTGCATATCCTATTATTCTTTTTGATGTTACCGCAAATTAACAGACAAAGACGTTAACCCCCGGATGAATGCGAATGAATTTCTTGCCCCGGTATGATTGCATAAACATTATTTATCAAGTTTACTTTCACTTTAAGATAAGTGACGTCAGTTACAGCCGCCGCATCGCTATCTCACCCTTTAATTACTTAAAGAAGGCCTTTGCAAAGAATGTGTATCAGGATCGGTAAATCTTCCCATTTATGTTCCTCCCTTTCCCTCGACCTCACCATATATCTTCTCTCCGGCCCATTCCCATCCATCGCCGTTTTCCCTCAAATCCCTCTCCCCGCTGTCTCTCCACCACTTAAGGGATTTCCGTGCCAAAAATAACGCAGCGTCTCCTCTCCGGGGCGATTTTAACGCAGAAGACCCACTTAAGGGGATGGGGAGTCTCGTCATGAAATGCAAATACGTACGCCGAGTTTCCCTCATCCGCCCACGCGGGAGGCGCAAGGAAAACATCGAAGATAAACAGTCGCGGGAGATCGAAAATGGGCCATTCTAGCACGAAGCGGCAGCTCACCGGGAACTCAGGCGGATAAAGCCTCTACGAATACACACGCATACACGCACCCACTCAGACCTCCCACCTGCCCACTTGCTTCTGTTTAATTATCTCGCCCTCTCTCTCTCTCTCCTCTTGCTTCTCTTCTCCTCACCTCTCTCTTCTCCTCCTGTACTACCCGCCGCCCCCCCCCCCAGAATCCCATTTCCCTCACCCATATTTATCTTTCACTCGCCAGTTCGGGCCTCAGACCACCTCTCCTCATCGCTCCGATCCTACTTACGCCTTTCGCCCATTTGTTTCCCATCAGTGCCGACCCACGGTCCCAAACTCTCCCTTCTTTCCTTACTCCCACGACCTAGGCCCCAGTAGGAGTCGCTGCCCCTTACCCCCATCCATCCCTCCACTTCCCCTGCTCCTCCGCCGCCCAAACCACTCTGCATCCTTTTACATATCCCTTCTCCCTTTCCCTTCCTTTTCCTGTCCTCTAGACCCTGAATACCTCCGGCTTCCCTCCCATCCTCTCCCTCCTTCCGTCTTCGCATTTCGCCGTTCCCTCAACCCCGGCTCATCGATCCGCTGGCGAAAGGAGACCGTCGAAGGAGGAGGGAGATTTTGAGTCGAGAGGAGAGAGTGGATAGACCGGAGGTCTTCTGGGGTGGGAGTGGTGGAGGAAGTTGGGAGGTGAGTTGGTGCTTGGGGAAGAAGGGGGTTGTGGGTGGGAATAATGTGAGAGGAGGGGAGGACTGGGAAGGGAAGGAAACGTCCGGAGGCGAAAGAGGAGTCGGAGGTAGAAGTCCAGAGAAGACCACTTGACGAAAAAGACACCCTCCCTTCCTTCCCGTATGGACCCCAATCCCCCCTACCACATACGTTCAATCCCCAACCACCCTCATCTCACCGACCCAAAACCCCTTCCAAAGGCCTCCCCTCTGACCTTCACCCCCGCCTCACTCACACGCGCTCCCTTGAGATATCAAATCTCACACACTAACGCAGTCACACAAGGCGAAACAGATGCTTTCCAATCTGCACTCCTTCACCGCCCCGGAATCTCTCTCTCTGTCTCTCTTCAGGAAATAAAAATAAAAGAGGCGAATAGGAGGGGGGTTGAGTGGGCCGGAGGAAGTTTTTTTTGCTCGTTTCTTCATTCGGGGGTGGAGAGGGCGGTCGTAAGTGTGGGTGGATGGGGATGGTGTGAGGAGGAAATTCACAGGGGGAGGAGGAGAAGAAGCTATAAGGGGAGGAGGAGATTGAGGATTTTCTTTTCTTCCTCTCCACCCTTACCCCCCCCCCCGAACTACCGTTTCCTCTCTCTCTTTTGATTTCTTCTTCCCCCAACTACTTCACAACTCCCTCCCCCCGTTATTTCTCCTACCGTCTCTCACTCTCCCTCTCCGGGAATTATAAATTCAGACCATTCGAGGTTACGCTCGCCCTTTCGAGGAGAGAGCGGAAGACAGAGAGAGGGAGAAAGGGATGAAGAGTGAGAGGAAGAGGGGGGGGAGAAGATTAATACTTTCCTTTTCGCCGGAGCGGATTTTACTTTCAAATCCGTGGTCTCGAATTGTAGTACACGTCGCGAGCTGGATGTGTTTGCGGCGTGAATGGTCTCTCGGTATGAGCTCGGCTTTGGGTGGAGGTGGAGTATTTGGTGTATAGGAGGGACAAGGAATGGAGGAGGAAGGTACAAGATGGAGTACTGGGATCTTTTTCTCTTCGAGTCGTCCTCCACGCCCCTTTGTGTTCTTTACTGTGGGAGACTCCAACCCAACCACACACACACACAAAAACATCTTCCCTCGTCCCCTCCTCCTCTTCCGTACTCTATGAGCCCGCTCTACCCCCCTCCCTCCACACTCGCCCTCAGCTTCCACTTTCCGTCCGTCCCCCAGGCACACGACTCATCCTTCCTCCGTGACTGTCCCCTTGGTGCTTCCCGCTCCTCCGCCTCTCGGGCCTCTCACCCACCCACCCTCCCTCTTCAATTTCTTTCCTTTTCAAATTCTCTCTCTCGACTTCCTCCGGCCTTCTTTTTCCTCTCTTCCCTCCCTTCCTCCCTCCTCTCTCTCTCTTTCTCTTTCTCCTCGGCCTCTTTTTTTAACTCTTATAGGATGACTGCTGCTCCAACCCCTCCTCGCACTCTGCGTCCTTTGCCCCTCCCCCCCATGAAGCCGCACACCTCTCTCCCTCCTTCCCTCACCCCGTGGCTCCCGATATCCTACTCCGCCCCCGTGGGCCGCAGGGCGCGCGCAAAGTGAAAAGAGATTTCCACCCTTTTCCGTTCTCCCGACCACCCCGCTGCTCCTCCTACCCTCTCAACCACCCTCTACCTCCCCTGCCATCCTCTCCCTTCCCCCCTCCCACCAGGCAGCTCGTAGTTGAACGTGGCTCCGTTACCGCAAGCCCGAAATTTGTGAGCGGGGGTTCCAGCGGACGTGAGATAGCAGACAAGGGCGTGCGAAGGTGAGGCTTTCCTCCTACTCCTCCGGAAGGGAGGGTGGGAGAAGGGTGAGTCGGGGAGGGAGGGAGAGAAGTGGGTTGTGGGAAGGTTAGGGGGGTCTGGCGTGTGTGTTAGAGTGGAGAGGAGGAGGAGGTGGCATGAGATGAGATTTCATGTGGGGAGGGGGGTGTCGGAGTGAGGGATTGGGGATGGAGGAAGGTTAAGGGGGGGATATTTTGGTCCGGGAGGAAGGGGAGAGGGGAGCAGGGTCGTGACCCGGGAGGGGGAGGGAGCCTTCGCTCAGGAAATCTCAATTAATTTCCAATCTCGTTCCTCCTCCCCCGCCCTTCCCCCCACGCTCATTTCCGCGGGCGAATATTTCCCCCCTCCCCTTTTGCCTCCTCCTTCTGCTTCATCCCTTCCCTTCCCCCGTCTCTCCTCTCGCTCCTTCCCCCTATCATCCCACTCACCGACCCGCTATCACTTCCCTCGCAATTGATTTCCCACGTGGTCCGAAATTGCTCGGATATTTGAATACACGCGTGCATCCGCGCCCAGGCGAATGCAGTCGATTCCGCCTCTTTTCCGAGTTCCCTCTTTCCTCGTTACCCCAGCGTTTGTTATGGCACGGCTGTTTACTCGGTTTGTCTCTCCCACCCGCGGAAACGGCTTTGTCGTCGGATACGACGGGCTGAGGGAGAGTGGGGGGGGGCGATGGAAGGACGGGCTCAGGGGGCAATTTGGAGACGGATACCGAAGCCATAACAAGTCCAAAATGGAATTCGCTTTCGACTCATTGCGAAGTGATGACGACGAGTTGGATTCGCTGCGAGTCGTACTGACCGTTGCTTTTGAGATTTACCACACCAAAGCGCACCAGCTATTTAATTAAGCCCTTCGTGAAGTAGTCTATGAAATTTTCCGTCTGTTGGTTTTAAAGGAAAGAGGTCTTTTGAAGCACCATATATTCCCGTAGTTAGAGGCGTTATCATGCTCCATACTCGGTACAGCGAAGAGAGAATGCGTTGAGAGCAAATGTTTTTAGAGCACGGGTGACTTTCGCCGACGTCCGCCTATTTGCGCAGCCAGGGAAATGGATGGAACAAGCGTTCACCGAGTGAATCACATGCGGAATCCTCTTACTCTCCCCCTCTAGCGCAAGAGTGCGGAATTGAAATAGAAGTGATTCCGAGAGCCGTCGACATTGTGAAAGTCGTTTTGCATCGACGTTGCCGCGGAAAAATAGAAAATGAAATGAGGGAGTTTTTTGTTTTAATCAGTATCATCGATCCCCTGACTTTTCCGCGTATTTCGAGAAAACATGATGTCCGAATTTTCAGCGTCCGGATTCGTAAAGTGGATAACAGCTGGAATGATAATTTCCCTTTCGCTTCGGCGGAGTCTCTCGAAATCGACTTTCTAGAGCGTGTTTGTATGTGTCCGTGAGTCTTTTGTGCCAAGACAAGGTCATTTCTGCCCTTGGCTCGGTAGAGTGAACGGAATGAAAAAAAAATATATATATGTATAAATATCTTCCATATATATATATATATTTTCGAAATGAGCTCGACAAAAAGGATGGAAGATAGGTGTTTATATATTATATATATATATATATATATATATATATATATATTTATATACATATATATATATATATATATATATATATATATAATAACGACGGTCGCGCCGTCGAAACGTCAAAACTACAGATGTGAATATCCTTTCTTCGTGTTTCTATATTTTAAAAATCTACATCTATTTTATATGTGTATATATATATATATATATATATATATATATATATATATATATATATATATATATATATATATATATATGCTTTTATCGCATTTCCATCCTAATGGTAAGAAATACTGGAAATTTTATAGCATATTTAATAATCTAGATTTTTACAAAGTAATCAAAAAGCAATCCAATCGGGAAAATCTTTATCATTCAATTAAATTAGTTTCCATTCAAATTCGTTCGCAGAGTCTGGAAAAGTATTTTTGGTCCATATTCACATCCATTATAAAAATTCTTGTTTACGTTAGCTACGCTACCTATGATATTAAGGCTTAATATTGTCATATGCTTGACCAGTCGTATTCAGTCCTTACAATGCTTCTGATTGTGACTGTGAATATTTTTATAACCAGTACCGCCATGTTGTGAGTAATTTGTAAAAAACTGAATTAAAGATATCGTTAGGAAACCTTCAAAAAACACTTATCCACAAAGTGAAATCTAATTCAGTGCATTTTAAAAGCCAAGATTTATATCCCCTTTAGTTGTTTAATTTAAATTCTCTTAAAGAATTTGCTCATTTCTCAACGTTACCAATGTTTGCACGACATTAGAGGTAAATCTAAAAGTTGGTAACCGGCGCAACTCAGCAAGGGCAGCAGAAATTTATGCTTTGCTCGGGCGATGACCGTGGAACATATCGCCAACTTACACAGATGAAACGGAGTATATATCAAGAAGTTAGTGAAACGAAATCTACGAAAGAGAAGGGGGAAGAGGGAGAGAGACTGATGTGGATATAAATAGGACGCGCCTTTGCCTTCTCCCTCCCACGCTCGTGCACCCACCCGCTGTGCGACCCCTTGGCCTCAGTCGATCGAATGCTCTTCTCGGCCTCGTCGCCCTTTCTAAATGCCGTGTGGTGGTCAATCATTGCCATGGCAACGTTGTGGGCAGAGATAGAATAGAGGGCCGGGATTGGGGGACTAGAAAGGGGGAATGAGAGGGAGAGCGTCGCGCTTCCTCCGTGCCTGCGGAGAGCGCGCGGTGACGGCAGCGGTGGCCGGCGAGAGTGGTCGCCCGGGGAGGCAGCCACACGGCGCGGCGGCGGCAGCCACCCGTGCCCCGACACTTGATGCCAATTAAAGGGGAAGGGGCCTTCGGTGGTCGCCGCCTCGGCGGAGAGCAGAGCGTGTTCCCGAGAGAGAGGGTGGGAAGCGATGATGATGGCTTTCCACTCCTCTTCCCCCCCACCCAAAAACCATCCACTTCCCTCCCCACCACGCGCACGACCACCATGGCGTGAAGAGTGAGAGAGTGGGGGAAGGGGCGATTTATTTGGGAGAGGATTTCAGCATAATTTTTTTCCCATATTTTTTCTTTCTTTTTAATATTTTCATGACGTATGCTGACCGTGACAGTGTTAAAAGGAGTGGATGAGGAAGCCCCGGCGGACCCCTCCGCTGTCTCCCCTACCATCCCTCCTAACCCCCCACACTCCTCCCCGCTCCTCCGTCTCGGCCCGAACCCATCTCCCTTCGTAGCCCCCTTCCCACCCGTCATCACGCCCCGTCGACCAGCGAAGCCATATGGCGGTCCCCCCATTCCGCATTGTCCGTCCGCTGTTTTCGGGACCATGCACCCGTGCATACTCGCCTATACGTGTACTGTCAGCGGCTTAGTGGTTCTTCCTTTCTGAGGGAAGTATTTGGTGCGGCCACTCGGATAGTTATATGCGGTGGAGCGAAATAAAAACCATTATCCTTTTTCCTGTCTATACCTCGCTCATTACTGACTCTCTTTGTTAGACGCTCCTTGCTAATTCCCGCAGCTCTGATGGGAGGCTTTTATGATACAATTGACGCCTTTCTATTGATCACATATTGATAGCATTCGTCAACTGGAATCGTAACACGATTAGGACAAGACGAGGACCACTCTCGGTCGCACTTTTCATAGCCTCTGGATGAAATGAATATTATCCGCCAATACATGGCAGAAGTCTATTGGTTCGTTTTTTTGTAAAAAAAATTAAGTTTTCACCGCTCGTGACATATTACGAACCGGTTTCCATGATCTATAGCGTCCAAACGCAATGTGAAAAAAATGAAATTGTTTTAGTCACATCTTGTGTGCATTCCGTCATGTGGCGCTTGGGAGGAATAGCGGAATTAAATATTAACTATTAAAATTAAAAATTATCGTAGCACTGTAAAACTTAGTTATCAATTATTGGGATAACTAATGAAGAAGGTGAATTACGGTTTTAGCAATATAATGCACTCATTCTTGAAAAAAAGTGAAAAAATAGTGGTGAACTTAAAAAGTATCTGCAACAGCTATAATAAGTAGCATAATGCTATATGGATGTTAAACCCAATCTTTGAGGCAAGGGAATAAGCCTAGATTGGAGCCTTGCGCTTGAGATGTACTCGTAGGTAGAGACAAGAATGAAGGATGTAAGTCGAGCATGGAGGAAGACGAATGCTGAAGTTTTAAATAGGGTGTGCGAATAGGTGGTAATCTGAAATTGGTAGATAAATTGGATGGAGGATATATGTGTATTTAAAGGTAGTCGGGTGTTGACACCGTCCAAAACCTACCCAATTATGTGAAGTGCCTAGAACGAATGAATGAGGATTAGCATTTTAAATAGGGTGGGATTTATATATATGAACGCTATAAAGGTCCTATGTAGGTACTCTATACATTTATATAAATACATTCATTCATTCGTGACTCCTCAAAACCCAATAAAGGTGGCTGGAACCAACGAAACATTGAAGTTCGTGGTTTTTGTTTAGTTTAATGTTTTAGTTTTAATTTTACTAAAATGAATTGCGTGCGTGTAAAACATTAGTGAGCGACATAAAGGTACTTTCTGTACAATGCATATGTATGTATACATGTGTGTATATATATATATATATATATATATATATATGCAAGTATATATGCACGGTATATATGCACGGTATATATATGTGTATATATATATATATAATATATATGTGTGTGCATATATATATATATATATATATTTATTTTATTAAGTAATCTACCGGTTAAGGTAGGTTTTTGGATAGACACAATTACAAAATAAATAATTAGTGACCCCTAGCAAAACACGATATCCTACTCCACATCAGGTCCCTCTTCAGCTCTGAGTACTTTCTTCCTCCCTTGATCCCGTCCAACATCCCTATCCTGTTCCTTCCCTTTCCTCGTTTGCCTAACATCCTCCCCTCTATCACAGTCTTCAACATCCCACTGCCGGTCAACACCCCCTTCATCCACTTTTCCTGCCTCCATAGGATTTCTCCCAACAAACCCCTCTCTTCGCCCACTATACCAAGTACTTCCTCATTTGTTTTCTTCTCTGTCCATTTCACCTTCTCCATTCTTCTCCACATCCACATTTCAAAAGCCTCCAGTCTACGTCAATCCTCCTGCTTCAATGGCCACGTTTCCGCGCCGTGCATAGCTACGCTCCATATCAAAGTTTTTACGAGTCTTTTCTCAACCTTCTTACCCTTCGTCCCTGTCATCAACTCCCTCCTCCTTGAGAAAGCCTCTTTGCCTAGCGCAATTCTTCTCCTTACGTCCCTACTACGTTGACCCTGTTGGTCCAAAACACTACCGAGATACGTAAACTGTTCTACCTGATCCAGTTTTTGCCCTCCTATTTTAATGTTAAGCTTAGCCTTTTTTTCTAGAAAATCGCATAGCCTTTGTTTTATTAATATTGATTCTCATCCCATACCTGTCGCACTGAATTTCCAATTCACTCAGCAATGCTTGCAACCCCTTGGCTGACTGACAAACTAAAGCTTGGTCATCAGCAAGCTTAACTGATTTTACTAATACCCCGCCCACTTTCATTCCTACCTCCAGCTCTTCCCATGCCTCTTTAATCATTTCCTCTGCATACAGGTTGAACCGCAACGGTGATAATGGACAACCCTGCCTTACACTTCTTCCTAACACTGCCCATCCGGGCTCCCTGTTACCCACCCGCACCTGAGCAGTCTGAGAAATGTACAGGTTGCGTATTAACCTCCTTTTCCTCCAATCTACTCCTATTTTTTGCAATATACCCATTAGTTTTTCCCAATTCACTCTATAAAACGCTTTTTCGAAATCTACGAAACAGGCAAATACCTCCTTGTTGTGTTCTATATTCCTCGCGATTAATAATCTCATTACTGCAATGGCATCACACGTACCTCTCCCCTTCCTAAATCCAAACTGATCATCCACAATGTAGTAGGGACGTAAGGAGAAGAATTGCGCTAGGCAAAGAGGCTTTCACAAGGAGGAGGGAGTTGATGACAGGGACTTTGAGTAAGGATGTTAAGAAAAGACTCGTAAAAACTTTGATATGGAGCGTAGCTATGTATGGTGCGGAAACGTGTTCATTGAAGAAGGAGGATAGACGTAGATTGGAGGCTTTTGAAATGTGGGTGTGGAGAAGAATGGAGAAGGTGAAATGGACAGAGAAGAAAACAAATGAGGAAGTACTTGGTATAGTGGGCGAAGAGAGGGGTTTGTTGGGAGCAATCCTATGGAGGCAGGAAAAGTGGATGAAGGGGGTGTTGACCGGCAGTGGGATGTTGAAGACTATGATAGAGGGTAGGATGTTGGGCAAAAGAGGAAAGGGAAGGAACAGGATAGGCATGTTGGACGAGATGAAGGGAGGAAGAAAGTACTCAGAGATGAAGAGGGACCTGATATAGAGTAGGATGATGGATTTTGTGTTTGTTAGGAGTAATATAATATTTGTGTCCATCCAAAAACCTACCTTAACCGGTAGATTACCTTAAAAAATATATATATATATATATATATATATGTATATATATATATATATATATATATATATATATATATATATATATATTCACACACACATTCGAAAGGGAACTCTTCAGCGACGACACAAATATGTAAAAACTTCAATTGAAACATTAATACACCGAAACACTGAGCAAGTATGGCACGGCCGTCATCATCAGGTTTTGATGATGACGGCCGTGCCCGCGAAACCAACTAGATATGTGAGTGCCGTCTCTCTCAGAGCTTTTGTGTATAAATGTTTTAATCAAAGTTTTTATGGATAAATATAGTCTAGTTTCTTTAGTGACTCTATTTAAATAAACTAAAATCTGTGTTGTTACGAGGGTCATCCGGAAAGTAGTACCCGTTCGTACCGCATGAAGTGCTGACGACGCGAGTAGCCGCTGGACGAGGTCAGATAGCTTCAGTGGCTTGTCTGCCTTCTCTGAGCCAAGTTGCGTGACGCTAGCATTGCCTGTGTTGTTTCTGTGATTGTTTACAATGTTTAAAAAAATTGAGAACGCCGCCAGTTGTGAAGTGAGGGCAGTGATTAAATTCCTCAATGCAAGAAACGTTCGCCCATGTGATATTCATCGCCAATTAAAGGAGGTGTATGGAGACAATGTAATGGACGAGTCGTCTGTTCGGCGGTGGTGTCGCAACTTCAACATGGGGAGGGGGAACACACACGACGATGAGCGTTCGGAGAGACCGTCTGTCATTACAGACCAACTGGTGAGCTCAGTTGACGAATTCGTGAGGAACGATCGGCGCGTCACAATTGATGACATCTGTGAGCATTTTCCCAATGTTTCTCGAACAATTGTTCATGAAATTGTTAAACACCATCTGCATTATGCAAAAATTTGTGCAAGATGGGTCCCTCGCGTATCTCAATGAGCTGGCGGCGAAGGACTATGCAGCAGGAATACAGAAACTTGTCACACGTTATGACAAATGCCTTAATTTGCTTGGAGATTATGTTGAGAAGTAGTTTAAAGTATCCTCTTTCAAATAAAATTTTTTATGTTTGTTAATATTTACTTTTGTCTTTTTATTTCACGAACGGGTACTACTTTCCGGATGACCCTCGTATAAGCATACTCATCTGAGGAGTGTTATTGGTTTTTCACCCTGCACCACCATTCAGTTACCTTTTTAATGCAATTTGACGGATGGTTTATTGGCATTTGTAAGTTTCTTGGTGGAGTCGGAGTGTATTGGGTGTTTTAAATATCCACAACTATAGGTGAATCATCACATTGCACTCATTTACTTGGAAGCTAGGGCAAGTTGTTAACGGCATTGGTCGTTCACGTCCTCCGCCAGCTTGATCGGGCTGTCAGTTTCTCAATGAGGAGCGTTAGTCCACCATTCACCGCCAAGTAACTTTTTTTCTGTCAGCCATCTGGTAAAATGAGTTTTCCCATATTTTCCGATTGATTATTTTTCGAAAATGTAGTGAATCGTGTGTAATATTGTCATCGGTCTTGGAAAATATCCTATTAAAGAGACCTTTAGGAGTACCGCAGAAACCATCGAAAACTTTGCAGCCAGATGTTGAGTCGTAACTCACATAAAATTTATTGGCACCACATTAATAGCAAAGTCGTTAACTCGGGTGCACGCTTATACTCAGCAGTAAACTTCATGTGAGGGATTTATTATTATTTTATTTGACTGGCCTTCCTTCCCGCTGTTAAAAATATTTCCCATCCAGTTACGTATAAATTATGCTCAAATAATAAATATAGTGATTTATTGTTTTTCTTTGTTTATACGAATGATGTTTGGAAATTAATTTCCTAATTAAGAAAGATCGGAGAAAGATAATTCGATTCTTCCCATCATTAGGGCACGTTCGTAGCCTATAAACGTACGGCTTTCGGATAAAATACACCAGCTATTATGCCTTTTGGACGCTTAATGGAACTTCTTTTGTCTTCTTTGCATTCCTTTACAAAGCAATTTTATCAAATAACTTCACTTTCGACGTTTATTTGGAAAAAAATAAACGGGTGCCGTGAAATTCCGTCGAGTTATCTCTAACATACTTGACATAGCTCGGTTAGTTTATGTCTCATGGTTATCCAGAGTTAAGAAAACTCTTTCAAAGCTGAATAGAATATCTTCTTTTTTATGCAAAAGGCTAAATTCTTTCACTTCAAAAGAAGCTCAGAAATCCCTGAGCGCGCGTGGAGCTGTTCGCTTATAAAAGCGGTATTCCATTTTCAGCCACGCATAGGAGCACTCCAAAGCCAGAGCCTTTGAAAAGGAGCATTTCTCAGGGCTTAAGGCGTAATATAAATTACGTCGAAATAGGATTCTGCGGAAATTGAACTCCTCTCTGAGAAAGCACTTTCGATATCGCTGTGTAAAATAAAAAACTCATGTATGCATGTAGATGAAGCCTTTCCTTTACTCTAGGACCTGCAATTCTGTCTTTTTCTAATAGTTTTTACCAATAGAAAATCACTATGCTCACGCGATTCAAGATTTTTTTTATCAAAGAGGTCACGTCACGTATTTAGCTTAGCCCAACAAATTGTTTTCAGGCTTTTAACCGTAAATCCAGTTTCCCTTAAGTTCGCTTCGGCAAAAAAAAACGTCTCCCCTTCCCGTCTGGCCGGGACAAGAGTTGCAAACAAGGTTTCCAATATCTCACTCTGACTCCTCTAAGCCCTGCTGATGAATGTTTCCTTAATTAAGAGGTGGTCGAGTCAGATTTATCGGATGTGTCACTTTCAAATTGATCGAGAGGTTGCGGATTCAAAAAAAAAAGACATTGCTCGGAGTTTTGGGCGTGTTCGCCGATGTATTCGTGATTTCACCCAAGTTGTACCTATATCGCCCTACAATACCAAAATACGTTTAATTAAAAAAGGAAACAACAGTATTTTAAACACTTTGAAAGCGACTCGAATTGATTTCATAGACGTGCATGATAAAATCACTTTATCAAAACACATGAATATAGTTATAGCTAGTTTTTCTCTTTCACATTGATTTTAGCATTATTTTTTTACTAACAAAGTTGAGATGACGGCGCCCAAGGATCACCATTTAGAAGGAAAAAGTTTGAAAAGATTCCCATCCGAAATGCGAGACGTAAATATGGAAAATTTTTAAGCCGCCGAGATAAATTAATGCAAGCACCGTGGGCGTCTCCAGCTCCACATTAGGAGAAAGCAGGTACCGCGGAACGAGCGGGATAAATCACGAGAATTTTTGCGCTCCCATCGAAAACGCTGGCAGCCATTTATTTCTCCCGCTCCACCTCTCTAAACTGTCATCAATTTATTCTTCCTCTCCATTTCTGCCCGCCCTCTTTTTCTTTCTTCCTTCTTTCCATTTCCTTTGACCTTTTCCCCTCTACCCTCCTTCCCATCGGAAACCCTCCCAAACCCCTCGCTTTCTTCACCATTGGGTGTCCGACATCACTCCGCTCTTTTCTTCCCTTCCTATATCCTCTCTCCCCACATATCCCCTTTCATCCCCTCTCCCCGCCCAAGTCGCCTTCCCCCTCTGAAGTCCCACGCTTAATTTCGCCCTTGCGTCTCCAACGCTTCCTTCCCTTCCTATCCAACTCACACTCGGCCCATCTTTTTCCCTTCTCCTGCACCCTTCCTCCCCCGCGTAAAGCCCGTCTCTTCTTCCCTTTTGCCCCCCCCTGCATCTCCCTCGGTGCGTAGGTTCCGGATCCACTGAAATGTAGTCAGCATTTTATTATGTTGACACAGCTCACTCAGCCTCCGGTAGGCGGCGGTAGGGGGTTGAAATGGGAATGGGGGGAGGGTGGTGGGAGGGGTGGTAAGGAGAGGGAGATACGCTTGCATGCTCGCCCTTTTCTCTCTCTCTCTCTCCTCCCTGCCCCTACCCCACCCATATTTCCTCTCCGCTGCCCCCCTCCCCCGCTCTTCCATTCTCCCTCCCTCCTCCACCCGAACAATTCCTGGACACCCACTCCCTCGTCCCCTCTCCTCTGTCCGCGCACACAATAGCACACCTTGTTCTCTCCTTGCACTCCCTTCCCGCCCCACTCCCCCCTTATTTATTTCATATCTCTCTCGGTTTGGCCGCCCTTCGGTTCTCCAGGGAGCAATGCCGTCCTCTGCTCCTGCCAATATTTGCACTCCCGCTCTTCTCTGCATTTCCAACGTTAGCCTTTGGAAAATTTTGTCACTGGATCATGTACGTTTGCGAATGAAAATACCGATTCGGGAGACAAAAGATACCTGTCGCCACGACGATCCTATTACCGGTATAATCTTCTGTGATATCTCGCCCGTGCCCCTATCAACCTTGGCCCGTTAAACCCTTTATTCAGTGGTTAGATGATTTTTTTTAAACCTTTACGGAATTGCAGGATATTCACAGTGTGAAAATCATGTGTATTTTGATGCACAGCAGTCGGGAATGTCAAGCACCCAACCAACTAAAGGCATGCAGTGTGTTATCTACAGGATAATTTGGCAGATAACCAAGGGTTTAGAGATGTGCTTACTCCTCGGTCGGTATTTAATTTTTAATACAAAAATAAGTACACAGATTTCATTATGTATGTATATTTTGCCAATTTTTAGTTTTCTATCATCTCGGTACCTCACTGATTCGTATTCAATAATTTTCAGTGCAAAGAAAAGAGGTGTCAATCGTTCTTTCCTTTAGTTATTTCTCCCTTTATTTCTGAGATTGTCGTTTACCTTCAAATCCTGGTACCATAAAGAAATCGGCCGCATTGTACGCTGAAATTGTTTCATTAAGTCAGTCTCATCTTTCCGAATCATCAGCCTGTTTCAGAGTTATTCCCTCCCCAATTTCTTTTGGAATTTTTTTCGCTCTCAATTTGTCGAATCATTTCCCCGTTTGCGATAAAATATGTTCCCAGGAACTCGAGAATTTTCTCTCCAGATCATATCAACCAATTAATGGACGTGTTTGTAGAATTTATAGCCTGGCCCATGTTCCCCTCAAGTTTCTGCAAGTTGCCGCCGAGAATATCTTTGCGAATTATGGGAAATTTACGCAGCGTAGCCATGCGCCGTTCGCTTGATTTAAAAGTCAACGCTAAGAGATCTAATCTTTTTCCCTTATCGCTCCCGAGTCTGCAGAAGCAAGGGAAACGCAATGAGGTGGGCACAGAATTAAGGGTTAGAGCCAATTAAGGAGAAAGGGAGGAGGGTAGAAGGACGCGTTTGGGAATTGGTGAGGAGGGTTTGGATACGGGGAGCAGGGTTTGGGACCCAGGCAGGAGTCGGAGGTACCTACCGAATCGGAGTTGAGAGTGGAATCCAGGGATAAATAAATATAGATGGATTTTTTTATTCCGTGTATGAATTGATTTCATCTTTCCTCAAACGGTAGCCTCCCTCTTCCTTTTCATACCTTAAATTTGGCTCCAGCTGCAAACTTTCGTAGCGATTTTCAATTCCCTCCGTGACTCCAGGCAGCTGCGTCTTAAGGTAGGTATTCATCGTTCACAATCATCTCAGACCTTCCTTTAAAATCTATGAAAGAGGAAATATCTATCGTAAAAAAATATTAGGTGACAATTTAGCATATTCGCCGACATATTCGGTTGCATAAAATAGTCATTAACAGTATATACTAGGTTATAAATTGGTCTCTTCTTAATGCCCTATTCTGTGAAATGAAGTGGAAATGGCTTCATTCGAAAACCCCTGACACGAAATATCGCATATAAAGAAATTAACGTTTGTTCCATTGAAATGCTTGCATACGTGTTTTCAGGTAAACGCGAGGTGGTTTGCGCAAAATGTAGCAAAATTGTTTCCGCTTATCGGAGAGACAAATTTCGATTCGGAAAAAAATATGCCCGTCCAAACACATTCCAGATGACGCGGAATGAAATATGGAAGACTCGTTTGTGGTCACATTTTGTCACTCGATGGCATTTATATGAACAACGCCGACGTTGATAACTTCCTTTCAACACTTATTGCATAGTAGTCCTATTCCCGAGATCGCTATAGCCAGGGTTCAGTTAGCGTGAAATTTTCGTAACGAAAAACGTTTTTACCGGTCTATCATATATCCTTTTGATGGATTGACAATAAAAGTTGACATAAAGATATCTGAAAATGATTAAAATAATTGGATTCTATGTTTTAAAATGCTATTATTTTAATCATTTTCAGATATCTTTATGTCAACTTTTATTATCAATCCATCAAAAGGATATATGATAGATCGGTAAAAACCTAAAAAATCAATACGAATTCTATCCAGAAAGTAAATTACGTTTCGGCCTAGCGTAGCGTTGGGTAGGGCTAGATCCCCCTCCTTAGTGCCTAAAAGTCCCTACACTCAGTACGCATCTTGCTGTGGTAGTGTACAGACTGTCGTTCTTGTATTTGCTCACATTGCGAACTGTGAAAATGTGCGCAGCAATAGAAAATCCCGCGAGTGGTGAAATGCGATCTGCGATTAGGTTTTTACTGGCATTACCAACCAAGTGAACCATTTAGGCTTATTTGGAATATGCTGCTAGTATATGGAATCCTCAAGAAGTGGGATTGATTGATAGCCGAATTAGATCGAGTACAGCGTATAGGAGCTAGATTTGTGAAACGTTGTTATGATAAACTTAGTAGCGCATCCAAAATAATAGAGGAGCTAGGCTGGGAATCACTCACGGAGCGAAGGTTAAATTACAAATTAAATCTCTTGCGTAAATTGAAGGGGCGTCTCTTTAGCAGTGATATTGAAAATTTATTATTACCCCCATCGTACTACGGTAGGAGAGGTCATGCTAATAACATTAGAGGGATTAAGTGTGGAACAGATGTCATTTTTTCCACGAACGATAAGGGATCATAATAACATTGTCCGACTACGGTAGGGTCATGTTCGGGTAAAATTATTCTTCTATGTATTCACCCCCTACCAAACACCCTAGCGGTGGCTTGCAGGGTACAAAAATAAATGAAATAAACCATACCGCAGCTCTGTGAAGTGTACGGAGACGAAATAATGAGCGAAGGCGGAGTGAGGCAGTGGAAAATTCAGTTTTAAAATGGCCCCACCAATGTTCCCGACGAGGATCGCAGTGGTCGGTCTAGCCTAGGTGACAGAACTGACGGTGAAAATCAACGAATAAATCATCGCCAATTTACGATTATGGATATCTGGCTAGAAGTGGCATGCACTTCAGTGCTTTGACAATGACACCCAATTGCATGCTGGGGTAAACAAGTGGTTTAAATGTAAGGCGGCAGATTTCTTCCGAGACGGAATTGAAAAGCTTGTGCATCGTAATGATAAATGCCTCAATTTGAATGGCAAATATGTAGTAAAATAGTTTTAAAATATGCCTCTCAAATGTTTATAATAAAACTTCGCCTTGTTTCAAGGCTCATATTTTATTTCAAAACATAAGTAACTTTCTGGCCAGTTCTGTTATTTGATTAATTTGTGATAATTTTTTCGGATTAAATCCTCCGAAGTAGGAGATCAATGGAATATATTAAAAAATTATTACCAACACTTACATAATGACGATAAGGCAAGGAACTTAGCCGATAAAGCGACAATTGGCGCACGGCTACAAACAAGAGCTCCAACGAAAGGATGGATAAACTGAGGGAAAGAAAAATCTGGGACGGAGGTGTGTGAGGGACGGTGTCGGGAAAGGACTAAAGGCAAGACGATAGAGATAGGGGGAGGGTGGAGCAATGGGAAGGGGATTGTTAGGAGGCGGGTTGGCAAGTTCGTAAGAAAGTAGCGAGGCCACCCCACCTCGATCCCTCTGCCGGCGGTTGAGGTCTTGCCTGCCTTTCTCCAAGATCCACCGCCCACCTCTTTCGCCCTTAATCCCGACTTGAGGGGAAGAGACAGGAAGCCAGGAAGTGGGGTAAGAGGATGGGAAACAAGACTGCGGTAAATGGGGATAGGAGAAGCAGGAGAGAGATGGGAGGTAGGTCTGAGAGGAAAGGAGTAAGCCGAGGGAAAGGTGCCAGAAGGCCAATGCGCTTGCCTGGATGGCAGGTGAACACAGGGTCGGAGGCGGAGGGTGGTGGCGGTTGTGGGGGACGAGTACTGGGGGAAGAGGAGGTGGGCGGACGCTTTCGGGAGCTCCATCTTGGGGGTGGGATAAGGAACCGAGCGGGGTGTTGGGGAGGGAGGGAGAAGCTTGTAACTTCCCCCCAGTCGAGGGTGCCTTCCCAGGGACCGTCTTCGGGAAAGAGAGGTGGGGTGGGGAGCGATGGGATGGGGCGGGTTGAGACGGGGGATGGGTTGGGAGAGTGGGAGAAGAGGAGTCTTCCCTGCTTCCCTCGGGGCAAGGGCCGAGAGTGAGGGAGGTCGAGGCTGTGCCCTCTTTTCCTCCTGACCTTCAAGGGGGAGGGAATAGATACAGGGCTTGAGGGATGGGATGAGAAGGTGAGGGGCGTGCGGGCGGTCGGCGGGGCTCGTATCGCGGAGAGGGTTTCGGAGGAAGTGGGGAGGGGAGAGGGATCGGGCGGGAGAGATTGCCTTGCGGGGGGGCGGAGTAGTGCGGAGCAGGTCCTCCGAGGGAAGAGACATGGGGGGGGAGAGGGAGGGAGACTCCCTCTGGGGTGGGGAGGAGGGAGAGTGGGAAGGTAAGGTGCTGAGAGAAGGATGAGGGGTGGGTGGGAGAAGAGAACTGTGGAGGCGCGTGTCTTCCCCCCTGTATTATTTAGCCAGTCGTGAAGTTTATTGTGGGCACGTCACGCGTGCTGCGGCGAGGATGGATGGGCGGGAAAGCGCGGCCGTTCGTGGGTTCGGGGAAATATGCGGCATCACTCAAGGAAGAGAGGTTTTGCACGGGGAAGGCGTCCCTGGATCCCGCGTCTGCGCACGAGCAAGGATATTTTGTGGTTGCTGCAAAAGGAAAATGACGCTTTTAACTCGTCACGAACGATATCCATTATGGATAATGAGTTTTGGTTTGCTATGTGAAAAATTAGGCAAGGATGTATTCGCTTAAAAATTTTCTTCTCGGTGAAATTTATGTACTGGATAGCCAGAAAAATAAATTTGACTTGTTGCGTACCAGAATAGTTCTTTCTCCATTGCTTCCATTCTTTTCACATTCTCACGCTTATTTCATTTCAATACCTCTGTTAGCTTATTACTGGCGGTCAATTTCAATCCTTTGTGCAAACATATTCCCATTCTTCCTCATCAGATTGCAACTATGATCAACTTATGAACAAGAGAATAATGCGGCAATTAATACGAAGTACTCACTTACTGAAGAACTAGTTTTACTTCGCTGATGAATTTTTGTTCTTTCTGCAGTGGAATAATTTTGATCTCTGAATAGCGAGAAGTTACAGTACCTGAATCGCCCATTTGCTGATGAGAGCCATTAACGTGACAATTTGGGTACATACGAGGTCACTGAAGTTTACTCCTAATGGGAATAGTTTGAAAGGTTCTCTTTTACTTTTTTTATTCTCTCGGTTTACGGTATACTTTCCGCCAGGGCAGGTAAAATGACCCTGCTAACTATTTGCTGAGAGCATCTTTTTCTTTGTCGACAGAAAGGGCACCAGCACACGAGCGACTTTATTCCAGACAAAGGTCGAACAGCTTGGCGATCCCTTGGAACCCAAAAAAGGGGTTAAAAATATACATAAAAGCAATTCATGGTAATGAGAGGATTAACGGACGAAAGAAATCCGCTTAGAGTGGTGGAGGGAGGGAGTGATATATCTAAGGAGGGGATGAATGGGTGGGAAAGACAGAGGAGGGGTAGAAAGAGGGAGAGAGAGACTCCAGGAAAATAAACTGTAGGCCGAGAGCTTAAGTGTGATCTGGGATCTCCTCCACCTCCCTAAATCCGCACACTGCTGGAAAACGCAGAGGAAAGGAATGAGGTTCGGGAAAAAGGGTAAGAGTAAGGGGGTGGGAGCATTCCGTGGGAGAACTGGGAACTCCTTGCTCCGAGCATCGAGGCTGCCGTTGACGAGAGTTGTAATAAAAAAGGAGCAGGAAATGATAACCAGGGAGGGGAAAAAAGTAAGAGTAATTGGCTAGCTGCGAGACGTGCCGTGTACACCGGGGGCGGAGGATGGGTCCTCAGTGACACGGGGGGTGGGGCGTGGAGGAGGGAGAGAGATGGAGGTTTGGAGGAAGTGTGGGAGAGAAAGAGAAGAAGGGAAGGAGGAAGGGGGTGTTGCAGGTCGAGTCCTTTCGGAAAGGAGGCAGGTAGGAGGAGCGGTGAGGGATGGGGAGGGTCGGAGGAAGGGCCGTCGGAAGGGAATAGCACGGGAAGCCGCAGCGAGATAGCTTCAGATGAAGGTCCACAGGTGCACCTCATCTTTCTTCCACCCGCCCCTTCCCCCGGTCCCGGACTGCGAAACTCACTCGGGTTCGCTCGATCTGGCATCGGTTATACCTCGCCCCTCCTCACATCCAACACCCCTCTCGCCTCCCCCCCTTAACCTCCTCCAACTCTACTAGCCGCCCGCTCGCCTACCGTCCCGGGGCCCATCGCTGACGAACGGCGAGGGGCGGGCGATTGCCATCTCATCCCCCGTGGCCCGGGGATGCGAAGGCGGGAGAGGTTATCCCCCGTCCCCGAGGGTCTCCGAAGGGACGTCCGTAATTATTCTTTTCACGCCCTATGATTTTGATTGCGCTCGATACAAGCGGGACGGAAGGGATGGAGCGACGGGCGCGGTTGTCATTTCATTTTTATTATTTTTGAATTCAATGTCTCCCATAATTGACTGATCGCTTTAAAGTGCGTTTGACAAACATCTGACGTTATCTGGTGCGTTGGACGATCGATGAGTTCGCCGAGTGGTTGTGTAATTACGTGGAAACAAACTGTGTGAAATTGACGATGGATGTCGCCCACGGAGACATCGCGGAGCGTAGGTTGTATTGGCATCACGATATTTAGATTTTCATTTTGACGGGGCTCGGCGATTTATTTGAGTTTTAATCAATTTTCGGGCTCGCTTGTTACGATATTTGAATAGGTCTGCGGAGCCTTTCAATTTGCTTTAAAGCTCAAGGCTGCTAATTTAAATAGTGACACTTAACAAACCCGCTTGTATGTGCTTGTTAACGGAGGATAGCCAATTACTTGTTGAGGGTAATGTTGTCCAGCATTATTTGTTCTTAACGTCGGAACAGATCCAACAGTAGATGTGGAAAGAATTTAATTACGTATATGCTTCGGGGTATTATTCCAAACACTATATTGACTGAAAATACCTAAATTACCGAAAATGTAGAAAAAAAGAGAACGTCAAATTATTAGCCAGGAAATAAAGAACCATGGTGGATTATATATGTGCCAGGTACAAGCGTAAATGTGCATTTAATCTGCCAAGTAATATTTTTTTTGAATTTCGTAAAGGTGCACATTTTCTAGTCCTCTGAAAGAATTTTGTTAATTTCATTAATTGCCTGTGGATATGCATGTATGAGTGACTAGATATGATGCGCGGAAATGACATAGTTCCTGAAGGTCATGCCTTTTTCCTGATGGAAGCCATTGATATTAATATTTTCAAATGTTTACTTTGACTTGTGATGGCAGCTTCTTTATCCAATGGAAACAGTACATTGACCACGGTGGTGTGCACTGGGAGTTACTTAGACGTCTTCAAAAGAGAGATAGAAGTCCGGTGCAAATTGAAACATTGTTTTCAATGTCAAACATTGTAATCGATCTAAAGTTGAGCCTCTTTAAACTTTTCATTCGCAACAAACTAATCAATGTATTTCATTTTCTGCCAAGATAGCAGAGACGAAGTCATATTTGCTGCGCTCCATCGCTCCCAATCCCCGGCGTTAATTCCCCAGGAGTCACCGCACACGGGAGGGATCGGGAAAACATCGTTCCCCTTTGATTATCAATCGACTTTTAGTTACTCGGCGGTAGCAAAATTGACACCTAGTCTACCATGTGTTTATTGTCTCCGCCGACACGCATTACATCATGTTGTCGGTATTGTAACGAAATCATTTCCCCCTGGCCAATTGGATTGCACATTAAGTTAGATTACGCGCCTTTATTGGAGTTTGATTGGCGCCGGCAATTTCTGCTCCTCCACTCCGAGCCTTGATTAAGCGATGGCCTCGGGAGGCATTGTGCACCGCCGCAGGAGATAGAAGGGGGGGGGGGTTTGGTGGAAGTGGAATGGGAGTTAGGGCGGGATCGGTCGGGGGGAGGACGGACGGAGACGCAAGGCGAGCACTGATGAGGGGGGGGGAGAGCGCGGTGCTTTTGAGATGAGATTTCTCGCGGCGGGTGGAAGTGCTTCTGCGGAGAGGGATGTAGAACGAAGAAATTGCCCAAGGAGTTGGGTGGAAGGGGTGGGGTTTGGGGAGGGGATGAGGGGGGTAGTCCTTTACGGGGTGGGTTGAGAGAGAGAGAGAGAGAGAGAAAGGGCTTTGGTCGGAAGATAGACGGGAAGGGGAAGTGAGCTTTCGGAGTCGTTGTATTGTTTACGTCTTGAAGATGGTGAGGGGATGCGTGCAGGTAAAGGGGAAGCGATCGCTAAGTTCATTAGCGCTTCGCTGCGACGGTTTAGACACGAGCAAGTTGGGAGGATTCGAGGAAAGGAGCGGCGGGTGAATTTTGTCCCGTGCGAAATTGAGATCGTCAAGATGCGTCGCCGGGCGCCCGATCCATCTTCTTCGGAGAAAATTTGAGCGGGCAAGGGATAAAAGAGTGCGGTTTGAATAGGTGTTGAATCAAATTGCTCGAAGCGCGTGTAAAAAGGGAGACGATGAAAGGTAGCACCTGCGAGGATGAGGAAACCGAGTCGGTTTGCCCCGTGAGTTCTCGAGCATAGTGTTAGCGGGTGGAGGAGCATCTGCGGAAGGGATTACCCCCGAACGGAAAGGAAAATTCATTTTCATCCAGACGAACTTGGAGATTGTTCTCGTCCCCTTCCTGCCTGTAGACTTTGGGCACGGATGTCCCTCCATTAATGGCCGTCAAGGGCATGGCACATAATTGCATCCCGATTTACACCTCATTCCTGTAGTTATTAGTCCAGGAAACATACCGCATTACAAGTGTAGCTAAGTAATTTGTTTTCTCAATGGAGTTGTGCAATCGATTTTATTGTAATCACTTGCCACAAAAAATACACGAATTTCTAACTTTTCTAAATCATCTTCAATTATTCCAGATTTTTTTTCAAAATTTTCATTTCGGGGAATATTGCTGATTCTGCTCCATCATGAATACACAAGATGATTTGTTCTTAAAAATCAATAATTTATTCGAACTGATCGAGAAATAAACCATTTCCAACGTGTGTGGAGGAAATCAATCAGTATGCAGGCTCAATTGTGTGGCTTATCTAAGAAATTCCGAGGCGTTAAGCTTAAGCGGATATGATTTTATTCGGAAACCAAACAACATTCCTAGAAAATCATTCAACATGAGTCATAGGAGCCTTGGGGTTTAGATGGAGCCCAACATTTTCCCAGCAAGCATGATTTCCGTTAATCGGCCTTTAGAAATCCTAACTCATCGCATCGTCGGTCGGAAAATAATTTTCCCCGGCATACGAACCGGAAAATCCCATCAGGCTATCCGGCAACTTGCCACACGTCGTACCCCCATTTGTTTCCGAAACTTCTTGAAGTTAATGAGTTTGGCTCTGGCTGCTGAAACCGTAAATTACGTAAAATCTAGATTCGAAAACGTTTTGGTCGTTATGATCGATATTTGCAACCTCATTTTCATTTCGCTTTAACCAATACTCGTAATTCCAGCGGGAAAATATGATAAATTTAACGCGTCACCAAGGATTCCAGTCACCTGGAGGCTCCAGAAATCCTCGAACTCGGATTGCGGACACATAAACAGGCGCCATCTCCGGTCCCTCGTCGAATCGCGGTAGATCGGGCATTTACGCTCGGGACTCGGTTGGATTTTCCACGGCTCCCCGGCGCGAAAATTGTTCGCCATCTACTTCGTGGCTCCGCGGGGCGTAGAACAATCGCTGGGTACCTCTCCCCATTTCCGACACCTATCCCCGGCCTTTTTGGGAAGACTAAGCGATCCGCCAGCCGGCTCGTTCTCCGCGTGGAATGAGAGGGTTGACGGGAAGCAGAGGGAGGTGTAAGGGGGAAAGGGTATAGGGAGGACGAGAGGGGAAATAGCAGGTGGATAGGAGATGGGGAAGAGGAGGTTTGAGTGCGGGAATAATGGGAGCGACCGGAAGAGCTGTGCACTGGAGTGTAAGAGGTTGCAGCCGAGGCAACAGTTAGGGATTGTGTGGGGGCGACAGTTACTAACTCGTGGTTGAGGGGGTTCAAATGGTAGAAGCGGGCTCCGTGGTCTGTGAAGATATTACTGTTTTTTCTGTCGATACGTTGACCCCGCAGAGCCACCTCCCATTCCATGCGTCTTCTTCTCTTCCTACTCTCCATGGTACCGCTCTAACCGCTTACTTACAGCATTTACATCGGTATGAATTTGGAAAATTCTTTGTGGAATGGATCCAAAACGCATGTATGCATATGCAGGAGACAAAGCTGAATAGGAAAGGAAAATCCATCCACGTTGCTGTCATCAAGTGCGCCTCTCATCCCGTTGTACGTTATACCAGTCCTCTGGAAGTCTCTTGCAGAAAGGGGACAGTCGGGATTAGCTGTTCAAATTACACGTTCGTGAGAGTTCTTTTATTAGGAGCCAGGTGATTGCATTATACATTTAGAGTGTTATCTTTTCCCTATGCTGAACGTATTTTAATCATGGCCAAGCCTCATGTTGAGGGAATAGTCCGGAAAAATCCCCTCTGGTTTGTGGGAAATTTGAGTCGTTGATAAATTGTTTTTCTTGTGCTGTAAATAATAATCCAGTTGGGAGAAGCAACGGAATATTGCAGCAAATTGCCTGTCGCCAAAATACAAAGGCTCTAGTTTTATGATTGAATATGGCTTTTTATTAGTACTTGCTTGGATATGTGCCTATCTGTTAGGTGTTTAAGGTCAAAAGTTCACTTCAGAATTTGAAGTTACGTAATTGAATACACAAATGTGACGCTCAATAGCGTAATTAAATGCGAGCGTTAGAGTAATATTCCACGTTTCGACGCTTAATTTTTTAACATTTGAAAGCCTTTGCGTTGTACTGTAAATCTTGTAGGGTAAATTGGATTTAACCATTCACATTTTCAATGCCTCCAATCAACGGTCAAAACGTGCCCAGGCTAATAATGGGAACCGTTGTTGGTGATTGACTAGAGTGCAGGAAACAGGTTTTTAATCTCATGAATGAAATATGATTTCATTTGTATAATCCTGAGTCATTATCAAGCATAAAATAGAAAAAATCAGCTGCTATAACTTCCATATTTATCGAAAAAAATTTTATCTTTTTTTGCAATGAAAACGAATTACATGTTTTAAATTTTGTGTTCTGAAAAAATTGAGATTACTTGATAGTACGTTGATATCCTAATACAAGTATGCGCTTAAGAAATCATTTATTTTTCATACCTTAAGTGCGAAAACACTATGACAGGGTGGTTCAAGTTAAAGGATTCCCTTCCGACTAGATATCTTAGCTTTAGCATATCAGCTCATCAATAGGCTGAGTCAGACTGTCTTATTTATAGTTGCCATAAAATTATTAAATTGTAAATAAAATCTGTAAATTTTGGGATTGAAAATCCGTGTTAACCTGCCAGTTTGTGGTTCACCTGATTGGGTCGGCAAGAAATATGGGAGGTCATAACTATTGTTTTTAAGTTAAACAACTGGTACAGAGCTCAGAGCAGTTTTCTTAGTTGGGGGCATTGCCCACGAAACGCTAGTAAAGCGTTTTTTTTCAGAAGTATAAGCATTCATTTCGAAGAAAAGTGTTAAATTATGCACAGGTTAGAACGCGTGGTTCGTTTTGTATCAAGGGTGGTGTTATGAGTTCTAAACTGGTCAATTTTGGAACGTTAACTGACATTGAATTCACGTGACATAGATTTCCCTTGGTTACTAATGTGTCAATCTTGAAAATGTATCTGCGGACCTTTGTTGGGTTTAACCCTTCTGGCGACGCTGTATGTCTTTCTTTTGTTCCCCCACAAGTCATCCTCGTAAATGACTTTCGCTCAGCTCGACAGTTCAGCATTTCAACTTCTCCTATACCCCGGCCACTCCTATAAACCCCGCGGAGAAATAATCCAGCGCATTCAAGATTGTGATTGTTGTCCCGAGGAAGGTTTTCAAAATCCAATTCCGCCCCATTCAATCCTCAAGTGTCCGCGCGTTCAATGGAAATTCGAATGGGGTTGAAGGGTGAGTATTCCAGGTCGGCGAGGAGGGCGTGAGGGTGGGAATGGCGGGATGGATTCGGAAGGGGGTGGAATGGAGTTTAGGGTGAGGGTTTACGGGGGAGATGGAATGGCGGGCATCCTCAATCGGATCCCCGAGCACTATATCCGCCCGCAGCTGCCATGCCCCTTAAACCCTCATACCCCCATTTTTTTTTTTTAAATCCCCCCTGAGTTCCCCAGTCCCACAACTCGAATCCCCACCGCCCCTCCCTCCCCCTCCCGAGGGGATATTCCTCCGGCGCCATGCTCTCCCTCCCCCATTCCGCATATTGTCCCACCCTCACACCCACCCCAACCCTCTCTCCCCCCTCCGACCCCCATCGACCAATCACTCCCCACTCCCCGCCCGCGATACAAATCCCCTCGTTCTCCCGTACCACCCCTTCTCGACCGAGAGCGTAACAACCAACCCCCACTCACAATACCACGCAACCACCCCCCGCCGCATCACGCCTAACCCCCACCCCCACAACCCCCGGAAAGCAAAGAGTGCACGCGGCCGCCCTGGACGGGGCGAATGAAAGTGAAAGACACGCTGCCGCCGCGTTGTTTGGAATTGGGAACTGCGGATTGCGCGTACGTGTGTACCTATCGAGGGGTCGGGAGAGGACGCGTGGTTTCCGTACCCCTCTTTCTCCCTTCCCCTAAAACCCCGCTCCTCTTAGTCCCAAACTTTCCCGACCCCCTGTGGATATCACACCACCCTCCCCCACTCTCACTCTCGAAAATCCTTCCATCCCCTCAATCCCCCCTTATCCACACGCGCACGGACCACCCACTACTCCCCGTTCTCCCAAGGATCCCACCCCATCCGTCGAAACGGCAATTATTATCCTGGTCCTCCGCACTCGGCCGTGCAAAAGGGTCTCCCTCTAGTGGACTCCATCCATCGCCCTCACTCTCTCAACCCCTACCTCTCCAGCCTCCCATCCCGACCGCCCCCCGGCACTGAAAATGGCAATCCCTGACCGTACGGAAAGAGCATGAGGGAGGGTGATGCGGTGGAGTGAGGGGTGCGCCCAGGGTCTCTCAGCTTTTCCCTTGCCCTCCGCAGTTTCCCTCTCATCTTCTCCCGGCTCCCAATTTCACTTCTTTTTTATTTTCCCCAAGCGATCCGTATATATGAATCCCACCCACTCCCTTGTCGGGATTACACTCGGGTGTCCGATATAAAACGAATCTCTCCCTTACACCGTCCCCTCTCACCGGACCCTTTCGCCGTACCCCTTTCGTGCCCTGACCCTCGAGAGTGCCTCTCCCATTGCACCACCACCACCCCAATTCTCAGGGCCGCTACGATCACTCCTACTAACTCCCCCATGCTCACTTATCTTCCCTCTTCCTGCCCATTCCCAGCCTCAGGTCTACTTCGTCCCATCTCCCCCCTCCCCTGTAACCTCCCATACGTCTCTCCTCCCTCTCGTTCGCATAAAAACATTGACAACCTCGTTTATATATCCCGTCCCCGCAACGCCCGGGAATCTTTTGCCTCTCCTTGCCTTTGAACGAGCATCGATGGTCGTGGCGGTGGGGTTTGTCACGTGAGAGGGGGGAGTAGAACGCGCGATAGGAGGAGAGCGAGGGAGAGGACCTTTGACCACCAGACCGGACCACCCCGGTTCTTACTCCCGCATCCTCCCTCCCCCCACGCTCCCCCCTATCATCCTCTACCCTCCCCTTACCCCGCCCCCTCTTCGACCTCCCTCCTCTCCGGCCCGTTCTTTCCACGCTTCGCGATCCTCATGCCACCCAGGGACACGCTCTTATTCCACGCTGTCGCTCTCGTTCTTCACGGCACTCTGAGTCTCCCCCTCGCGCCGTCTATCTCCCCCGGTTTCCCCGATCTCCCCCACCCCCACTCTCCACCCGCAGTGCCTGCGCGGAACCTCCGTGCACTCTTCTCCTCCTCTTCCTCCTATTCTCCCATCCCTCCCCAAGCTGCGAGACCCCCCCCCCGGCCCTTTCCCTCATCTCTGAAACTTTCCGCGCTGTTCCCTTAAAAGGGAGGCGGATCATTTTCCTAACTTTTCTTGTTTTCAACGAGGGAGGGTGTTATTTCTTCGCGACTCCACCGCGCCCTTTCTCCCTCCTCTTTCACACCATCCTCCTCTTTATGATCATATACTTATTGTAATTTCGGGAATAGATAAATTTGAGAACAATGTCTTTATTTTTCGGGGCAGGATTGTAACGAGTCTCTTTTCTCCCACGACCCTCTGAGAAGCGAGCGTGTGCCACGTTATGTTTACTCATATGATGAGCATTTATGTCTTGCTTCATTCCAATTGCTCCGAAGGCTTATATTTTTCTGAACACCATCAGAAAGTTTCGCAGGACTTTCTCACCCGCATTTTCCCATGATTGTTGCCTTGGAGTTACTTTCTTCATTTGGGAAATTTATTTTAATTTCTTGTTTGTCCTCTGACTGCATGTCCATCTCTTGGCGAGCCTTTTGCTCTATTTGAGATATAAAATTGGATTCACAATGCTTGTACTGATATTTGAATATACAATGACTTTAGTTTGCAGCTCACATTAACCTTGAATATTTCCGACGAGACTCGTTCTTCCGAGTCGAGGACCGCATTCTTGATGAACCTAACTCGTCGTTAATGTTTAAATAGTTATTCCCGATTATTGGTATACTTTTATCTTTATATGTATATATATACTATATATATATATATATATATATATATATATATATATATATATATATCATTATACCATATAGAACATTTCTCCTTGAATCCTTGACACCATAAGCCTACTGTAGGTAATATCGCAAGCTTCATGAACGATAAAATGGTATGTGTTTATATATGTGTGTATAAATAAATATAAATATATATTATACATACATGTATACATACCTGTTAATAGTATGTAGATCCTTTTATAATGCATGGCTTTTGTGATTTTATCTACTAGCAGGCGTATTTTGGCAAAGATTTAAGGAAAAATTGTCGCTGAGAATCTTTTCCAGATTTAAACCCTAGATGCAATCCTATCCGAAGCTGAAAGTGCTTATGAGGTTTGCCGCTAGTAGAGAATTTTTTATCTCGACGTCTCTCCCGCATTATATCTAACGTTCTCTTCAATTTGAAAATTCCGGATCGAGACATTTTTCGCGAACCCGATCTGTGACGCCCTATTTTTCCAACCATAAATGTTATCCAAAATGTTTCCCTGCATTTTAAACCCTCCCTAAGGTGATATTATTGCATCGGTATTTTGGTTCTATTTCGATTGATTTGTTTATTTGGATTTTTCGATTGATTTGATTGTTTGTTTGATAATTGGGTCGGTACTTTGGATAGTGTATTTGCTTCCCATTTCCGTGCGCTCGGGTTCGGATTAAGGCGATGGCAGAATTTTTTTAGATGTATCTGGGATAGTAATATGTAGAGCACGTAAGAATGGGAGTACGCCATCCGTCGGATGGGTCGTTAAATAGTATGATCCCTTGTCGCCTTTCGTTAAGAGCAGGTTATTGCCGAGGGCGGATTTTCCCGCGACGAATGGAGGGCATGGGAAGAGGCGAAGAGGGGGGGGTGTTGACCGCAGCTAAGTCGCGGTGTGACATACAGGCATGTAGGACACACTCTCTTTCGCGAAGCACGGAGTCACGGGAGAGAGTGTAATCTCACTCTCTCCGGCGCTCTTTTCTCTCACCCCCCCCCCCGTCACCCTCTTTTCCAGCCAATTGTTCGCCCCAGCTGTGTGCGAGAGCGAGGTTGATTAGAATCCTCCGATGCTAAATGGCTCAATTGGTGGGGTCCAGCCAAAGGGGCAGCGGCGACGGCAATCATCCTGTTAGGGACCTTGGCGCCCCTCCCCACTCCCTCCTTCCCCGTCCGCCAACCTGAAAAATCCGCCACGTTAGAATTTTTTGGGCCAATAATGTTGGAGGCCCTGACGCTTGTCTTGCTTCGCCGCGCCCTCACCCCCCCCCCCCTCCCCACCTAAGTTCGTGTTGCGGTACGACCATGCGTGTGTGTTTCTGATTCGGGGAGCGCGGAGGGAAAAGAGAGAGAGAGAGAGCCCTCGCCACGGCTCCACGGTCAGGGGATCTTGTCAGCTATGAAGACGGCGACGTGTGCGGACGGACGGGCGGGGGGAAAGAGAGTTCCTTACCGGGGAGGAAGCGTCCCGCAGCGTCGTTCTCTAAGTTTCCTTTTTATTTTTGGTAAACGGTAGACTTACACTCGAGTAGGCATGATGCTCTTAAAAGGTGTGGCGAGAAACTTTGGGGAGCGTAGCGAGTGATTAGAGAGCCTTAAATTAAATTTACAACAGGGAAGAAAGAGATTAGCTGATGAGAAAAGTTCTAAGTACTCAAAATGTTGTTCAATAAGCCACAGTAATCAACCCGAAGGTTGGTTTGATGAGCGGAGCTTACCTAGTTCTAAGCCAAACGGCGTGTGAAATTCACACAGCAAGGTAGAGGGGGTCTGGTTCCTTTTCCGGTGCCGACGATGGTTTTCCAGACAGATCTGGTACCCGAATAATCAAACAGCTTAGCAGAAGCTGAGGATGCCCATAAGTTTCACTCAGAATCGAACCCGGGCCCTCCAGTCAGCAGTAAAACGCTCTAACCACTGGACTACCACGTCCCCTTTGCTCAATAAAACACTCAATTTGTTGCCGAAGGAAAACTATTTTTTTGGGCGAAAGTGCGGTATTAAATGTGATATTTGACCATCCAGTTTGTTTCTCCACCTAAAGTCACGGTGTTATGAATTTATATACTTATTAGGAAAAGTAGGCAAGATATCAAATAAGCGTTTTATTTTATTTGATCTAATGCAACGAGCGGCATAATTTTTACGATGCCTCATTACACAAACACAGTATTTTGTACTTCAATTTATTTATAAAAAACTATCGATGCCCGTCATTTAGTATGCTTTTGCAAGTGGGAATGCCGCGATGCACCTGATTAACCTTATACACCTAGAAGTTGTGGTTTTTGTTGGATTTCGCACTCTTAACTTTTTACCCGAAGCCGTAATTCTCAACTGTCTAAGAGCGCACCTGCGAGTATTTTTTTTTTTGAGTTTCAAAAAACAGCGGAATAATTGGAGCGTGCAAATGATATTTGCTCAGGATGTGGTTTCTTTTGACAGCTGATCGCTCCGCAATAATCATTTCTGTTGTGGCTAAACCAGCATTCACGCTCCATTTAGTACGTTTTTTGGGCCAATGCGCTCGCGCCAGCGATAAAAAATGACAAAAAATAGAAGATTCACGTGCGTGACCTTCGATTTCAGACTCGAATTTCTTTCTGGTCAAAATAGAACTTGGGCTCCACAATGCGAATTTGTTACACGGAAAAAAAAAACATATTCCACTGTGTTGATTTACAAAGGAAGGCAGCGAGACAAATGAATTTATAGTCCACTTTTCACGTTTTCCATTGAAAATCCCCTCGGAAATTCTTTTCCTCCGACCTGGTTCTATCCTCCCCTTCCAGTATAAAGGCTCTGTGATCTCCGAAGATAAAGGGTCATCCAATAAATTACGCCCCGATAGTTTGGGACCGTTTGAGACCACCCACATTCATTTACATTTAAGAGGAAAGATTCATTGACAGCCAGGGCGTTGATGCATAATTTTTTCCCGTCCAATCGGCGTGAATTTCGATAAGAGTGACTCGCTAACGCGTATTCTCATCTCTTTTTTAAGAGCGCTTCCGCCGAAGAAATTCTCTGAATACGTGCCGTCTCTCTCCCCCCACCAAAACTGTCCCTCACAGTTCCCATTTGAGGAATGGCCCTCTGGGGAATGGATCCATTTTAAGGAGATGAATGAAGCTCAGTGAAGCCAACAGTGTATCGCAGAATCGACATGCAATTTCGAATGGAAATAAATGAAAACAGCATCAAGCCGCTAGACATTCATTTTTCGTGCACAGTTACGTAGTTGTAGGTACCTCGTACAGATACGTGTAATGAAATTATATTAGTTTTGACTCGTACGCAGACTTATCAGTATAATCAGAGTATGTTTCAAAGAACATTTTACATTAACTACTTAGATATTTTGAATAATTTAATGTTTAGCCTTTAGGAGTTTTTCACACGATACCCCCACGGTGTTTTGTTTGGAATGTGTCTACGATTCCACTGTCCAGAAACTTATGACTTGAAAAAATAATATTGATGCTGTGTATGTTTCATTTTATTTGTTTACATCAAAAACGTCCCAACATATAAAGCCTGAAACAGTGTCGGTAGCATATAAAATTTAATTTTTCCTGGGATGTGCTTCTTTTATATCAATTAGACATGGATATATTTAAGATGAGTATTTTCTGTCATTCGATAAACATTATGACTGTTTTATCAGTAATGCATGAGTTTAGAGGATGTTAGTAGTAAATTGTTTCAGGACAGCTCTGATGATTATAAATGGTTCTGTGCGAGGAGGGTAGTCGTTAAATAAAAGCACTCCCCACGGGCTCACTAAGCTTCGTTTTACGTTTCCATTTTTTTTTTAACTCTTTAGACTGACCGGGGAAAGTGGAAGGAATGCTTTAATTTAGGAAACTACTGTCATTGGAAGGAAATCATACATTTACCTTTCACGCGTACTGAAGTGGGCCATTTGCAAATTGTCTGGCGCGCTCTTAACACGAGGGCATCGTTTAACACACATATACTCGTGCATCAACGCCAAAGCACCGAAATTGCCAGGCGACGATCGCTCAGAGAGGTAAATTGGTTCCATGAAAACATCGCGTGGAGTTAACTAAAGCATCCAACTTTCCTCGGAAGATTTAATGCAAATAAGTTCCTTCCGTGACAGCCCCTAATTGAATTACTCTTTTGGATCGATACAGGGCATGGCCCTTATCACGCCAAATTCACGATACGCGCGCGCGCGTGGTTTTTTTCCTCGGGTCACAAAAGAGGGAATTGGAAATGGCGGGCACTGGGAAAGCTCTGAAACGCTGAGAAAGTTAAATAAAAGGGAGGAAACTTCCTACTTGACTTTCTCCACGATCCCGCGTTGCGGCGAGGGAAGCGACATGTATTGCGATGAAATTGCTCTCGCGAGTCACACAACCAGTGCGACTAAGCGATGGGTACGAAGGGAATGGGTAAACGTTTGCGAATTCTCATTGGAGGACACGGAAAGAGTTTTAGAAGCCACGAATAACCTTTTAATAGTAATGAAAATGGTACCAATTGAAGGAATCGTGTCGATGACGGGTAATTTTGTTCGCTTGCAATTAAAATCCTTTGTGATTGGGATTCAATTAATATCACCGTGCAGAGAGGACCATGCGCCCGAAATCAGTTAAGCGTACTAACATTTTCAGTTAAAGGGGACGTTTGAAAAAATATTGAAAATCCAATTACTGTGGCCAATTAATTTCCTTATAATGCCATGACAGCGTTATAAACAATAAATTAGTATCATTTCAGATTAATTGATTTGAAAAATAATTGTAATTTCTTCTGCACTTGAATTAAATCATCAGCATTTCAATCGTAAGATTGGTTTACTGCAGCCATTCTCTTTCCATTGTTAATTCCATCACCCTCGATAGCTTTCATTTTTTACGTCCCAAATTTGTCCGATGTACTTGTTTCTTGTAAACCGCTGCCCGGTTAGCTGAAGGATTCCTTATTGCTTTAGTAGAAATTTCAAGATTATCAAAAGTACAGCGAAATAATTACAGGGGACTAATTACACGTTTCGATCTTGCCGGCAGATTAGACTTGGGTCTTTATTTCCTTCGGATTCTGAGATACTTACCTACGGACCTATAGGATATGGACAAAGGTTTAAGCGAGAAACCCAAAACCCAATGGGGGTTTTGTGTGAAATACAGAAAGAATCAAAGAACGGTACATTGGTGCTGGCACATTTGGGGTGAATCGATTCCTGGCTGTCGTCAGAATATCTCGAAACGTCGCTTATTTAGCTTAGGTTTAAAAGATACGTAAGGCATGTTGGAAATCAAGTTCACCATACTATATTCGTTCACCACCACCGGAAATGTAAAAGTAGAGACTCACGTGCATGCTCATTTGGAATTTATTACTCTGGTGGTGATAATTCATTTTTCCTCATAAACAACGTTAAATACATTTGCGAACAGAAATTGGTGTTAGTGTCCCAAAAGAGATTCGATGTCGTTTCCCGTAAAATCAATCCCATAGCCCAACCGGAATAGTGCGAATGTAATAACCCGATTCGTGCATGACTGTGTCGTGAACGTGAATCAATGGTGGGGCAGGGTGCCCAGTCATATATTTATATAAACATTTAATGACACATTAACATCACTGACTTTCCATGTGTGGATTTCACTAGCTATTTTCAGCGCGCCGAAGTACACCTATAGGAAGGTCAGTACCACCGATCTACCAATGTACGAGTATGGTGACCACAGATAGTAGTGATATTCATTTTGACGTAATGATATGTAACTCGTTTCACCGCATCCACTTGAGGCTCGCGTGAGTTGTTGATCCACGGATACATACCTATATTATTCTTCCTCGCAAGTTTTTTTCCGTGTCGGCCCTGAAATATTCAGACCAAGAGTAAGTGAAATAAATTCTCCGCGGCGGTTGGGTGGGCGGTGGCGATCGTGGGCGTATCAGCGTTACGAACCACTTTGCCGAAGAGAAATTTCCCACCTTCGAAATAGTATCTCCCTCCGCCCGTCTCTCCTTCCCGCCGGCCGAGTGCATGCGGCCCGGGCCCCACCCTGTCCGTCTCCTTCCCATAAACTCCCGAATTTATTGCCCACCGAGTTGCCAGCGGTTTCAACCGCCCCCGCCCACCCGTCTCCCCTCCCACCCTCTCGCATCCGTCCCTGTCTTTTGTCCACAAACTCCCTCCTCACACCCTCTGACCGTTTCTCTCCCCGCCCGTGACCCCCCTACACGCTCCCCCCTTTCCCCATCACCCCCTTCGCGGACGCGGACGTAAGCGACACTGTGAGATAAGCCGTCGGCTCATTACGTCGTTTGGCCTGGTGGGGGTGTGTGTGGGGAATGGGGAGGGGGGAGAGTGGGACGGGACGCCGCGGCTCCCTTCTTTCAATTCAAGCCCCCTTCGCTTTGATGGACGCCGTCCCAGAGGGAAAGACTATATCTTCTCCGCCATCGCCCCAACAGCGCGCATGCATTCTTCCTCGAATCCAAGCCCTCTCCATTTGCTGAAGGAGAGCCGCCGAGAGGATGCGAAACGTGATCGGGCTCCCGCCTGTCATTATTTGCCTCATTTTATTTTAGCGTTCGTTTCCCTTTTCGCCGCGAGCCAGTCGTTGACTGCAGGACTCACGCTCTCAGCAGACGATAGCACGCCCCTCATTTCTCATTCGCTCCCGCTATGGCGAGACAAGTCAGAATAATTTCCGGTGATTACTATTTTAAGTGATGATGGTGAGTTGGGGAGTTTGCTAACTCTGATTCTGGCGAACCGCTTTATCAATATACCTGTACCAAGAATAGTTCCCACAATTTAGATGGTGGAAGAGGGAGTTCTTGGTACAGACGGACCAACTACGTATGTATAAGGGACGAGTTATTGCCCTCACCCCCCTCCTGCCACACGCGATAGTGGCAGTTTACGGCGTGATTAGAAGAAGTAAACTCGGCATCAAGGAAAATGAACGGTTGTGTGTTCGGGATGCTATCACTGTCACTCTAAAATTATACACCAAAAGAGAAAATTAGTCCTAAAGTACATTCCCATTCATTAAATCTATTTACCCCTATGTTCATGGTGAGTTGCACATTTTAAATGTGTGTTTTCTCTCTGATTTGATTCGTGATTTGACCGTAAAAGTACACACGCAAGTAAGAGAGCCTTGTAAAGAAATACCTGAATAAAAATATTTTTTACAAATATTGATGTTTTAGCGTTTAATTAAGGCACATGGTTACAGATGAACAAATTATACAATTTTGAATTAAAACGTGTTCAGTTTGAATGATCTCCTCCACCGCACCCATATGCGAAACTCTAACCAATCAAGGTGTATAAGGGCCCATGCGAGGCATGTCGAATATCCGTTGGGGTCGAAAGCTGACCACCGGAGTCATTTGAGTTAATTCGCTCTGGGATTGCTCGAATGGTTTAATTCGACGCAGACATTAAGGTAAGGATTCTTGTTTTGTGCCAGCTTCTGGTGGCGCGATAGCGAATAAAGCGTTCAGCTTCGGATCGGAGGGCTACCAGAGCCATGCCCAGAATGTGCCCCTGGGGCGGCTGCAGGCTGAAATTTAAATTTTCACGGAAACCGCGGTGGCAAAGGGGAAAGAACCGGCCCCCCATACTCCATGGTACTGATCTTACACGCTGGAGGGTTAAAAACGAGATGAGCTCTACCCTCTTTCAACGAAATATACTTTTTTTTGCTTATTTTCCTAACTTTTTGTTGCCTACATTTCGGAGAAAATTGGGTCGAAACACCGAAATCTTAAGTTGATATGACATAAACCTCTCAACTACTATGCACGAGTTTCCATGTTTTCAAGTACGTACCTTTGCCATTTTATATTCTTGGAACTCATAAGAATAATTAGAAAATTTAGACTTTTAGAAACTTTTAATACGACTGACCTGATATGAACAAAAAATGTTAAAAATAAATTCGTTTATTTCTCTATTTATAATGACTTATATAAAACCATAGAAATGTCCACAGGGGTGATCAAAAATTGAAGAATTGTTTTTTTTAAGAAATACTATAATTCCTGTATCGAAAAGTTCACAAAAGTGAATACTAGAGCATAGCATTTCCTGCGCGTGTTTTTTCACTACCCCGCCTGTAGATATTGTATTAGTACATATTCACTATTGTGAACTTTTAGACGCATATATTTCAAGTTTAAACTTGTTCCATTTTGAAGTGAAATTGATAAATTCAAATTAGTCACCGTGCATGATATTGCCAGGACTACATTTATTTACCTATTAATCTTAGATATATAAAGATTAATTTATGATCGTGATCAAAATCAGAACTTTTTTGTTCATCGCACGATCCCATCATAACGTAAAAATCAGATTGGGAGCGTAGCTTACGTTACGTGAGAGCGCAAGAGTGTTTTTCACGGTTGAATCCCATGTGTGAGGCAAAAGAAAGAGCATGGAAATAACAGGGCGGACGAATTGCTTGTATAACTTCTGCGACGTGTGTGACACCACCTATTGATCTCACTGGACGCCAGCCCGTCTCTCGAGTCTTTTTCGTGTTCTCTTTAACTAATACGAAAACTTATGGCGACACGATTCCGTACTTGGCAATTCCAAAACTTTCTCGACTTATCGGGATAGCCCGTTGGGGTAATGCCCAATGGCATCGCATCGACAGGCCAGGGATATATCTTTTAACAATTTTTCCCCGCTTCGGTGGTGATGCATGGAATGTGGAGAGAGAGAGAGAGAGGGAAAGAAAAAAACTAAATTTCGCTTTCATTTCCTGAGATAGACAAACGCGTCACACCATTCGTCCCACGCTTCCGGCCCCGAGACTTCCGAGGGCCGAGAGGCCTCGCTCGGCATTGATCGGCCTTTGCGTGGACGGCGTGCAGTTTGACGACCCCCTCCCAACATGGCCAGCTCAAAAATAAAATAAGGAAAAATGTCCCAACAATAGAGAAACGCCCTCGAAAATCCATAGAAAGTAAACTCGGACCATGGGTGTAACGGAAACTTGGAACGGGAGATGTTAAGGCGTTAAGAGGAAGGGCCATAAAGTGACATTATATATTTAAATACGCATACTCCACGCGAGCACGAAAAAAAAGATATACCTACGAGATAAACCTACCTACCATGGATCAATGCGCAAGCAAGAGACCCGGAGTGTGGACGTTAAAACTTCCCCCATGCCCACCTTGAGCAAATTCAAAAATGCATGAGACGCACCTATTACATTTCGAGAGTCTAAATTCATACATTTCAGCATTTTTTTTACAACACCCCCGACGCAAATCCCAGCTACACCACTGTGATTAAGTCGTACTTTTTAGAGTGATTAAAGTTTTGCGATGGTGCGCGGGTTTTCCTTAATACTTAGCATCATTCAGAGGTGCTCCGCCTCTTACGGAGTCGGTGCACACGCCTTAATTGTGTTCTGCTCTTAAGTCGAGCAACTCCAGATATGCCAACAATCATGCCGAGAATTTATGAAAATAGTTTATCCATTGTAAGTTTTAGTAGCGATACTTTCCACGTTAGTTACATAATATTCCAACTACTGGTAAGTGTCTTTTAGGCACGATTTGTCTTTGAATTGAAGTATCTTTTCGTTACGAATTGGATACTTGTAATTATTAATTGTCCAATATAATAATGTGATTTTTTGAACATGCAAGCAATTTGTTCATGTGCGTTCGGTGATCGAAGCTCTGGAGGACATATACACCCCGCTGCTCATCTTCCCCGCGGCTTGAAAGGTATATTCTAAATAAAATTTGCCGTAAATCGTACCAAACCTTTTTTTTTCCTCGAGATTTCATGGACGATACTTACATCTTCAATAAAAACGCCATCTACAAGAGGTATTAAAAATTAAAATAATGAACCATACTTCATAGATTGATGTAGTATTTTCGTTTTTATGAAAAAAGTACATATACCTTACAATATCACCATGGCATATAATAGTGCTCTAAGTCCCGATGTTTTTGAATGAATTGCCATGAAAGAGAGCATTGCTCCAATACGCTTGGTATCTCAGTTTACAGTTCCAATGACCTGTCTATCTCTAGCAGATAGAGAACCATTATTTATATTTTGCGATTAAATAAATCATGACGTTCATATCTTGGGACTTACTTGTGATGATATTTTCACGAAATAAAATTTGGCAATTGATTTATGTATGCAATTCATATTTCCTCCTTCACTAATACAAAATAACCACGTCAGCAAAGTTGAGTCTAGTGGCAAAATACGCTATCAATCCGATCACGTTTTATTTATGAGCTTTTAGGGATTAATCAGTGAAAATATAAACATGCTGCTGCAACTTTAAGCAACGATAAATCAATAAATAAATAATTTGGTACGCACAAGGATAATCAGACGAGTGTTCATACCCGTATGGAGGCTGGAGTAATCGAGACTCAATCGACTTAATTTGTGTAATATCGAGGTGCATCGTCGTCGGGATGCGTCATTCCCGCCCCCAATGGGAACCCGATCCATGCGCCTCTTTATTCATTCCACGGCCGTGCGCAACCCACGAGATTAACCCCGGGCCGTGATTGTTTCCGGTCGGAGATATACACGCCTCAGTGAAACTTTTCATTTATTCCCGAAAGCGGGCCGCGGATTAAACGGAGCTCGTTTTGAAAAACAGACTCGGGATTATCGAGACGTCCCCGTTCGAAGCATCTCCAGTTGTCCACTTTGCGGGTCCGCTCATGTAGGAGGGGGGGATTGACCACCGGGCGCGTGGGTAATATCTCGGACAGAGGAAGCGGGGAGTTGGGCGTCGACCCGTCCGTCAACCTACGGGGAAGGATGGGGCAACGAGGGGAGAGGGTTGCTTCCCTTCCTACCACGCCGCTCCTTGCATACAAAGCCCTCAACCTTCGCTCACGCGCTCCTGCCCACGTTTCTGAGGGCGGGGGAACATAAATTTAGAATTTGAACGCGCTGAAAATGGGCGAGCCCTAAGGGAGGGGACCCGCAAAAAAAAGTAGATTGAAATTAATGTCTTCGTTTCACTCGCGCCGAGGGCAAGCCATAAGTAGGTCCGATTTCGACTGTGCCTATGCCTGTGGTTTGCCGGAGTAAGATTGCCGGCGAAAAGTGACATCGCCATCGGCGAATCTCTCGTTGCCCCGCGACGGTACAAATCCTCGTCCATATCATAGAGTTATGAAAAGGTGGAGTTCTGGCTACGTCACTTGAGAAGGAAGGAATATCGTTGTAGAAGTGTAACCAATGTCGTGGTATGAGGTCATTGATGCAGTGCAGACAACTCCGGTAAATATTTAGGATACAGTAGTTTACTCTAATATGATATTAAGGCACCTTGATAGCACCATTAGTTATTGCGAGTTTTAGTTAGATTGGTAACATTCAGACATGTAAGATATTTCCGTCACTAGCGTCTAAACGGTTGATATACGAAGCATACAAAATTATTTAACCTCTAAGTACATAAAAGCAAGTGCAGTTATCAAATCTGAAGTTTGGTTTAATAGGTAAGGGTAGAGCTCATGTAGTACTAAGCTCAATGGCCTGTGAAATCCACACGCCAGGGTAGGGGAGCCAGCTCATGTCCATGTGCCGCCTGTTGTTTCCCAGGAAAATCAGGTACCTGAAAAGCAGGGCACAGCTGAAGGTGCCCAGAGGCGTCATCTGGAATCAAATCCAGGCCCTCCTATCATTAGCCCGTCGTTCTACGCAGTGGAACTAACTATCACACCCAAAACATTTAATTATTGCTATATTCTTACTACAGAGCATTTTTTTCTCTAGGGATCCATTTAATGTGAATATCAAGTAATACTTAAAGCGACGATTACCGCAATTTTAGTGTAAAATTACTTTTTAGGTAATCAATATTTGAACGGCCGGGTAAAACATATCAATGTCGCGTGACTGTATTGGGGTCATTTTCTCTCTATTTGAGCGTTGGATGCACACTCTTGCCTTTTCCATCCCAATGTTCCAACTACTCGCGTTATCGTTCGCTGGTTTCACTACCGTCTCCATTTTGTGTCCACCAAATGCTTCTTAGATGCTTAAGGTAGCCATGTTTTTTTGGGAAGAGTATGCTTGATTTAAGGGCGACTACCCTATGGATACGATGATATCGCCAGAAATATCTTAATATAGTATAATCGCCTGAAATATCTGAAAGATATTGCCTCAAATTTCATTTTCCTCAGAAACTGTACCTCAAGGGAAAAATCGTTAGTCACTTATCGATCTAACGTCCCATAATGTTGCGTTTAAATCCAATGTGACAATGGAGAGTAGGTAGATATGTACGTATGTGCATGCACACACGTACACTTTGGGCCGAAACGTCTACCAACGACAACACGCAGTACGTATTAAAGATAATATACTCGTACTAGCATAGACACATATAAAAAAGAATGCCAACGGAGATCTTTTACATTTCGGTGGTCATGCGACCTTGGTCGGTCATAGAAGAATCACTTTCTTCGCATCATTGTGTGTGTGTTTATGGGAAATCTCCCAAAGTGAAAATCAAACAGTTCGGTGGCACAATAACAAACATACAGAAGCACTCAAAGAGTCCAATTCCGATGAAAATTGAAATTTTCGGTCCTCAGACCCGTACAACGCCAAAAATAATTTTAATTAAGCACCTTCTCTAGTAATAATAATATATATGCTCACTTACATATGATTATGACTATTATTGGTATTCTATCGGTTAAGGTAGGTTTTGGATGGACACAGAATATAGAACGGTACAACGATACATCGCCTCTTCTTATAAAACACAACCTGATCCGACACTATAATAAGCCCCTCTTCATATTTGCATACTTCCTATCTTCCTTAGTTCCGCCCAGCATGCCTATCCTATTCTTATCCCTTCCTCGCTTGGTTAAAGTTCTCCCCCTCATCACAGTCTTCAACATCCCTTTGCCAATCATATCGCTCTGAATCCATCTTTCATGCCTCCTATGAACTTCTCCCAGCAATCCCCTCTCCTCTCCCACCATTCTCAGCACTTCCTCGTTTTTTTTCCTTTCCGTCATTTTTACCCTTTCCATCCTTTTATACGCCGCCTTTTCAAATGTCTCCAATCTACGTCTATCGTCGACCCTGTTTTTGCCCCGCAAAAAACCACGATCCGTAAAAACCTTTAAGCAAGCCTTTTCTAAACATCCTTACTGAATCTCTCTGCCATCATATTCCCTCCTCCTAGTGAAAACATCTCCGCCTAACGTAAATTCTTCTCCTTATGTCCTTAATACTTTGTCCTTTTGGGTGCAAAACACTTCAAGGATAGGTAGACCTTTCCGCCTACTCTGCTTTATGAACTATTATTTCAATATTTGACTTAGCTTTCCTCTTTCTCGCCAACACGCATATACACACACGTGCGTGTACACGTACACTTTCTAAATGAAAGCAACCTCGAAACCATGATTTTTTTTATTCTCCTACTGTAATCTCTCACACATTTTCGAACTCCAATTCCTTATCTAACCATAATTCACAAAAACCGTTTTAATTACTATCTAACGCAACTCGCTCCATGATTATTAAAGCTCGGTCGAGATTATGCGATGGAAGATATGGGGATGGGGTGATAAGGAATACGAAATAACAATCGCTACTGCACCATTAATCGAGTTTTACTTGACTTGGGCCAAAAACTTTGCAGCTTGGTACTAGTTGAAAGGTCCTCGACAACTTTCTCTCCGTCTTAATTCCTTTGGAAAGGAAAGAAAAAAGTGTTCATTTTCCAACTCCTTGGCAGAGTCGTCGTCGGTTGGGGTGGCAGCCGTTCCGGAGTTTCCCACCAGGGGGCAACACCGAAAATCCCTCTCACAGGCCACCCCTTAATGCCCGCGCGATGCGCTCCCTTCATTTTACCCCCGATTGCCCGCTCATTCCCTCTATTTATCTTCACATCGTCCCTTTTATTTCCCTCCCCATTAACTCTGTTTGCCCCTCACTCATCCTGTTTTATCTCCCCCTCCCCGAAAACGCCCTCCCTATCCCTCTCTCTCTCTCTTTCACTCACTCGAACTCCCTCCTTATCTTTCAGCTCCTCCTCCTTCTCCTCTCCTTCCGCTGCCATTCGTTTCTTTTTCCTCCGATCCTCCTCCCGCCCGCTTCTCCGTTCCTTCCCCGGCATCTCGACATCTCCCGCTAGCTGACGAGGTGTTCGACCGACGAGCATTAGATTAGCGTTCACTGAGCACGCGTACGCAAAAGTTCATACACGAGAGCAGACTTTCAACTACTGGGAGTCTGTCTACAAATGGAAGGAGGTTACTCTTGTTCGGATCGGGAGAGATTCGGTAAAAACGGGAGCGAGGAACGAATCTTGAAGCGTGGGAGATAGAAATTGGGTGAGATGCGTCGCTGTAGATGGTTTTTATTTTCATAGCAATTCATTATAATAGCAAATTAAGCGATCAATATTCATGAATTCTACAGTATCATGCGCATTATCAATGTCAGTGAAGCATAGTAGTTTATCGTAAACAGTAATTTAATTATGGCAACGAATTAACCTATGACCATTCTTCTCTAGTCAAAATTAGCGCTTCCTAAGGAAATAAGAAGTTAAAAACTTTGACGCAAAGATGCTAACGAAGGAGAAGATTAAAAATTTAACAACGATTGGTTGTGGCACCAGCAAGGAAAGCTACCACGGCCAATCTCGAAGAAAATAATGACTCTGAATGATATTAGGAGCACAAAATCCACCACCATCCATGAGTGGAATATTTTTGCATTGGATATGTGCGCCAAAGGGTAACCCCTTTGAGCCCGATTCGCATGAAGTGGACCCCATTCAGCTGTTGAACTATTGCTGCGTTGCATAGCATAATGCTTTATGCCTGACTGGACATTGGACGCGCAAATTCGTAGTCCGTGACGTAAAACCTGAGTGCGCTTGTTTCCCCACAATTGGGAGTATTGTTCCACGGAAGAGAAAATGTCTGAAAACCTCGACATGTATGCAGTTAAGGGTTTAGATTAAAATCAATGAGAAAGTTGAGAGAAATGATGGTGATTGCGATATAAATGTAAAACGTTGCACCTCTGAAAGAATTTACATTACCCGTTGAAATGTACATTTTCGATTTGAGTGATGGCCATAGATTATTGCTCATTGGATCGAAACTTGAAACCCATTGTTTATAATGTAGCAGTTTGGAACTGGTTCTAAAGAATGGGCGAGAAAAGAGAAAATTTTGAGTTGGCGATGATCGCTGCAGCAATTCAGAATACATTTCGTCTTACTAATAGAGTTTCAAACTCTGTACAAAGTCGAGGAAAGTCACTTGCGCATCATGAGAAGTTTTGGACAAAATATTTGCAGCGAAGTAAAATTTGACGACAGGTGATTGTGTGGTGATAATATTTGTCAAATCGTGGACGTCAGTTCTGCCGTAGGGTGTGAGAAAATAAATTTGAAAGTTTGCGCAGGTGACAGATGAGGCAGAGATCAGTGCACGCCGACATAGCGCTGACAAATAGGGGGATTTGTGGGTTATTTAGCACACTAGTTCCACCTGGTGACTCGCTTTATCCCCTCCGAATCGGGTGGAAAAGGAAAAGGCATCGAGGGATCTCAATTTCGCCCGAATAGAGTCGTTTGTCATTCACCCTCCTTCATAATCTGATTTCTCTGTGTCTCTCGCCCCTCTCCTTGCTCGTAGCACTCCGACACGCATAGACTTTAAGGAGTTGTTTCCGCTCGCCCTACCCTCCCTCCCTCCCCCCTTCTCTTTGCCACCCTCCCCTCCTCCGCACCCACGCGTTTTCAATGCAACTAACTCCGTGTCTCCATCCCCCCTACTCCCCGTCACGTGACCCCATACCCTCCGTCCCTTGAACTCCCTCTTCCAGTCCCCCAACCCCCGCCATTCGCTTCCTCTTTCTCTCTCTCTCTCTCTCGCCTCCCTTCCTCAACCCTTCCGCCCTCGACGCATCAAAAGGGGGGGAGGGCTTGGAGGGGGAGGGTCTACGGGAGAACCAATCCACCCGCAGCAGCCACGGCCTATCCTTTAATTCGTCTCACTAGGAGAGTGAACTAATACGACCTTAGGTCAAACTCCATTCCTTCGGGCCATCCAAGAAGGAGACGGTCTGGCGTTCCGTTTGGTTTTTTTTTATTTTGCCGCAGCTCCTCCTCCTCTGTTTAATGCTCCGTCGTAAACGGAGGCATTCGTGGTCCGTCCGGATGGGGAATGGACAAATTTTTAAAGAGCGCACCCCGCCCGTTCCTTCCGGGGGTTGGGTGGGCCGGGGGGGGGGGGTTGAACGGTGACGGATTCGTTGGGTACCCGTGGGGTGGGATGGGGTGTGTGTTTTTGTGCGACGGACGGAGGGACTCGGCGAGGTGGGAGGCGGGTGGGACGGGGACTCCCGCGAACCGCCGACGCCGCCTCGCCCGTTGTTTTTCCCTGTCCCTAACTCCTCTTGCGTGTATTGATTCCGAAGAAACCACCGCCACCTCGTACTCCCTTCTCTCCCTTCGGGGATTACCGGAAATAAAAGACGCGATCCCGTGTTTCCATTTCATTTTTTTTCTCTCTCTCTCTAAATGCGCCCGTTCCAACCCGCAAATCGATGTTGGCTGGGAAACATGGGGAGCCTCTGTTGTTCCTATCCGTCACGGAGCTCCTTTCGTCCTTCCTTCTCGTCTCATCCTCCTCCCGCCTGCTCTCCTCTGCCTCTCTTACTTCACTCCCTTCTCCCCCCCGGCACCTCCCTCCTCCTTCCAACCCCAACCTGTCCACCTCCTCCGCCCCCACGGCCCCACCCTCCCTCCCCATTACGCTCCCCCACGTCCCCCTCCCTCCCTCGTGGCCCACCCCTCCGCCTCTTCCCCTCCGCTCCTCCGTGCCTTCACTGTCACCGTCTCCTCTTTGCCATCCTCCGTGCTCCTCGTGGACATATTTTCTTTTCCTTTTGCCATTTGGAACGGAGTCATGCGAGCACTACATTTTTTTATTTCAGTCTAGAGCGGGCTAATTTTGTGCCTGTCATTACCAAACTCGAGTTTTTTTTAAGGCGCATCGATGGCGAAATGAAATTGCGTTTGCATCATCGGCGGTCGCGGTGAATTGTTTGTATGCACTCCACTGCGTCGAAAATCCTTTCATCGAGGCTTCCTTTAACGCGATCTCTTTTTATTACGCTTTTCAATCATTTATCCTTTAGAACGAGCGAATTAAAGAGCTCGACAAGAATAGTGTTTCAATTTTTATTTTTATCGGTTTCCTTTCGAAATAAAAATGCATTTTCAGGGTCAACTTAAAATATTTATTATTTAAGCGAAGACAAACACCGTAAAGTTTCGAAACCTGAGTTGGCTAATAAATATTGTGAGAGCACTATAAAAATTTTTATCTCGAAAATGGCAATTAAATGACACAAAGTCAATATTGAGACTTTCGAATTATGTGCTCAATGTCATAGATGATAATGCAAACAATTGAGCGTATGCACGAATGTGTGAATACGTAACTTTCCATCAGGCGTATGGCGCCATTACCCTCAACATTGATCTTTATCCATCACACACAGGGTTGATCCAGTGAGCCTTTACGAAAAAAACAATCAAATTTGCTGAAAACTACGCAGTTCCTAGTGGCAATGATCATAATATTTCATTTGGTACCGTGTTATTGGCAAACGAATTTTGCTCAATTTGTCCGTGTCTTCTTTTGCGAGTGTCGATATGTTGCATCTGAAGTGATTATTAAGTCAGTTACAAGCTCGCTCTCACCGCGACGCGTGGAAGTGTTTCATTATTTGGATTTCGTCGAAACATAATTTTAAAAAGCTTACGTGGTTTATGCATAGAAAGAGCGTAAATACAGCTCTCCCTTACTGGGAATTCAACACTTCCACAACGAAACACACGAGCATTAATCAAATAATTGAGTTTAGTACAAGCTTCGGCACGATATTTTACTCTATTGGAGTATTGATTTCCACCTTCCACCTCGCTCTTCGTCTTTTCTCATTCTTCCCAAATCACGTACATTTCATTGTTGCTCCCTTCTCATTTTCCATTCTCTCCTCGGAGCCTTTCCCTGCCACGTGTCTGCCTCGGTCGTCCTATCCCTCCCTCCCTTTACCCTTACCCTTCACGCATTCTCTCACCTTCCTCGTCCAACTTCCCTCGGCTTCCCCCAAACCCATTTCACCACCCATCAATCCCCTCCTAATCCCTCACCATCTTCTTACTCCACCCCCTTCCCTCCCTCTCCTTCCCACCCTTATTTCTCCCTCTTCCTCGATCATCCCCTTGTCCACTCGCTCGCTTTACCTTCCATTTTATTCACTTCCACCTTATCGGTTTTCCGTCTGCTCTCTTACTACCTGCGTAACACTCCCATAGTACCTTTTGCAGCACCCCTCCACGATAATCTCCTTCGTTGAAACTCACTCGAAATGGTCCATTGAAGGAAAACGCAGTAAGATGATCCGTCATAAAGTTTCAAATTTAAAGTCATCATTCCTTAGTTCGGCGGCTCCTGGGATGCATTGCCTTCTGGAAGTGCATAATGTACGCGTAGGGAGAGTTTCTTTTTTCATATTGATAGGGGCTTTTCAATGAATGGTGGTCGTGCGTATTTTTATTCGCTTACCTTAATGTGCAAAAGTTTTATCATAGAGTTAGCTTTGTGTGTCGTAATGTATAGTATTTGTGGCAAAAGCTTCATTCATCTGACTCCGTCATTGCGTCATCGGCAGCAAGTTGAAATATGCACAGTATATTTTTTCTCCTTGTATACTGGAAATGAATGCATCCACTCTTCACAGATTAATTGTGTATGGATTCAGTTTATGTAACTTTAAGTGGGAAGGAGAACGCATTATTTATGGAGCTATTTCGTTGGTCATTTTCACCTTTTTCCAAACGCATACCCTTTATAACAACAATCCTGCCCCGTCCGCCACGAAGTACACCCCGCAGATTATCTGTTCCATGTCTCTCTCGGTCCAATATTCTCCGTGCCTCGCCACCTCCAACCCCATTTGCAATCCCCCACGCCTCCCCCAACCGCCTTCCCCGTCCCTCGATCATTCTTCACTCGCCCACCCCAACCGCCACCGACTCCATCACCTATCCGATATGAGAAAGCCCCGTTTGGATGCAGAGGGGTGGCCCGAGGGATACGTGATCGCCTGCGTAATAATCAATCCCCCATCGAGCTTCCTGCTCACTGGTCCTTATCTTCCTAACCGTATTTGGTTATGGAACTTATTCAATCCGGGTTACGTGTTGGGGGGGCGCTGTATTGAAAATGATTTCCGGTTAAAAAAAAACTACCTAATATAAAGTTCACATACCCTAAACTAACTTCGTTTGACTGCATAGATACACAACTAGTGAAATATATCGGCCACTTTTTCAGGCAAAGAGGAGGAAGAGGCATTTATTTAAAACACTTGTTCAGTTTTTTCTCCCGAATGAGCGTTGTCAGATTTGTTAGGTATTTGTTAAACAACACTGTTTCAAATGTACTCGGTCATTCCATGGGTTACAGAAGAAGGACCTTTCGATAATTTCAGAAGTTCATGTCATACGATTAGTTCTTCCGACACATTAGATAAGTTCATTTCGATACTCTTATACAAAAATCCATCTCATCCCGAGCCTTCTCTTTTTGTATATCAGAGTTAAAGTCCAATTCCTCATCTCGCTGTTTTACCTGGATATCAAAGGAAGAGATCAGTAAGCATATAGCACGATCCAAACCTTCGTCTTCCCAGAAATAGTTGTGAGCGTTATCCCCTAGCACAATACGATTCGGCTGTAATTATATCGTATCAAAACAATTATTTTGAATTTCGTTATCATTCCAACTTTTCCTCGTTTCATGTTGAGCGTCACTTTTGACTGTTATAATTAGTAATATATGAGACGAAAATTCTTCGTTTATTGCCGGCATTGTTTTATTTAGCAGGAATGCTTTTTGGTTAAAATGGCATCTTTACGACTAAGGGGAAGCATTTCATTAATTCCGCAATTTCAAGTTTCCGCAAGAACAAGCGTTCGCGGAGGGAACGAGCAATTTGATAGCAAGCTTCTCCAGAATGGTTATAAAGTTCTCCTCGGGTTATGCTTACGAATAATTAATGGAATGGACCACAACGTTCATATTTTTCTCCTATTTACAATCGTTTCCCTCATATCTTTCCCGTTTCTTTAGCTATAAAAAACAGCAATTATCTGTGTGAACAAATATGCAATATGTATATATACATACACATATGTATGGACATATATGGGTCGCGGTAGTCCAGGAGTAGAGCGTTTGACTACTGACCGTAGGACCCGGGTTCAATTCCGGAGTAAGCCTCTCTGGGCACCTGCAGCTCCACTCAAGCTTTATGATTTTTTGGGTAGTAAGTCTTCCTAGGAAACCATAGCTGGGACAGGGAAAGGAACTGACCCCCCTAATCCGATCTGTAAATTTCACACGCTGTCTGGCAAAGTACTGGGTGAACTCTACCAAACCGACCTTCGGCTTGATTACTGTGTTTATGGTTTTATATGCACATATATAAAATCAAAGAAAGCGGAGAGCGAGGATACGGTTTATAGCAGTGTTTCCCAAACTTTTTCGAGCTACCGTCCCCTTGGATTCATAAACCTATACTCAACGCCTCCCCAGTCGATAGCTTTAAAATAATAATCAAAATCATGAAACAAAATAACCAAGTGAGGAACATTGAAATAATTAAATTAAACACAATGGCCAATAAAATGTTTATTTATAATCCAATAGATGTGTGGTTTTCAAATCACTTTTATGCAAAAGACTTAATACACAATAAAACTGACTTAGGTGTTAAATATACTTTTCGTGCATCAAAATAAATTATCCAAACAAATATTTTTTAGAAAGCTTTTTTTAAAAGTTTACATGTCATTTTTTCACATCAATCAGGTAAGCATATAACATGGACATTTTCCATTTATAAAAAGAGAATAACCAATCACATTTCGTTTAAATTAGTTAAACAAGTGAGTGACTATTGATTACAGTTTTTCATGAACTACAAGTCATTTAAGGAGATTCTATTTCCTAATTTAATAAGGTATTTCCATCAAATAAAATTTTGTTCGGATGGACAGATACGAGACATGACACCAGTTTTCCAACGTCCGTTTAATGTCACTTAGAAGGAGTTAAATCACCGCGTTCGCAAACCTGAAATGTGTTTCTCTGCTGGTAAATAAGCTGAATGAATGCACTAGAACCACATTCCACCAAATATGAAGTCGGTAATGCAAGGGGGTTTTCAACCACCATCCATAATGCAGGATAACGATCGGAAACCTTCTGTTACCAACACTCATGATAATTTATCTTAAGCTTCGGTTTCAAGTCAACGCCGTTTTGTATGAAGTCCAATTAATTATTCGTCTTGTACTCCAGCTTCCTCAATTTCTACGGATTTATCACCCAGTCTGGAATTTCCAACGAAAGAAGATCCTCAAATTGCTGCGTCATATTTTTATTCAAGGTGGTTAAAAGGTCACCAAAGACTCAGGTTGTCGCTGAGAAGAGCACCTTTCTCCTCAAAAAACTGTACGACAGGGTCAAAAAGATTATTGAAGCGATTTGTACAATTGCCTTTTGATAGCCATCGAACTTCCGTGCGCAGTAACAAATGCTTGAAATCTTCGTCGCTCTCATCACACAACTCTTGAAAGAGTCGTTCATTAAGGGCATTGATTTTTTTAACCACTGTAATTACAATGTTTAAGAACTTGTGATAGCGGTCACTCAGTATTTTAGCCTCTAGGTGTTTTCAGTGAATGACATAATGAATAGCAAAAACATTTGGCACATATTTGCTCAATTATGCAATACAACCATGGTGATGACCAGTCATTGATGTAGCTCCGTCTGTCGCAAAAGCAAGTATGCTAGAAAGTGGATTTTTTGTCCCTGAAGAGCTCAACGATACGAAATAGTTGACTCCCCTTTAGCGTCATTTTCTAATTACCTTGCGAACAACAACTCTTGAGATAGATTTTCATCTTTAATAAAGGGTACGTAAGCCAGAACACAGATTCATTACCTGGCAAAGTTGACTCGTCCAACAGAAATGCAAATTCTGTTGTTCTCAGGATGCTGCGCAATGTATCTTGCAAATTTTCAGCTATTTTATATATTCTTCGTTGAACAGAAGTCTTGCTTTAGGGAATAATTTTTATTGTATCATATGGTGGCTTATGAAGAACAGTACTCAGGACTTCACTTACTGCTGGTAAGATGAGTTCTTCGCCAATTTAATGTGGCATTCCAGATTGGGTAATTAATAGTGAAATATTGTATGATGCACACAAACCATCGGTGATATGTTTTGAAGCATTACACAATATACTCAAAGTGGTGGGTGATTTTGCAATCTGTCACGAAGTGACTGAAAAAATGTTACTCTTTTCTGTCTTGTCAGAATATGACTTCCTAAAATGGTCAATAAGTCTGGAAGGGATCACCGCCTCATTTGAAAACAGCCTTTCACATATTAAGCATGTACAGGTAGTCTTGCGCTTGTTTAAGGGACTCTATAAATCCGCGCTTAAGATAATCCACATTATACTGCCTGCATTTCGTCTTTGATGAGTCATTTCCTACTATTCTGTTTCTACAATAATGGCTTAATTGTTAAATGCTGTCAAAAAAGTTTTAATATTTATTAACTAAATCTAATACACGAATGAGTTAATGATAATACGTTGATCAATCTTTATGTGGTTGCTTTTTAAAATAAATTTACTAATAGCCATATGAAAAACATCAAAACAAAATATTTATGAGCTTGCGGCATAATTTCAAACGTATATGTATAATAAGGCTGAATTATACATATGTACCTGTTCCGCATACCTGGTATAAAACACGATTTATTTACAAGTTATTTTGCTCTTAAGCAATAGTAGTTTTCCTTCAGTAAACTGAAAATATCAATATTGTAGATTTCATGCAAAAATGGAATACATTTATCATACGAGCGCGAATTCGAAAATGGTGCGTAGGAAGTTTGCGCCAGAGGTTTGCACCTTTGCCGTCTTTCATAGAGAAACCAAACACCCGGCTGCAAAGTAAGTTCCTCTCGAATTCAATTTATAATACAGGCCTAGTCAGTTGAGGATGAAATAATATTTCTTTGGCTCCCTTTCTGTTGTTATGATCATATTAGTTCAGTGAAAACCAGTTTTGCGAAAGGAATTTGCAACAATTTGGTTTCACATTTTCCCACGATTTGTGGAGGAAGACCATAGCTTCCAACAAATTGTCTTTAGGCGGTATTCGTTTTCAATGGTGCTAGGAATTTGTTGGATACATTTTTACCAGTACATATGATTAAAATATTTATTATTCCTTGTTCTATTGATTGCTCCTTGGATATCACGCTTGTAGGTAGAAATCACCCGTATGCCTTGAGATAAATTGTGCTTTGAGGATGAGCAGGTCAACTATTTATTACGAGGATTGCCCTTTCATGCCTGCTAACATTTAACTGTTACATTTAACTTATATAACAAAGATTCATAGACTGAAGCTCATTATACATGCTTTTTTTGTGGGCATAATCTGTGGGTAAGGATTCTAAAATTCGAGAAACACCTTGGCCTCATCGACTAGCCGATAATCAGAAGGTACAGTTTCCTCTGCCAGTCATGTTAGCTCGCAGCATCACTATTAATATTTTCTTCCTTCAATTTCCCTCGTAACACCTTTAATCCTTAAATGCCATCTCTAATTATATCCGTTTGAAGAAAAGAAACGCCTCGTCAGCATCGAAGACATTATTCGTAACCTTTAAGGAGTGCTGGTTCAAGGCAATAGCCACAGTCGGCCTCAGAATCACTTGCAGACAGTTAATATATTATTCTTTTAACAGATCCATTATAATTTTTTAATTTATCTAGTCATCCCGTACTCCTGGAATGACTCAATTCCCATATCTCCGGTGAATCTTTTCGATTGATCGCGAGCTTAAGACTCTTACTTGAACTTGAATATATTTATTCCTTTCATTCTTCGCGATTCTTCAAAGACTTGAAAAATCTCCTCTGCATTCTTAAATATTGCCGATTAAGTGCTTGCAAGGATTCCAAACTTCATCGCATTTTTTTTTCTTCTTTATCGATCCTTTCTTAAATTCACTGCTTCCTCTTATTTATCACTAATACTTAGATGTTTTATTACTCGTTTATTCTTTGCCAAGTCTTCACATGACATGATGAAAATTAAGACCCAACACACAATTCGGGTCTTCAAGATGAATTGAAAGACTGAACTCCCATCACCTGGGCGTTGTTTCGTAAGAGAAACGAAATGTCTTGAAAGAGGAGAAATTAAGAACGTTTTCCTAGAAAATTTAACAACAGTATTAAGTATCTATAAAACCTTTTCTGGTGTTTGGTGTACGCTAATAAGCGAAGGAAGGGATTTTCCGGTGTCTTTTGGGGGGGGGGGACATTCGAAGGAATCAATATAGGTTCCCTACCTTGAGCCTTGACTATTTTACATTGGTCCCTCGGATCGAAATTCTATTCAAGTTAAAGGTGAATATTGGTCATCGGGATGAGAAATATGTTTCGAGATATCGAAAAAACGGATTTGTAAAATGAACTGTTTTGACATGTAAAAATGTGCAAAAAGCAATGGTAATTAACTTCTTTTTAGAATTGCCTAAAAATTGAAGTCTGAATAATTTGAAGCTTGACTGTGTGTGTGTGTGTGTGTGTACGCAGTTAGAAACCCCTAATTCATCTTTCCACTGTCATTTGCCGGCCAATCTATATCCAATGAGGTGATTTGAAATGAGCTTCTCATTTGCGAAAGAGGCCACGTTCCGTCAACCTTTCCTAGTTTGTGTGTGAGTTTTATGTACTTTCCCGTGCAGACCGCCACCGACACCAACCGGGCCAGATCCCTCACCGACCACCCTTCGTTCCGCAGGTAGCGGTCGAATCACATTCACCGCAACTTGTGTGCCAGTAATTAGATTTTGCTCGGAACGCGTTGCGAATAAATTATTCAGCGAATCCTCGGAGAGAGCTCGCTTTTTGGATTTTCTGGATTTTTCCGTTAACTGCTCGTTGGGTCGTCATTCCCTTGGCGTTGTAAACTTTCAAGAAAGCAGGGCGCTTGAGATTTGGAGAGATGTGAATGTTAGTGAAATGCACGATTTTGCTTTCAAAGATAAATTTCGCCACGGGGAATTTCACTGCTCCGCACGATGGCGTGCATTTCATTACAGTCGAGGGTATTGCAATACTAATTTTTTATGCAAACTCGCAATTTTGGGCAAAAACAGGAGAGTGATGTAGATTCCCAAGTACATCCTACATCCATATGTGGTATTTATCAGAAGTTCTGATCTATTTTATTTTGTTTTTTCTTCCAGTTTGTGAGTCAAAGCATATAATTCTAATCTAAATCTCCAGGCGCTTCATTACGTTTAAGGGCATTGAAGTATCTGGTTCTTTTTTGAAGAAAAAGCTACTGAACATAAATGGATAATTTTGAAGTGGGTCTACAAAGGGGCACAGGAAGCCATTAATATTTATCAGACAGTTTACTCATATGCTCTTAAAGTGCTTGTGTGTCTTTATATCCTCGTTTCATTTCAGGCCTTTTGACATTTCGCATTTATTCATCTTCTTCACTTTTCATATTAAATTCTATGGAAAATCAAATATCTCCAGCGGAGGAGGGTGAGGGTCTCTTCAAGGGGATGTTTCTTCTAAATGCCTCCTTGCTCCTTTTTCTCGCAGCAGAGTCATTTAAAAATGTATGGTATTTTTTCGAAGAGGCCTAATTGTTTACTTGAGCAAGAAAAGCGATATATTTAAAAAAAAAGTTGAATTCAAGATGTATCTCCTCCTCTAATATTCTGTTATAAATGCTACGGAGTTATAGGTTATATGCTTGAATCGAAATTAATCCCTACTGGCCAAGGATTTAGCGTTGCTAACCTTCCCGCAAGAAATAATAGTAAATGGCGTATAGCTGTAAATGGAGGCTTTATCAAAGAAGAATTAAAGTCAAAATGGTTACGAAGACAATGAACAATGAAATTTCGTATTTCATCAAAAACCACAGAGGTTTTTCAGTGGAATTTACAATGCATTATTCTTTGCCTTGATTATGATGAATTCCAAGGAGTCAAGCCCGACATCGTGTGTTTCATTGAAAGTCGACTAACAATGAGTAACAGTCAGCAAGGATTGCCAACAGTTTCGTTCATTTTAAATTACTAAAAACATTTTTATCTAGACGTTTCAGTCACTATTCTTATAGTTTCAATCTTTCCTTCTCGTCGGATTTTTATTCAATCCAGATAAGTCTCCTAAATGAAACTTCCTTTATTGTTTTGAATACTTAATTTCTTGATTTAATCATTTTATATTTGCTTATTTTGAGTTATTCTCCGATTAATTTTCCCTTTCCATCTTATTTTTTTTCCTTTTTATTTGTCGTATGGTCAAGTGAACGTTCAGCTTTGAAATCTATGTTGAAGCCTGAGCTTAATATGATCACGTTAGAAACTGAAGTCATGAAGTCCGATGGTATAGGTCTGTTGACATCAATAAAAAAATTACTAGAAGATAAGTCGAAAAATTACAATTCAATACTGTGGTTCTTTTCGAAGGGAATATTAATATATTCTTACAATTAACGCGCATTAAATAATTTGCAATCGAACTTAGAAATCATCAAAAAATATAAAAGGTTTTTAACCGGTATTCATTCTGTATCAGAGGAGTTTGGGTTCAAATGGGTGTTTGTAATATCGTTGGCCAAAGAATTTTTTTAAAAAGAAGAAAACTTTTGAGTACACAGTTAAAAGAGGAACTTTTCAAGCGAATTCCTTTTTTCGGATTCTTCGTTTACATTCCGGGTACTTGGCTTATCCGCAGTATGCCTTCTGCGAAATAAAACCGCGCACTTCATGAAATAGTCTCAGCAACTGGTAATAACATTATCATAAATTTAACACGTGCAGATTTAATGTTGAAGTACGAATTATTGCATTTCCCACAACGTTTACTTTCATATTAATTATCATTTTCTTCCTAAGAAACGAATTTATAAAATGTTTTTGAAATATCATTTATCGTGTAGTGTTTTTATGATTTCATTCTACCAGTTTTAGTCAAATGCAAGTAACTTAACACCGTGGCTAGTGTAAGTTTAACGCCTAAAGTTGACTCAATCCATGTAAGATATCACAATATTGCTTTCATATTCTACCTCGCGTAACAACTATAGGTGCAATATTGTTGAAAGTCTCATCACTTTGAAATTAAATAGGTACTGTCGAAATGAAAGAAATTATGAATGGAGTATCGCATTAAACCCAGCTTTTTTGCCAGGGGAATCCGTTAATAATTAACACCAAAATGTACCCAATGAAAGTAATGAGATGCGTGCTAAGACCGATGACAGCATATAATTAACCAGAATTATCCATTTTTCTCTAACACCATGCTTTTGTTGCGCATGAATACACCTCCATTACTCCCGGGATACCTCTGTTGGTTAAAACCTCAACTCGGAATAGAGTGCAAAGAGCTAAAACGGAGGTCGATACACGTCGACGGCCAAAACTCTTAGAATATCGTTCAATCAGCGTTGTTTTACAGCAAACCAACTCACTGTGTGAGTCCGAGCGGACCCCGTATTGCAGAATAAAATGCTATCTACCCCGAGCAAGGTTTGCTTAATCCTTTTATGCCTTATTTACCTTTTTATTTCACGAGGGAATTTCGGGACGTGGGTGGGTGCACGAAGGGAAGACAAAAAAACGAGCAGCCATTTCTTTTTTCCGGGGTCGGGTGGTGGCCGGAAGTGGTGGGTTCGTGTGCTGTTCCAAAGGACGCTTCCATACTTGGAAGCCTCCCCCTCCCCTTTTCCGTGACGCCCCTCTTCCACCCCCCCTCCCTCCCTCCCGTCGTCTCCCACCCCGCTTTATACTCTTCCTCTCCGCCATTATTCGCTCTGCCTACCCTTTCTCTGCACTGTCGTGTGTGTGTGTGTTTGTGTGGACGTGGGTTCGTATGCATGCATCCCCTTCACTCCTCCACACCCTCCGTCCCCCTCCCGCTCGCGAGAAACGTCCACCCGCACCCCTCCCCACCCCCTCGCCCTTCTTCTCTATAATCCCCTGCCCCCGCTCCTCCCACCATCTACATATTTCCCCCTTCCCCTCCATTTTTTCCCATTTCATGCAGCATTCGTCGGATTCGGTCCGCTTTCGTCCGTCGCCCCTCTTCCGTCGCCGCCCGCCCTCCTCCAACCCCCCAACCACCACGAGACTGCCGGGCCACCCTTGAACCCCGCCCCCTCCTATCCTTCTCACCCGCCTCCCGCACACCCTCACCGGATTTCTCTCTCTCCTCCATAACTGCATTGTTGCAAGAAAGGGATCACGGCTAGAGGGTTGGCAAAATAAAAGCATTTATATCGATTCGAATATCATGGAGTACATGTGATAGAGTTATTAGTTAAGTGTACGTAACGTAGTATATATGTTGGCATAATAATAATTTTTTTCTTAGTTGAGTCACATGTTAAATAAACTTGAGTTCTTGGAGTGGACTAGTTTTTCGCCAGTAAGAAGGAATATGCTGTGCTTCTCTCCAACTTAAACTAAATATTAGATATACCTAAATGGTTGGCCGGAAAAATATTTGTTTTTAAGATTAATATGAAAAATTCTGTTTATATTTTAATTCTATTTATATGTATATATATACATATATCAATATTGATATATATATTTATTGATACACACAATATACATTTATATTTTTTGCGGAATTTGCTTAGACTTCTAGGTGGTTTTAGAATATTCTAATGAATTGAAAGCTAGATAGAGTCCCTTCATAGCTTTTCACAGATATCGCCGCAAGTATGTGTTTTGAATTACCATGATGAATCGGAAGATTCATATCGATTAAATTTTTTCATATGTCAAGTGTCGATATTCGATATTTAGCACCAAAAATTGCAAGTAAAGCGATAAATACTTCCCATCCGTGATTACAGTCTCTTTCTCACCCCCTTTTCACCCTCCTATTCACCCCACCACCGTGGTTGTCGTCACGGATACATTTTCCTCCTTCCCCGATCTCATTTCTTTCGCCGCCGGAGCAATGGTTCCCTCTCGACCTCTCCTACCTTCCCCCTCCATTCAAACTCCGACCATCTCCCACCCTGTCCTTTCCCTCCCTTTCCCCCTCTGCAGTATTCGACGCCGCCCTATTTCGGGACGGGGGATCGACTTTTTCCGACTTGTCGTAGCCCAAACGGCCGAGTTATCCCTCCCCATATAAACGGCTTGCGAGCCAGAGTTCCTCTGCCCTCGAAACTCCTTGTTTTTTTTGTCCTGTAGAGAGTATAATTGTCGCGGACGTCCGCCCCGCTTCGAGTGCTTTGTTTCCCCTGCCACCCTTGTCCCTCCCTCCCCCGGTCGCAGAGCGAGTGCATGAGCGAATGTCGAATTCACGTCGCCGCGGGGATGTGGGTTTATTTAATTGCACGAGCAACAGGGCAGACGTTTGTTTATTAAAAAATAAATTTCCCGGATTTCGAGGGCTTTCACAAAGGGTCAAACCAGTAGCGGTGGACTTCAAACTCTATTTTTATTTATCTTTGACGACGCAGAGTGTATTATTAATTACTGCCGTACTCCCCCAGAGCGAGCTAAGTCGTTAATAAAACGAGAAATCGAAAACAAAAGTAGCCTCTTGTGATCGTTTAAATTCCCTAGGCGTTCGTAGAAGTTTCCGTCGAAATATTAGTCGTAAAAGGGCTGCACATTTCTCTCAGGCAATTATACAAATTTGTCGAGTCGCGGAAAGTGTTCCATGGATATCACAATTTTTGCACGCCATTTTCTGTTTGTGCAATTGCGTTTGGCCTCTCATTTATTAACCACCTACCATATCCTACCAATTTTACCTGTTGCCATTATCCCACGTCCCAAACCTGTCTTGCTGCTTTTTTTAGGCCTTCAAATTTCTCATTTATAATTGCTGTAAATCTAAGTATCACCCGCTTTATATTTTTAACGTTGTCTTAACGAAGTGAGGTGAAGTATGGTAGGGACTCGGCTCAAAATCATAAAAAAAATCACATGGCTTGAATATTTCTTTGGTCAGTTTCAGACGGCATTTTCGAATCTATTGTGTGCTGAAATTCGGTGTTGTGATAAACCAGACTGAAATTTCCCCACTTCACGAGAGTTTCTCTTGTATTTTTTGGAAGCAGAGCAAGGATACAAAAAACACGACTAGTTAAGTGCTTCTATTGTTATCTAGCAAGTTCCTTTGCCATAACTTTCTGTAAGTCTCAAGGGCATTTCCACCGGTGTGAGTTTCTCTTGGTTTTATAACTTCATCCTCTTAAAACTTTTCGCCTCAAAGATGAAATCTCTTCCAATATAACCTGGTTGATGAAACCCATTTTTATTTTCTTGATATGTAACTGCGTCCTTATTGATAACTTCAGGAATTGAGTATTAAAATAAGCAAAAGAATGCCATCCATGCTTAATTGAAAGTACTTATGGCCACTTTAGGAAGATATAATTGTTATTTGGAACACGTTAATTTTCTCCAGTTTCAAAATTATGTTAGTCACTTAACGCATGTGAGGAGAGAAGGAACAGAATAAGTTATAAAACAACATAGAATGGTTATAGATTTTCGGATTTTGCGCAATAACTCAATTTAGGAAAAATAATTTTATTTTAATATATATATACATACATATGATATTTGTTTGCGAATAATAGGCAAGAAATTCGTAATTATCATGTTATCCACGAGATATGGTATTTGTGTATATGAGAGAAAGTACTTTCTAAGAATTACTGGCATTCAACTAAAACATGTCGAGTGCCGTTCCGACATGCAATTATTTGCATTGTTGCTACACCTTTGGTTACATGCGAAAATAGGAAATAATTGTGAAGTGGATATTATTTAAGGTTCCTAATATTTCCTTCTTGCACTAGCCAACATACCCTGGCGCTGCCTTGCTATCGATTTTAATCCTTCAACCTGCTGTTTTTATCAACTGGGTAAACGCGTTTCCTATCCAATAGAAAACCAGGCCTAAAACTTCAAATGGACGATTATTTCCTTGTACTTAACTCATAAATGCATTATCGGTTATTTTTCTGACAAGTCGGCCCACATTGATTTACGCATACTATTTCCGGAGAAGCAATGACACAGTAAGTCTCTTCCTTCCTTGAGACGAATGAGCTTATTCATGCGGTATTTAAGACGTCATCGGGGAAATTTACTGCTAGCTGTATCAATACTCCTTAGTGGACAGAAAAAAATGTCTCAGTGTCATCAAAAGGAAATGTTCTTGAAAATGTGGACATGAGATCGGAAGGAAAACGAATGATCAGAATTGATTTCTCGTCGCAACCAATTAGAAGTCGTGCCAACTAATTACCACCGAATGCGAATTCATTGATAAAAACATGGTTGAAGATTGTTTATACCCCCTTAGACATTTTTTTAGCATCTTATATAAAATACCATTTTGTTTCTATTTTTTATCTCTATCTGTCAGCGATAAATATCCAGATCAGGCAGAGTAAAATTTCAACATAATTTTCATTGAATATTTTTGTATTTTTTTGAAATCTTCGAAGTTACGGATTCTTAAATGGAGTGAGGATTATGTGCCTTGAAAATAGCATCGGAATTTAGAGGTAAGAGCTACTGGTGCCGTTAAGGACCGAAAATCCGATATTTTCCAAGAATTTGGTTAAATAGGTTATTTAATGAATCTTCTCATCGTGAGAATCTTTTATGATATCGCTGTGATTTGGTAATGTTCAAATTGTTTCGGTTGGCCTCTTTAAACATCTCCTTTTACTAACTATCCGTGTTGAGGTTATGTGTATCGATCAACCGCTGCGGTTGAATACTCTTCTTGTCATATCTCGATTTCTTGCCAACTAACGAAATTCATGTCCATTCTAATGGTCTCATGATTCCATTCCATTGACGTCTTCTTCAAATTTTACCCCTCTTGTTTTTAATGAAAAACTCTTAAACGGGAGGAGTAGGAGAGGGGAGACGGGCAGTTTTCGAATTATGAATCGCACGTGCGTGTAACCTCCCTCCCTCCCCCACCCCCCCTAACCCACCCGACGCGGGAGAGGGTGGGGGTGCGGGGATCCGTTGCATCGCGGGCGTGGGAAACTAGGGGTTTGCCTGTGGGATATGAGGAGAGGGAAGGGGTCGCGGGGGACTCTATCCTAGGGAGAAATAGCGTGGGCGGGCGGGAGAGGGGACTAGTGGATTGCGTCACAGGACTCCCTCTTGGTATGGTGCAGAGGGAAAAGCTCTCACTCTTTTTTTTCTCCTCTCTTTTCCCCTTCTCTTCTACCCTTCGGATTTTAAGGGAAGGGGAGAGAGGGGAATAGGTTGTTAGAGGTAGGTGTCTAGGGTGGAGGAAAATAGAGTGAAACGGAAGGGGGAGGGGGGGAAGATGAGGAGGTGGTGGGGTAGATAGAGGGCTGGGATCGATAAACCGGCGCTCTCCGAAACTAGGGCAGGGCCGTAAAGAGGTACCCAACCTTCTGCATCGATCAGCACGCGGGGCCGAAAGTGGGGGGAGGAGGTCACGAAAGGGGGGAGGTGCATCGGGGGGGGGGGGAGAGGTATTCCCACTCTCCTCTTTCTCTCTCTCTTCTGAATCCTCCTTCCCCCCACCCACCCACCCCCTTCTCTCTCCCTTCTTCGGTCTCTCTCTCGTTTTCCACTTCCTACACCTCCCGCCATGTCATCAGTGACGTCGGCCTCGACGGCAGAGCAGTGGCGCGGCTAAATTCAAACCGAGTTCGATTCAAGATATCGTTTCAATTTGAAGATTGCATTCCCCGCGCTGATCTCATGTTTCGATCGTTTTATTTTATTTTTTTGAGAAGTTGGAATAGTTTTCCAGATATGCCGCAGGGAAGAGTGATGAGTGTTGTGCTGGAAATATTGTCTGCACTGACTACCTACGTGGTTTCATCATCAAAATATTGATTCCATGATGGAAAAGAGGGAAAAAATGATATCTACTGATTAAATGTCGTTTGGTGAAATAAATCAGGGGTTTTTATTTTCTACGATCTTCGTTTCTGAGAAGTGAAGTTTTGATAAAATGTTTTCAATTGGCTACAAAAATTGTAGAAGGAATAGGTGTATTGATCCGATCAATGTATTAAAAATAAATGAGGTAACCTTTTACCACTGATGAAATTATTTGTACCGCGAAATATTGACTGCCAACACTTGAAGAGAGTCCAGAATATTGTTTAGGAATTTTAAATACTAGAATATTGAATCTGTACTCCTATATATATATATATATACGAGTATATATATATATATATATATATATATAATATTGTGAAAAGAGTTTTAAATCTACTTTTCTATTCTTTTCAGTTTGCAGAACTCCTCCATAACAACGTGGAGGCCAACACTACCTTCGGAGTTCGACAAGTGTCACTTTTTGTACCCACGAACAGTGCTTTTGAAAAGTATCACAAGAACCCCGACAGATCGATAGTGCTATATCATATGAGTAAGTTGATTCTTTTATATTATTGCAATTTTATTTTATACAGTTAATACAAAACTCGTGGGAAAGGATTGCTCAAGATGAGTCTATTTCAGTAACCTGTACTTGGTCTGCATTTTTACGAATCCTTCTGTTGCTGGTAAATGTTTATATGACCTGTTCAACAATATTTATGTTAATTTTCTCCGCTTCTATATAGCATCCATTAGAATATAATGCTCAGCGATGTTTAATTACGAGAATAATAAAATTTTCCGAAAAATATTTTAGGAGCAAAGTAAAATGAATGCTCACTTTAAAATTCTAAATATTCATCATAGTTTCGAAATTAGCCTCCTCATTTTTATTTTAGATGTAGATGAAACTGTATTTAAAACAATCAATGGTGTGCAGAAATTATGTCGTGATGATTCCAAATATTTATTCTCCCACTTATCTACAGTAGAGAGAGGACTTCTGTGGCAAAAAGCCTGTGGAATAAAAAACGGGGCATCTCCCGTAACTTAACGGCGCATAACCAAGCCCTTCTTGTCTTTGGAAATGCTAACGAGCACCACTCTTGTAAATTCTCTGTACGCATACTTTTAACTAGTTATTACAACAGAATATCAAAACAATGATGAATAAATACAGTGGATCTGAAGGACTATCAGGCCATAGGTATAGATATTTATTTTGCAGTAAAATTGATATCCAATGAGTACAAGTAGGAAGTCCTTACTATTTTCAATTTACTTTGAGTTTCATAACCTAGTTTTCTTTTATTTTAACTTAAGTTTGGAATCTGAAATATCAACTAACTTCAGAGCAAATCCAAACTGAAATAATCTCTACACTCAGGAAAAGTAGAATCATGGAATTCAATAATATGTAAACATTGCTTCATATAGAGAAGTCTACATATTTCGTGTTCTAATCATGGACTACATTTTTAAAAAATACCATTGTCTACCCATGACTTAGATACGCTTATCTTTACCATTTGTAACATGGATGTACGTTTTCATTATGCACTATTTCTGTAGATTGTCCATCCATATTTTCCAATATTCAACGCATTTGCTAACTAACTATATGCCTTGACGCCAAATATTTTCAGGTCTAGTTAAAACCTCAACCGCTGAAAATGTAGTCGTTTGTCTTAATGTTGGTAATCATTGTGTCAAAACAGGATAATTGTGCTGCCGTTCGAGTTTGACGGTGTAATAAAAAGAATTTGAGCGTCGTTCATGTTGTTTTTTTTTGTTTTTATTGATGACTTTAAGGGCCATTATTTAATATTTATTAATAACTGGTGGAATTTGTGTCGAACGACCAAATTTATGTTTTCTCACATCAAACGTACAAATTACACTCATTAGACTCAGTCTATCGCCTTTAAGCTCAGGGTTTCGAAATTTTAGACGATCAGCCTTTCATATAGGGAACCTGAAGAGGCGAATTGTATGTATTGTTTCACCAACAGCTCGTAACACCAACCCTATAAAGTTGAACCACGTGAGATATTAAAAAAAATAATTCGAAATAGATTAATTATTTTCGCATATTTTATCTTACGCATATTCCCTGTGGATTGACACACCGGCTGAAACCACAGACGATGAACCAGGCGGCTGATCTCGTAATTTCTTCGTCGATCCGCTGTTTTATTTGTCCTCATTCAGTTGTTAGGAGAGAGAATATTTTCAGGTCCCGAATACTGTCGACTACTTCCCATATAAAATGGCTATAATCTATTTTTTCAACTTTTAATTACATAGTTGACAATTGATGAAAGAAAATAATTTTATGAATTATTTTCTTTCATCAATTTCATCATTTCACATGGTAATATGCTGCAGACGGATTTCCGATGACTTGATATTCTCTTGGTTATTATTATTATTGGTATTCTAACGACTGTGGAAGGCTTTGGATGGACACAGCCGCCACAATCGCACAGCAACACGTTTACCTGCCTCTTCCAATTAAAAAATGTTCTGAATGGAAGAATATTTTGTTCAACGTCTTTCCTCTTAATTAATTTTGTGCCTCATCTAATCAGCCTAAATAAGATTAATCCAATGGAGTTTTTTTTAAATATTACAAATTTCAAATTAATTTTCAGAATTTTATAAGCTAAATTAATATGTGCAAAATTGTTTGGAGTTTGTCGATAAGGCCATTTTTCTTGTCATATTTCTGAACAGGGTTCATTTATTTGTGATTTATTAAAAAATATTTAATGTGTGTTTGCAAATAATATTTTTTTAGCAACTATGATGCCCAATTGCATTCTAAACCTAAGGCTTCGTTGATATCTTACTGTAGATTGTCCATCCATATTTTCCAATATTCAACGCATTTGCTAACTAACTATATCCTTTGACGCCAAATATTTTCAGGTTTAGCTAAAACCTCAACTGCTGAAAATGTAATCGCTGTACTGTGTCATTTTTTTGCATGGTCATTATAGATTCTTTGATAACTTATTTTCATTGAAGCCTTGACCAACTTCTGCGCTGAAGGGGAGTCCGGAAAATTGTGGCACGAGGGATAGAGGGGTTATAGTAGGATGTGCAATATGACAAGGAAAGTGCCGCAATTTTGAGTTATAAGCGCGGCATGTACAATTAAAAATGAGAGACCGTAGTGCCTGCTTCAGCGTGTGAAAGGCCCAGTAGTCACCTGCAGAGTTGAAATTATTGATTCAAGCCCAATGAGGAGGATAAAATGGACGGGTGTGAAGTAATATCAAGGGTTGTAGTGAGACAAGTAGCGGGATATGAGGAAAAACAGTGAAAGTCAACAAAATGAATGACATAATATAAAATATGTATAATACAACCTCATATAATACTTTTTATGCTGCCGTATGTTGTAGTGTGGGGTTACGCTGTGAGGCTAAGAAATGTAGGGTTGTTAGGTTTCTGGCCATCCAAATCCTACCTTAAACAGTAAGCTATCAAATACATATTTTTTAAATGATTCTCTAAGTGAGTCACAGCTGGCAAATGCCTAAGCTTAATCGGGGCTCAGCCTAAATACACTGGGATTCTAACATCTTCTGTCATGGCATAGTAGTCACCACTGTGATCGATCAATACATAAATATAAATAAATAAATATATATATATATACATATATATTATATATACATATTTATTGTATATATAACTAATTCATTTGTAATCAGATACTTTACTTGGGTTCTAATGGCAACGATGTTGTGAGCAACTCTAATCCTATGATATCCTTGCAGTCTGAGTGAATCACTAGCGTATATTTATAGATGTAGCAAAGTAGTAATATGTTTATATAGTTCTACCCACGAGAGAAACCTAGGTGATGGTTTAAAAGTTGGTTATACATGGGATTTAGGGTTTCATCCGGATCTTTCCACAATTCCTTGTTCAGTTAAAAATTATATCCTAAAGAGTTGCCTTCTAGCCAAAGTATGTTAACTTTTCTCATTTTAAACATGAGACCGCCAAAAAAGGTCTAGAGTAAACCCAAATTATTAAATAATTTCAGAGATTCTCGCCCGTCCGACAATTATTCATAAATATATTCACAGACTGGAAAATATATTTCTATATAATCATTTAGTCAACGAGGCTCTAGTAAATTTGAACATTAATTTTCAATTTAAAAAATAAGTGAAAGGATAGTCACGAATATTCAATTTTACCTATGGTATTTGTTGATTGTGCCTACATATTGGTATAATTTCCACTCGAAATATCACGAATAACAAAATTCCGAAGTTTGCGCTAAAAACAAATCCGAAATTAATATATATATATATATATATATATATACACACACAAACGTATATGTATATACATGTATGTTTGTGTATGTATATGTATGTGTGTGTATGTGTGTGTGTGTGTATATATATATATATATATATATATATATATATATATATATATACACACACACACACACATGGTCCACCATGGTAGTAATGCGCATTCTCTGGGAAAAATAGATTTATGGATCGTACTTGTCAAATGCCTAAAATTCTTCAAAATACTCTCCCCCTGTATCAGTACACTTGCGGAGACGTGTTTACTACGCCTGGAAGACACCCTAAAACTCCTCGACGGGAATGTCTCTCAGGAACGTTGTAACATGCTTTTGAATGTTTTCCACGGTCTCCCAATGCTTTCCTTTCAGCACTCTCTTCGATCGGGAAAACCAAAAAAAGGCCCAATGAGCCAAGTCGGGACTGTAAGGGGGCGGGGTACCATAGGATTGGTGCTCCGGGTCAGGAAGTTGATAACGATGAAGGACGTGTGGCTGGGGGCATTGTCATGCCCATATCCAACGCAACGCTCCATCGCACCGTGCTGCAAAGTCGATAAACACACTTCACGCAGAGGCACGTCATTCCGCTCAGATTGCTTGGAGCAAACTGGCAACCGGCTGCGTTGGAAGGGTATACCCTTCACAATATTTTCCGACCAGTTTTACCGCGCTGCTATGGATAGTCGCGCCACAATAAAATCATACGCATTACTTTCATAGTACACCATGTATATATACACGTATATATCTGTTAAATTAATATCCTTTAGTCTGTAAACCGACTTCATTAATACATATTTATTTAAACTTTTGTATATTATTCCCTAACATTTGCAATTTTATGGCATTTACGTAAATTCTGGCTACATTTATATAATTTCTTCAGTTTTTTTAAATGTATTCTCCTGGAGGGTTGGACAAAATATTATATTATTCCTAAAATATTTATTTCATAACATGTTTGCCTCCGAAATAGTACGGATTAATGTACACGATGTATAAATAGATGGATACGATGCTATGCACAATTATTGTACTGCAAATGTGTTCAAAAGTTTTTATTTATTTCATTCGATTAGAAAGCAAATTTATTTGTCATTAAACAACAGATATTCGCTATAAGATGCTATTCTGCTGCCTCAACAGTTTTATGACGAAAAATAATTAATTTTACTAATTATAACCTCTGCATACCAGTAATTGCCTGTCGTACGGCAGCACCAATGTTCGACTGTTGAAAGGGTTGAGAATCGTTTGCAGCAGTTCACCTTTATCTTAAGAGCAAATTAGCAGACGTAATGGTGGGGCCTAGTAGTTATTTTGGTAGCCTCACAACTCCAAAGGTCTCCTGCACCATTAGGCAAATGTGGGTAATTAGAGGTAGGCAGGATTTCGGGAGAGGAAGAAGGCTGAGAGGAACACGTCGCCGGCATTAGCTCACTCTCAACAAAGGACACGAAGGGACGAAAGATGAGAGATTTTAATGTCCTGTCCGGCTCACCGTCTGCAGGGTTTCCTCCCATCTCTTGACGTCGCCCTCTTCTGAACATGAATGCCACGGAGTGATGAGTCATCAGCGAGGTTTGAATCTGGGTCCACAGCTTTTGGGAGCTGGGGAAACCAACAATCATCTGCACCAATCCTCCAAATTAACCTCATTATCTGTCACTATTACAGCTGGAGTGGCCACTTGAAAAACTCTGACTCGCCCCCCACGTCCCCACCAACCGCCTCAAAATAAATCGGATTCACTTTTATTGCGCGTAATCTGTAATGCTATGTTTTTATAGTGTGAGGGACTCACACACAGAATGTAAAAATAAAGTTTTAAATGGCAGTAAAGCGCGAGCCATATTATCATATTGGTAGCTTATATAGCTATACATATTACTACTGCGTTGTTATGCTGTACAACTGGGTTTCATAAACCTTTAATTATTACTAAAAATAGTCAAGATAGAAACTTAATTTGAATGTGTTCTTCTTAAGACTTCTCTACACATGTAGTTGCCATTCAGAGCTATACATTTCTCCGTGTTTCTTCACCTTTCGAAGGCCGTCATTGGAGAACTCAGCAGATCGCGTCCAAAACCATTATTCCACCTCAAATGACATCATATGTGTTCTCAAATCTCTGACCCCGCACTGGTTTTTTTTCAATTCTGGGGATAAGAAAAAGTTGCTTGAAACGAGATCGAGACAGTAGGGCGGAGGTGACTAAGTTTCAAAGCCACATCGCTTTGATTGCCGGTCGCGACATAGTCGGGATTGGAGGTCGCGCCGTGTTTGCTTCTGAAAAGGAGTCGCGGAACTGAGTGCTGACACCTTTGACATAGGCAATTCTCCGCGAATTATCTTCCACTCACTGCCGTAAATAAGAAATAATCAAATCCTTCACTCACTTACCTGTAGCAGCAGTGTACGGCAGTGGTGGTCTTCCACTCCTTGGATCATCTGTGAGGGACGTGTGGCCAGTTTGAAAATACTTTTCCACCTTAGAGCTGTGTCATATCCATTCTATAAGAGCTGTGTCTTTCTACTAGAGCTGTGATGAACTATCATTTCCATAAACAGCCATCATTTAATCGTGGATTTTCCGGGCACTGTACCCTTTTAAATTGAGGAACTTAATCACACTGCGAGCCTCTCTCTTCTCCATGCTGCGAGCTACTTAAATCTACAGCTGAAAGAAGAGCAAACTAATATTAATAGCTGTGATTCACAGCATAATGAACGTAAGGATCGACTAATATGCAAGATTAATTTAATCCAGATACCTCGGTTATTTCTTAGTAATAACTACTTAAACACGATAACCCCACGTAAAGTGTGTTAGATGATCCGTACTATCGGTCTGCAATTTTGCATCAACAATGACGGCATTTCTTTGATTAAATTTCCAGCATCTTAAAACTTTTGGGTCGATTTTTTTTCTTAAACCCCTACCCCCAATTTTTATAGACGCAGGTTGTTCCATGCCCTCTCCTGATTACAGGTGATTACGTACCAAGCCATACTTTTCATATGTCTCGTCAGTGTGTACTATTTCGTCAATGCACTCATGAGGACAAAAACTTTACTTTTGTTTATTTGATTATAAAGGCTCTTTCTCTTGAAGCAGACCAATTTACTAAGAGGTTGAACAGTGATAAAGTCTAATCGTCATTCTCAATAATGCCAATAATTTCAAGCGAAAAATAAATCTCAAACATTTTTAACAGATGTCTTCTTAGCACAATCGAATGAACCGATACAAATATACGCTTTAATATATGAGAAAATATAAATTTATATTATGAAACATTCCTTTTCCTAAATGTTTTATAAAATAGCATGGACATTTGAAAACAAAAAATAACTTTAGCCTTAAGGTGAGTAATTAACATAAAATTTTATTAAACTTTAATAGAATTCAACTCGTTAATTTGAGATAAAATGGAGGTTGAATCCACTGGGGCGATGTAAAATATTTATTTATACGGTGAAAATAATTGTTCATATCACAAAGGTAAGTGTTTTCCCGCTTTCACTTTTTTACCCTTTCAGTGAAATGAAAACTCGACTTCGGTGTCATGAGATTCCTTTTTCCTTTATTCTTGTTTTCATAATTCATTTAAAATCACATTAAAGCGTCCCATCATGATGATTCTCTTATTAAAAACTTTTACACGGATATCCATCAATTCTTCTTTCCTCCAGTTGTTCCTCTAAACATTGCTTTTTCCCGCTAACTTTAAAGACTTTCCAATGAAAGGAAAAATCGGCTCCTTTTCTTAATAAGAATTGTTTTCCCATCATTATCGTTTGTATAATTCATTTAAAAAGATATTTAAGTACAAAAATAACAGGACCCTTGTTCAAAACGTTTCCACAGATCCATTCTTCCTTCCTCCAGCTGTATCTTTATTTTCACTTTCACGTGCCTCCATAGAGCGTGGCCCCATTTATATTTGTACATCCGCATCGTTCACCTTTTCTGTTCTGTGTGAATTTAGTGCGGCGTATCATGTTGAACAATAGTTATGCTCTTTGAGGGAAAATAGGAGTCGTTAACGTGGGGCAAGAAAGCGCGCCGAGAGAGAGAGTGTGTGTGTGTAGAGGAAAAGGCTGACAAATGTTACTCCTACAATGAATTTACCGCAATTTTTTGCAAAAAGAAACGTTTTCTCACTTTTTTTACACTTGTAATCTTAAAAATATTATCCAGAAGAAACATCCTAACTCAGTCTGTTTTCTTTCTCAAGGACTTATTTAGTGAAGCTTGACTACTCCGAGCTGATTCAGGCGGCAAACTTAACTTAAAAAATGCCGTCATTGTTAATTGTAAAAAAAAACCAAAACATCAGTTTTTTTAGTACACCCAGTAATATATCATGTTAGCAGTTTTAATCACAAAATATTTCAGCGTGAGTCAGAAATTTTTTAATAATTAAAACTCTGCACCTTTATCTATCATAAACCTATGCACGTGACTTGTTCAACAAAGAGCAATCGCAAACTTTTTATGCGCATAATATTTGTGCAAATTTTCGATTTTATGTAATAGACTTAGCTTGTTGTGATAGAGGAGAGAACTTAAGACTGATGAAGAAGCGGTAGGAATAGGATAAGCATGTTGGATGAAAGAAAGGAGGAGGGCTATTGAAGCGGGGTTTAATGTAGGCTAGGATGTCAGGTTGTTTAATTTGGAGAGGCAAGATCTATCGTCGTAGAGCTGTAAAGTAAAAATGTATCCATCCAAAACCTACCTTAACCGGCAGAATACATTATAATCATAATTGTTACCTTAATTTGCAATTTATATGTTGTACAAGTGCCATTGATTTGACCACCCTCTCGCGTTCGCAGTGGCAACTAAACTTCTAAGTACTCAGTTCACTTATACCTCTTTCTGATGTCGAACAACCCTTTCTACGGTGCCTATTCGTTTTGGTAAAAAGGTTACAGTGACTTAGACTTTTATTTTCTAGGTCTGGGCTACAGGGAGGTAGAGGTTAAAAATGTTATATTGATTTACGTGACATAATCAGCAGAAACATTTGCGATGTGCGGCCGTGCATTATCGTGGTGCAGCATCCAGCCTGTTGCTTTGAAATGTGGCCTTTTAGAGTTGATCTGGTCTTGGAAAATTTTCAGTATAATCCCATAGCATAGCATACTCCATTTACAGTTGTGTGTGGTGGTACGGCATGCTGATCTAGCATACCCTTAATATTGAAAAAGTATGTGACCATATACCAGATGAAACCACCAATTTCACTTATTTCGGCGTTGGTGATACAAGAAATGTCGACACATGGATTTGCTGCTTACTCTCAGGCTCAAAATAATGCAGTCAAGGGTAATCTGCAGTGATCACCTTCTATGGAAACATCTCATCTTCTTTATCATCAATTTCTACTGAGACAGACTTGCATGCGAACGCCCTATGGTTCCGATATGATCAGTCTCGAAAACCGCCACGCATGTGCACTTTTCCAGGAATCAAGTGGGCGGTAGCCAATGTTTCTGAATATCTCTTGACGTTTTTCGTCCAAAGTCTCTCAAAAAAGAGCAGCGGTGCTAATTGTTACTTACGTAAGGGAGCTCCGGATAGACGCTCCTTTAAAATTGTCTTTATTCTTCGTAAATATTTAAAAGCGTCTTCTCGCTCTTATATAAAGAAGAACAGATTCTCCGTAAGTGCCCTGTAGGAATAAATAGTCTTTGACTGACGATTTCTGCAGATCTAAGCAAAATTTCAATGCAATTATTGGTTGTGGCATGTTGCCTCCATTTTTGACGTAGGCAAACTGAGCTTGTTTCAAGCAGCAACGGCCTCCAAATAAAGGAGTGATCGCAATGAAATTTGTATGGAATATGCAATGCGCATTAAGTCAACAGTATACAATGAAATTATGGGATTAGAAAATGTATGATCATTACTTCATTGCACAGCCCTCGTATTTAGGCTGTATTTCGAGTCACCGATTGAGTGCGTAACAAATTTTGGGGCAGTAGCAATGATCACTGAGGAATTCGAAAGGAAGAATAATACATGTACATATATTATGAATCAGAACTCTATCCGTGGGGAAGGTAAGATAAGGATAAAAGGGTATATTTATTTTCCCTCAGACTCAGTTTCCTCATCAGGGGCCGAGGTTTTACGGTTGATGATTCCATTCCGTTTTTCGAAAATGAAAGATCAGAATGTATTATTACGGTAGCCCGTAGCTTTTAATTATTTTTTTTGGGCGAGTTTGCTTCCGAATGTTTTTTAGGTTCCGAGATATTTCCTTTGTTGTCAAAAGCTCACTCCTGTGAATTATTTTCCTTATGGTTACAATGGGGGCTAATTATTTTCATGTTTGGAGAGCTTCTCATTGTTAGTTATTATTTAAACTTCAGAAAAAGTCTTAAAGATACCGAATTCAACCTCAGTGATACCTTCGTCCAGCAGAATGGATCAACTCGGAAGCAATCCGGAAAACATGCCATTCAAACCTTCAATTAATCCTATTTTTCTGGCGTGGAAATCATATTTCGTTCTAAATAATTAATAAAATTTGTTGATCAACACACGAAATGTTTCTCAAATAACCCATGTTTTATTTTATGTGTTTCAAAAATTTTCGATCCTCAGTGGTGGTATCGGAATGCGGTAAATAAGCGTATTCTTGATATAATGCAGACCTCATCAAGTGGAACTCTCTCTCGTTTTATCCTGCAAACGAAATCGTCATTTATAATTCAATCGCACGCATTATGTCATTAGATTTTGTAATTACATTATGTCATTACATTAATCAATCGTACGCATTATGTTAATACAAGGGGATTGAAATCTAACACACATTGTGTAATGAAGTGGTTTCCAGGTAAGGTCGTATTATGGTAAACATTTTGCAAATAAAAATATACACGTACATTGCTTAGCTCGGCTACATAAGGTAAGACTACAGTGATGACCTAAAGATTATCTGTAATACGAAATTCTTTTGTTATTATTTATGAGTCTTATTGTAAGAAAATTTTGACATTATATCAATGATTTCAATCCTCTCATAACCTCCCCCGGGTTACACTTTCGCTCCATCGAGATAAGTTACTGGTTCAAGGATTTCCTTTCCTTTTTAGTTTTCTTTGAACTACTTTTCACTCCTTGCTTTGATCAACCATGTTATCAGTGCACTGCGCAGAGTAGAAAAGCATTTGAATAAAATGCATACGGTGGTTAAAACCACGACTGAAGCGAAATTAGTTTTGTTTAATTTGTGAAATGTCTGTGCTAAGCATTAAGGACATGAGAACAATTGCGTTGGTGACTAAATAATTATTCTATAATGACAATTTATATCTTTGCAGTTTCACAGTATAAAAATGAATGGATTCCATAAAGTCATGTCTCAAACAACCAAGTACACCCAAAATTATGACAGTAATCTAAGTAAAAACGAAAAATAATGTTCTTAAGGCTTCGTTACATGGAGAAGGAAAAAGCAGCGCGGGTATAATGTTGTATTGTTTATAAACAAAATAATATCTTTATTATGTTGCATGCAAAATTCGTATTTTTCAGATGATTCTTTCGAATAATATTTTATATATGAAGTGGAGAATTTAAAAAAAAAACTTTAAGAGAGTACAATCAAATTTACACTGTTTCATACGTGCAAAAAAGCGGCATATAACAGTGCTAATAGTATACCTTTGGGAGATGAGAATGGAGAACTTTCGTTGTCCGTACGAAGTTAAAGGCTGTTCTAATAATCTGTAGGTTGAGCGATTTCACATCCTCGTACTCTTTACCTGTGGTGTGGATTAGGCAAACACTCGGCAGGCGTTGCTCCTGGGTTTTTCTTAGCAGGATTAATTGGCCAATCCCCGTTTGCATTTCGGCACAGGTTCGTGTGAATACTAAGTTAAAACACATTTTATCAGTAATGTGGAATTCAAGATGCCACCCCAAGTAGCCATTATTTATTCAGGGCCATTAAGCTTAGTGTAGAGTATTATTTAAAAGCATTTTTACCGAGAAGCGTCTGTAATTACTAAAACATACCCGCTGGCTTGGTTATTCCCATGGGTGGCACGCACTCACCGGCATGAATTTTACGTCGAGCCATATGGTTATCCTCAAATATTTTGAGCGCAAATGAAACATCTCTGCCGTCGAAGCATTACAATCCTAATAATGTTTATTACTTGAATCGCACAATCAGCATTTATTTTTCAGTAAAATTCTCTAATTCAGGCATGAAGAAAATTACTTTTTTGAGTCCTCACATTATTAGTTTTTTTCCATTAAAATGCTACAAAAATTACCAAAAGAATTTCAATTAATCTTTTATTTCAAAATTAGAATTACGTCGAATTATTACTGCAGTATTATTGAGAGGACGAGAAATTGGAAAATGTTTGAAAAAATTCCATTTCTCTCGTAAATTATTACACATTTAATATAATTATTAAGCAAGAGAACATTTTCATTTTACTCATGGAATGTTTTCAAACATTTTCGAATTTTTCACCCTTTCAATATTATTGCAGTAATAATTCGAAGTAATTACAATTTCGAAGCATAAGCTCAATTATATCAGTATTGCCTTACCTTGGGTATTTTTCCACGTTTTGACGAATAACTTAAATACTTGATTAAAGTAATGCGAGCTTCAAATAATACAAAATTTAAAATGAATTAATTTTATGGTGTATATAAATGTGCCCAAACGGTTTTTTTCCTGCATTTAAGATTTGTGTTACATATATCAATACGCTGTAGAAGCAATATTGTTTGATAGGAAATTCATATTTTAAAGTTATTTACATTTTGACTCAAGTTTTTCAGTGCTTTATGATAGGCAATTAGTTAAAACGTTAGGTTATTATAAGGTATGCGTACGCATCTATAATTCCGAATAAAGTATCTGCACGGAGAAATGGGACGTATGAATAAATTGCGATACAAAGGGCATATCTTATCATTTTGAATAGTAGCATAAAGTCTTCACTAAACATTGATAATATCAGCCTTAAAAGTTTTGATTGGGTTCTAGTAATTTAATGCTGCATCTGACTTCGATTTTCAAAGCAATAGACACCTCAGTAATTTTTAACACAGGGCTGTCCCTATAAAATATGTTTTTCAGTATGAAATCCGGTAAATGTGACTAATATCAACCTATATTGAAATGTAACATTTATTCTTTTAAGAGTGCGAAGAGTAGGAATTTTATTGTCTACGAGTAGTAATACCAATAAAATAGCCTACAATATTGAAGTGTTTGAAATTCTGTAATTTAATTTTTTCGAAGGTCAGTAAATATTTTAGCTCGGAGTGGTTTATCACGATACCCAAAATATTACCGTGAAGATTATCTTTCTTTGCAGGTAGACTTTATTTGAATGATTGCTCCCACATAGTCGAATCAGCTCAGGTGAAGTACTTCACATTTTGCTTGTCCAGTCGCTTGCCGTTATTCTAAAACTGTCTTCACTAACTTTTAGTCAGTTAAATTTCACTATTGTGATGTTGTTTTTTTTTCTCGTCTCAAAGAATTCATGATTATATTCCGCCCTCTTGACAACGGCATCCATTTTTTTTTAAACATGTCAACAGAGTAATGAGCGGTCAGAAACTTGAATACGACATGCCCGGAACCGGAAGAGTACTTCGGTGATGACCAAATTACTTATAGTGGTAATAGGATTAGACGAGCCTTAGATTACTCGAGTAAATTTCGTTAACCTTTCAATAGTATGCTCTCCAATTTTCCCAAGGATTATGAATCACATCATTTAAAAACGCAGGAAATACCAGACTGCAGAACATAGTATGCTACGGAAATTATGGTATTTTCTACCAGTTAGACGATGAAGTATCTATTTTACTCAATCCCAGAAAGAAATAATTGTTTCTAACAGGACCAAAAGTTTGATTAAGTTCACGGTTTTAATGGTATAAATGAATTCATCATAAAATGACATTAATGAAGTATCTAAGGTATCTAGTTATGTGATGGTAAATCATTAATCATGATAATTTTCAATAGTTTTTTTTAAGTGCCCATTTCGGTTTAAGTTGTTTCGGTGCTTTAGTACTTGCTGATAAGTACTCCGCATTACGTGTAGTTATTAACGATTTTCAAAGCGTTACTGGTAACTACTGTCATGAACAAACCGTGCCAGGTAAAATTAGATTGGTAGGAGCACGCCTAAGGCAATAAAATAAAAAGCGTTTCAGAAAACTCTAAGAAGGCATACGGTTGTTTAAGCATGTCGTGTTGACACCGTCAGGAGTAAAGCGATCACAACATAAGGGGAGAGAAATAAAGTTGCTATCGGTAGAGCGTGAACTGAAGGTGTCATAAACATAAAAGGGAATAATGAGCTGCCATAGGTTTATTTCTTTAGACACCAACTAATGAAACGATGATTCCAGAAGAGGAAGTGCAAAAACTTGCCTATTCCTTTATAAGATAATTTATAACTTTTGACTGAGAGCACTGCATTACTTAGGTGAAACAATTTCAAACTGGAAGAATTTTTGACATGACACCGACTTCTGCCGCTGACAGTTTATCCGTGTAGGTAAAAGGAAAAACAGGAGTCCATTTTGAGTAGAAGATCAACAAAATTAATCTTTTGACTTCGGGTGAAATACTGCTGTCACCTTCACATTCTGACCCTTTTGGGTTCCTTTCTGCCGTTTTACGATATACATTTCTTTCTCATTTCTTCAGATTAAGCATGTAGTTATACAGGCCATCGGTAGTAGCTATGACTATACGGAAAAATAATTCCTGGATCACAAAGGTATGCCACTTATCAAATAACGGCGCCGCGAAAATCTGTAGCCTAGTTATGTTGTCTTACAATCTTGCTAATAGTTGAGTGCTCTAAATTGTAATTTTGCAAATGGCGATTCACAGTAAGCGTCTCATTGGATGTTGAATTTGATATTACTTACCCTTGGTGAAACCCTTGTTCTACCGTCTATCTGTCTCCATTTCCTCTTGCCTCCAATTACTGTCTTCTCGTCCTCATTTAAGTACTTGTAACAGTTCAATCACTTTGTCTTCTTGAAACTCTCGATTAAAATGTAAGACATGAGAGAAGTACACCACCGGTAATTTCTTGTCATTTTTAATTTTCAAAATGTATGGTAAAGATACTAATAATATCGAGCGTTACCGCAATCGGCCAATGTTCCTTTGGATCGGTGCCGGAATTTTAAATCTATATTCTTCTTGTAGCACTACAGCTGCTAAGTTAACCAGAATGTTCTTGAAGAGACTTATTGTTCCGGGTATAGATATACCCATTTACAAATCTACAGCTACTAAATCACTTTTGTAATGGAAGTACAAAGCCAGTTCGATGTGGGCAAGCGAGCGTCCAAAATCGGAAGCGAACTTCGGAAGTGAAAAATGCAACTAGACGAAAGAGATTTTATAAATAAAAAAATAAATACTTTTTTTCAAAAGCATCGTTTTTCTTGCAAATGCGTTCAGATTCAAACAACGACGAGACATGGAAATAAACTCCTTCGTCGTAACTTATGTTCGCACATAACAATTCTGTATTGTCCGAGTTTTCCATTATCCGAGGCTGCCTCAGTCCGCATTACATCAGATAATTGAAACACAATTGAAAATCGCAATGTGAGAATGTTACGTGCGTGCTTAAAGAGCAGAGTGACGACTTTTGAGTGTGCCGGGTGTAAGTAATGGGAAGACGCTTTGCACCGCGCCGCCAGGGCCCGGGAGGCTGACACCGCCGCTGCGGGACCTCACAATTCCCCGACGCCTCGCTTCCCATTCCGGGAACCGCATTCCGCTCCTCTGGGTGTTGCCAGATCCCGCCCGCGGAGCTCTTTTCGTCCATGAAAACGAATTTGCTCGCTTCCCCCGCTGCCTCACCACGGAATCCTATTCCCTTCTCCCCCACTCGGGACCGCGAGAATTCCAGCGTCCAACAGCAAAAAAAAATGGAATTCCTAACCATCCACAAGGATTATATGAGCGTCCTCATTCGCTCTCGCGTTAACGGCTCCTTGTGCCGGGGAATGTTTCATCCGACAATATTGACAAAACGAAAGGATGGATTTCCTTCCCACGGAAATATTACCAGGACGATGAGGAAGTCGAGAGACAGCTTCATATTTTCGCTTCGCCCTCCATTTTTGCTTCCTCCGTGACTTGTTGTTACTTTTTAAGTTTTTGTCTGTTATTTATTAACTTAAATGGTTTAATATGAAAACTTTATCAATATATTGCTGAGTTTGAGAGAGAGGAAATAGTTCTGAAGATGCTACAACATTTGGATTGCTTTGGGGACCGAAGTGTGTTCGGATTCCCCGTGGCTATATTTTAAAAGAGGCATCTCGCAGTCGAGCGACTGCGGGCTCTATGGAGAATATTAGACCAATTATCCGAGGGGACTTTTAATTAAGAATTCATTAGCTTTCTGCATTCAAATTGATTTCCTAGATTTCTGCTATGGGCTCACGCCCGGGTTTCCCTTAGGCTTTTCTGCTTTACGCCATCTTTCCAAGGACCCATTCATGATTAAAGACATGAAAGGAATAGAGTCCTTATTAACTTTCCAACACGCTCCCATTTAGATCAAATTTAGTCATCGGTCGAACTTTTTACTCACTGCACTATTTGAGTGTCTTAGGGTCTTAGTAGTCGTACCTCACCTCTAGGAGACTGTCGAAATTTCCCATTTGATATTCTACCGCTGTGAGTATCTAGGAAGTCTCCTACAGGTATATCAAATACTATGCGGCATTTTTGCTGGAGGAGACCCCTTTAGTCTTTTAGAGATGGAAGGGGTCTATAAATGCATGACTAAGTAGAAGTCTCCTTGCAACGCCTTTAATTAAACTCATAAATTTAGGGAATCGATTAGGCTTATTGCCAAAAATAGTTAGCGTGATATGTTCTTATGAAATACGTATCACTTCGGCGACGACATAGTCCCCACTGTCAGATTTAGAAGATTCAAGCGCACCCAAAAGTCTGTTTCTCAACTCTGCGAGTCACTTAGTAAGTCATGTACTCTTTTCAGCGACTAAGTTTCGAGCTTAAAGAGCAGCGTAATTGGAACGATATTACGTAGAACGGTGATAAGGCTGCCGGCCGTCTAGTAAGTACGTCGGATCACAAGTTTTTTGATGGCGTTCGAAGATAAGAATAGTTCACTGATAAAATCTTTCTTCACTTTTTTAGAATTGTAAGCAGGTAAAAGTAATTGCTGTACAATTTTTCGTTCATACGAGCACCAGCATTTGGGGAAATATTAACACGAATTTTTATTTATTTGGTGTCTATGAAACTCTAGTTGGGATAGAGAGATAAATAGCCAGAATTTTTGCCAGGCCAGCAGATTATGGAGGTTCAGGGGTAGGGATAATGGAAAACTCATCAATAATGTTGTGTGACGAATTTTTCGGCTTCCGGGAGGTCCACCGCGTTCCACTGCGTGGGCACCGATGCTAGTCACTGAAAGCCCAAAATGGGAAACCGGAAGAGTCATCAAAAGACCCGCGGCAACCCTGATGATAAACTTCAAATACTTAGTGAGATTAACTGAGAAAAGTCTTTATGCCTACACTTGCTTTGTAGAATTTCCAAAGAAATAATCGTGTGTGAACTGATAATGAGGTTTCCACGCAAACGCGTAGTGATGCAGTGGTCGATAAGAAGCGCGCGTGACTGCATGCGTTAATTATCCTAGCAATACCGCTCAGTATCTTAGGTATTTTTCCGAGTTCTTGTGAGCCTTTTTACTTCTTTAAGGTGATATTTTGCTTGTCTGACCGACCCTCCTCCTCTATCCTGGCTTGGGTTCTACAGTAGTTGGTGCAAGGCTACACTCGATCCACCTCAGATGGAGTTAATTGAAAATAAATGAAATGAAAATGTAATGAATGATTCAGGGAAACACATTATACGACCGAATAAGAAATAAAAAAATAGGAATACACGGCGAAAAGCACGAAAATAAATTTATTAGTGATCGACGCGAGTACTGGCACAAACCTATAAACAGAATACAACCTCGCCGATTTGTTAAACAAGCAAAGAAACGAACTGTGATACACACACACACACACATATATATATATATATATATATATATATACATATATATATATATATATATATATATATATATATATATATATATATATATATATATATATATATATAATACCCCGGGTTTATGCCTTTTTATACACGTATATCTCTGCCCTCTATCTCTTTCTTCCTTCCGAACATCTTACTATGAAGGTTCGATCATTAAATGGAAGATTTAGGTAATGAATGGTTCAAGGGGAGCTCCAATTAAAAGTGGTTCGAAGAAGCTCAGCTTCAGTTATGGAAAAATCTTATCCTTTCCCCTCGTCATTAGGTAGAGAACCTTAATGAGAGGTCGTTGGCGTTTGGATATGATCTCCGGAAAAAAGTAAACGTACATACGCACATGGTGTGTTACAAACCACAGTATATTTCATGCGTGTCCGAAATAAGCCGTGAGGTAGTGTGCGTGGCTTCACCCTGACTATAAAGAATCTTCTTCCTGTGATTTATAGAGAATACGCTAGACCCCAATATATATGTGTAGACCCCTCATACGTGCCAACGAGTGGGATTAAAACCACAGCCGGTGTTTCACCACCGCGTACCCTATTGCATGCTTTACCCAAATCACTAACCGAGAAAAAATCTCGTCGAAGAAAAACGAATGAGGCAGTAACTAGCTATTTAAGTGCTGCATTTTTACCTGTTTTTGGGGCTGAGTAAGAAGTAATATGCTAATTTGTATGTTACGCTACTCTGACTCTGGCAGAGGTCACGTCGCACGAAAATCTCAACCCCGGAAAAACCTGGGAGTGTAACTCCGATCCCCGCCCGGATGGGCATACGAGCTCATGAAATAAGTCCATGAGATGATAACCTGATGTACATGATTAATCCTGTCAACCCGACCCCCCTGTTTACCAGAAAGAGACCGGGGATTACGGGCTCAAAGGGCAGCAGTGGGAAAGTCACAATAGGATGAGTATGGTAAAGTCACGGGATATTGAGGGTGAAGTCGCCAGATGAGAGTATGATTCATTTAAAATTCCATCGATATGATAACAATGCCCATGTAGAAATGGCAACCGTTTTACCTAGACTTTTGAAAATTAAAATATAATATATTTCATGCATAATTTGAAATATCGAAAACCTCAGATGGTAGCGTTCTCAAATATGTATTATGAAAAATATTTGAAAAAGGCATCACAATGACGCTTCCATTAAAAAAGACACGATGAAGCCAGAGCAGTTAGTACCTGCAAATTGTTTTCCCCGCACATTTTTGCATACAAATTTTTCAGCATATGCTGCTCTAAATTTAGAAGTTAGTACTCGTATTAACCTTTGGTGAAGCACCCACAGTTACTGGATGCACAAAATGTGGCGATTTTTGTATCCACATATCTTTTAGTGAATCCATATACGTATCCGAGGTTGTTCAATAAAGGATGATTTTAATATTTTATTCGCATCATTTACTAAAAAAATTTGGTTTTGTGTAAATTTCAGCTTAATGCGTCATTTATATGTAGTCTAAGTTTCAACGCTTTGATATCGCTTCAGCGTCCACCGTTGCAAATTGAAAATGTTCAGTTCGTCTATTTAATAAGAATATTTCCCTGATGTCGAACAGCGCTTTTCACAGTTGTCCTTCGATTTGGCGAAAAGGATAAAGTCACTTGAACTTTTCTTTTATAGGTCTGGGCTTCAGGGAGATGGAGGTGCAAACTTTATATTGATTTACGCGACATAATTAGTAAAAACATTTGCAATGTGCGGCTGTGCATTATCGAGGTGCAGCATCCAGCCTGTTGCTTTGAAATGTGGCCTTTTAGAATTTATCTGGCCAGTTAAGTGTTAATTTTTACTTACGTAAGGGAGCTCCGGATACACGCTCCTTTAAAATTGTCTTTTTACTTCGTAAATATTTGAAACCATCTTCTGGCTATTCTATTAAGAAGAACAGATTCTTCGTAAGTGTCCTGTATGAATAAATAGGCTTGGGCTGACGATTTCTGCAGGTCGAAGCAAAATTTCAATGCAATTATTGGTTTTGGCGTGTTGCCTCCATCGTTGGCGTAGGCAAGCTGAGCATGATTCAGACTGCAACGGCCTGCATAAAAACAATATTGGAGTCAAACCAATAACATTTTTACCACATTTACAATGTACATTGCTTTAATAATATAACATACAATCAAATTTTTGCACATTATATTATGCGGGGAAATTTAATGTCAACCTCTTTATTGAAGAGTCTCCGTTGGTCAACATATTTTAGTGGATTCACTAAACGACTTGGTGATACATCTACCGAAACACTCGCCTGTTCCAGTGGATTATCATATTTGTCATAATGAAGTGTGCATTAGCTTTTAGGCATTAGAAAAAATATACTTTTTAGCATATATTACTGATATTCCATCAAAATCTACCTTAATATTTTCTTGGTATTCACTGGATAAACACCAAATATATTATTATTCATAAGTAGTGTTCACAAATTCCTAATGTTGTAGTATCCGAAGATTTCAATCATAATTCAGTTTGCAGCAATGGGGGATTACAGAATCTAATGGATAATTTAAAGGAGTTATTTACGTGAACAACACTGACTAGAATATTAATGGAGGACGTGCTGTTAGTTTTAAGTAATATTGTTAAAGGATTTTCACAATGGCATGTCTTTCTGCCAATGAGTGAGAGTTGAAGAAGAGACTAGAAGGCTAACTTTCCCCCGCGAACTTCTCTGGAATATCGGGCGTCGATCGAGGGGAGATACCGCATTTATTGCAAGAAATTCGATATCACCGGTGAAAATTCTAGTGGGTAGGGTGCGAATGTGCTTCCTATCAACACTACTTGCATGTTATTCACTTCTATGTGTATGGCAATAGCCGGTCCCCTGCCATCAAAATTCATGAGCAAGGGGACACGCCAGTTTTGGAATTTGTGAAGGAATGGCAATAACCTTAATGTTTGATTCTTGGGACATGTGTTTAATCACAGAAGGGACATTAAGAATGCATACTGTTAGTGAAATTATACGATATTACTATTAGGCAACCCTCCTCCGTCATCACGTAAACATACTGTTTTTTAAAGAGAGATTAACAACAAGATAGTCACATTAAGTACCTATCTACTGCAATTGAGAGAGGAGAAAGTATAACGATTGTTACTTCAAGATGAACTAGACCATTCTAGGAATACAGACAAATTTTTAGTTCGTGAAAACAAACAATAGAGTGCGCTAGTCCAAACCAGGTGGAGTGGAAATCTACTTCAGTCATAAAACATTTTCCTGATGTAATATTCACACTACAGCAACAAAGTTGGTGTCGTTGGAAAGGAAATTTAATTTTCCAGAACTTTAATCATTTGAATACTTACAGTTAAAAAAGATACGACAGAAAAATGATTTTCGATCAATGAATTTTCGTAGAATTTCAGGTTCTGTCCGAAATATTTTAATCATACCCAGCAAGGGTGGCTACATGATTGATATGCTCAAGGTTAATGTGCCAATCATCATCAAAAGATTTGTACCTAAATACTATATTATAACACCATGTGTAGGCTTCAATAATTTGTAGAGACAACTTCGTAAGAAAACATTTTGTAGCAACCAAATTTCTCATATCCCAATTGTATCTTCTTATCAACGATTAAGTGAAAATTTTAAATCTCTAATGCATGAATTATTATATTTTTCTCCTCAGAACAATTGGCATATACAGGCCTGGAACAACACTTGCGTAAAATATTAGGAATATGCCAAGATATACCTTATTATGCTATCATGCTCATTAACAAGTCATTATCTTCATTGAATTAAACTTAGGAGTTTGATTTGATATGAAGATTACAGTTTAGTGGGAGTATTATACTGGCACAGCCAGGGTGAAGCATATTAACCAACAATAAGCTAGATCTATATTTCTAACCTTGAGTCCGATTTTAACCATGAGTAAGTTATCATGCTAGTCTTTACCTGGTTCTCTCGATTTACCTTAAAAGAATTTGCTGAAGGAGCAAAAATATATTTTAAGAAATAATGTTGGTAGAATCATTTATTAACTTCTTCCCTTCACTCTGAAATGTGATCATTCAATTATCTTTGAGTTTCCCGATTTCCAATCTTACCTACTTTACTCTAATATTCGTGTTTACGATTAAAATTAACTTAAGTTTGTTTATAGTTATTGAAAAATTGTAAATATGCATTTGATGAATATTAATATTGTGAACCAGCTTTACTCTTACAAATGAATCACCCAAATTTGACCATAAAAAAGGTTACGAAGTGTTTATGCATTAATAAATCTAAAGGCATGGTGTGCATCCAATCAATACATTTTGCTATTAGGATTGTATTACGATGAAATCATTCATGACTATGTGTTTTCTTTTTTTAGCTAATTTGCCTCAAACTTTGGAACAGCTGAGAGATTCAATATCATCAGAGCTAGATGGTAATCCTCCTCTTTGGGTGACTCGCCAAAATTCAGGAGGCAAAGAAGAAATATACATCAACAATGCGAAAATAATTAGAGAGCGTTCCAATTACCAGGCAAAAAATCACAATGACAAAAATCAAGTAAGTGTTGATTACTCTTTATACCTGTATGGTATTTACCAACTTTGGTAGTATTGCCATTTCTTAGTTGTTTGGCAAAGTTCATATAAGTTTTTAAAATTGTAGAAAAGTTTATAGAGATAAAGTGTATGATGAATAGACATGTGTGATGAACTTATGATAGCATATATTAATACCTCGACAATAATTGTGTTACATTTCATTGATTGATCATACCACATACATGATGTAACCTATAATGTGATAATTACCTTATTCTCCAGGTTCTTCATGTAATTGATGAAGTATTGGAACCGGTAGTATCTACTATTCCAGATTCACCCATATACAATCCAGATGCATATCAGTTTCTGAATCAGTTTGAAAATTTGGAATTGGATTACCGACTACGGTAAGTTTTAGTATTGTTATTGGTAATTGGTAATATAAAGTATGTATATATAAACACTTATATATTTTTTTAAAACATAGAAGCACAAAGAAAGAACACTCACATATGTAGTTTTGACATTACGGCGGCACGGTCGTCATCATTAGAATGCCGTTCTCGGGGTAAGAGCGGAGAGGATAAGTGTGGTGGTTGGGCGAGGGGAGGAGAGGTAAGGGTCGAATAGGAAACGGACAAGGGGTGGGAGGGAATGTGTAGGCGGCTATTGAATGGTTTCAGTGGGCTACGTTCATCCCAGAAGGTTTAAATGACTGAAGCACCCAGATATGCGCCATCTCGTGGATTCTCACCTTTACATACACATGCCGAATCATGAAGTATTTTAATCACCGAAACAGAGAAGCAGTCATCAAAAGATTGGTAGTGGGATCAGTGTGGGTAGGGATGGGATAATTAAGGGAGATGGGAGATTTAGTTGAGTAGTAGTGATTATTCATGCGGAGGGAAAGGGTGCATTCACCCACGTAGAAGGCAGGGAAGGAGTTACAGGAGAGGCGGTATATAATGTTTTTTGAAGTGCAGGTGGCGAAGGAAAATCTCTTGGGTTGGAGCAGTAGTAGTTTTAGGGGAAGCAACCGACAGCTAAGGTGATTTGCGCCATTGGGGATGGGCAGGAAAGGATGAAAGGTGGAGAGAAACCTGGCGTCGGCATTAGCTTACTCTTAACAAAATAATGAAGGCCAAGGCCAAGAGGTCCGCTGCTTAACGTCCCGTCTGACGGACGGCGTGCTCACTCAAAGTGCTCTCCACAAAGCACCTCGAATAGGAATCAGGATACCACTGAAAAATATCGCCCTCCTCCGAGATTCGAACCCAAGTCCCCTGGGTGGGAAGCCAGCACGTTAGCTGCCGCATCATCCCAATCCCATCTTGCGTTGTTATGTGGTAGTCAGGGAGGTGGCGGGTCGAAGAAGGTGGCAGCATTTGCAGCGTGGGCGGTTGCATGGTACGGAGAGGGGCGGCGGAGAAGGGACAGGTGGGTCCGCAGGTGGTCTTGTGGACTTACGATGTCTCGCAAGTTCGATGGGCCTTTAAACGATACAAGGACAATGTGGGAATAAAGGTGATGTGGACTGATTGCTATGAATAATTAGGAAGAGTTATTTTTAATTTTATGGGTTCCTGGGGAGAAAGTGGTGATTAGGTTAAGGTATTTTGGGTGGTTTGGTTTAGGAGGAGGAGTGTATTGGGTTGAAGGTTTGAGGATTTTATTATTCAATAGTTTTTCCGGGTACCCGCGTTTCCTGAGAGAGTCGTGTGGCTGGTCCATGTAAATGCATTTCTGTTGGGAGGGGTGTTGTTGCAGAGACGGAGGCCACGGACTGAGAGTGAAAAAGAGATAGACCGTTTCGTATATGATGGGTAGCAGCTCTTGAAGTGAAGGTATTGTTGGTTGTTGGTCGCTTTAATGAGGACTGAGGTGTTAAATGTATTGTTCTGGAGGGGAATCGTCAATGTAGCGGGTCCAGTAGAGTGGTTTAAGGGTTTGTTGTTGGAGAAAGGTGTGTTCGAGTTTGCCTATAAAAAGATGGCGTATGCAGGAGTCATACGCCCATTGCATGCCTTTTGTTTGAAAGTAAATTTTATTGTTGAAATTAAAGGCATTTTTTGTGAGGACGAGTTGAGTCAGTGCGATGAGGAAATCTGTGGACTGGGTGTGTGTTTTGGTTCGTGGGAAGAGGTAATATTTGAGGGATTCTAGGCCTTCTTTGTGGGGATTGAAGTTGTAGAGAGACGTGACGTCTATTTTGGCCATGAGAATGCTCGTGTTTTAAGGAATTGGGATGGAGTGTAAGCGTTCCAGAAACTGGTGTGAATTTTTTATATAACTATGGGTTGAAGGTAGTGGTCTTTTATTTTGGGGATTCATTCATCCAAAACTTACCTTAACTGGTAGATTACCTAATAATAATATATATAGGGCTCTTGGTAATCTAGGGATAGAGCGGAGAGCCCAGGTTTCTGAGTTCACCTCTCTGGACATCCTCATCATCACCCAAGCTCTGTGATTTTTTGGGTACCAGATCTATCACAGTCTTCAACATCCCACTTTCAATCAATTAGCTTTGCATCCAATTTTCCTGTCTGCTAATGATTTCTCCCACTAATCCCCTCTCCTATCCCACCATACCCAGCACACATTCATTTGTTTTCCTTTTTGTCCACTTCACCTTCTCCATCCTTTTCCACACTCACAATTCATAAGCCTCAAATCTGCGCCTACCATCCTGCTTCAATGACAATGTTTCCATGCCATACATAACTACACTCCATATGAAAGTTTAAATGAGCCTTTTCTTAACATCCTTACTCAACATCCCAGTCATTAATTTCCTCCTCCATGTGAAAGCTTCTTTCCATAACCCAATTCTTCTCCTTCTGAACTCCTACTTTGACTATTTTGGTCCAAAACACTTATGAGATATGTACTCTGTTCCACGTGCTCTAGTTTTTGTGCTCCTATTTGGATGCGTAACTTAGCCTTTCTCTCTCATGAAAACCACATAACCTTTGTTTTATTTATAGTGAATCTCATCCCATAACTATCACAATGAATTTCTAATTAATTCAGAAATACTTGCAACCCCTTGGTTGACAGGCAAACTAGAGCTTGGTTATCAGTAAACCTGATTTTATGAATTCCCAACCGACTTTCATTCCTATTTTCAATTCTTCCCATGACTCTTTAATGATTTCCTCCACAAATGCATTTAAAAGTATGTGTTAATCAACAACCCTGTCTAGCTACTCTTTTTAACACTGCCCATCTGGACTTCCCATCCTCAACTCATACCTGAACAGTCTGAGACATGTACAAGTTGTGGATTAGCCTCTTACCACTCCAGTCAATCCCTATTTTCTGCATACATTAATTATTTTTTCCTAATTCACTCAATCCAATGCCTTTTCAAAATCTATGAAACAGGCAAATACCTCCTGATTGTATTCTATATACCTCTCTATTATTGATCTCATTTCTGCAATGGCATTATGAGTGCCTCTCCCCTTCCTAAACCCAAACTGATCATCCCCAAAGTAATCATTTGCCTTGCTCTCTATCCTTTTGTTGATGATCATGAGAACCACTTTAGCTGCATGGGAAATCAAACTTACTGTTCTGTAGTCCTCACATGATGTAGCCTTTACCTTTTTCGAAATAGAAACTTACAATGATCTCACAAAGTCTTCCAGCCAGAGTCCTTCCTCATAAATGCTACGAATTAGTTCATGAAGACTCTTCCTCCTAGAATTTTCTAAACTTATAAGGAGTTCTGCAGGAATGTTGTCTTCTCTCACAGCCTTATTTGATTTCATCTCTATTAATGCCCTTTCTATCTCACTGTTGAGTATTCCTGAACCTAAGCTATCTTCATCTACTTCATATTCTCTTCAATGTCTAAGTTTGCTGGCCTATGTTCTTTACCATACAGTTTGTCTATACATTCCTTCTATCTTTCTTGTATGTTTTCTGTTCCAACAATTATTTTGCCCGAGATATCTCTAACTGTTAACCCAGATTTTCCCTTCTTACTTCTTGATTGTATTTTAACTTTCTGGTATTGAGCACCGATGTCACCCTTCCTTTGCAGACTTTCCATATCCTCACATTGCATAATCCATGATACATCTTTTGCTCTAATTGTCACCTGTCTCAATTTATTATTTAAGTTTTTTTTTCCTTTTTCTAAACAACTCTATTTACAATCTACCATTTCCTTCTCTCATCCACAATCATCTCATCCGTAACCCATGATTTCCTTGTCCTATTTCCTTTAACAGTACCTATAGTTTCTTTTGTGGCTTTTGATATGCCTCTTTTGGTATACAAGTTCCATTTATTCCCTGCAAGACTAAGCTACACTCCCTTGCTCATGATTTTCTCTACACCCTACTGATACTCCTTCCTTGTTAATCCAATTAATGCTTCTACATTCTATTTCCTAAACCACCTCCAATGCAATATCTTTTTGGATTTGACGCTACAATTCATTACTACTAAATTGTGATTAGAGTCTGCATCTGCTCAAGGGAACCTGTTCAAATTGATCACGCTGTTCCTGAATCTGTGCTTAACCTTAATATAATATAACTGATACCTTTCTGAATCACCTGGCATTTTCCATGTATTCCTATGGCTTTTGTGGTGTCTAAACCAAGTGTTGGCGATGATTCACTGCTGTCTCCAACAGAACTCAATTGCTGTCTCTACATGGTCATTTCTCGTTCCAAAACCGTAATCCCCCACCTCATCCCCATGGATTCCTTAGCCTACCATCAAGTTCCAATACCCCATCACATCAAATGTTTCCCTGCTGGAACAGACTAGTTAACATTCTCTAGCTGATCATATACCTATCGACTTCTACATCTTTGTGATTGCATAGTGGCATGTATACCTAACCAAGTTCATTGGTTCTGCTTTTATCATTACTAGTAATATTCTAGCTATTGCTTTCCCCATGTTGACTACGCTTCTACCTACCTTTTCATTCAATATTATGGCAATGCCTTGCTGGCTCTCATTCCCTTCACTGTATATTACTCTATAACTCTCACTCCTATAATCCTCGCTATCCTTCCATCTTACCTTGCTTAGATCTAAAATATCTCTATTTCCTCTTTCCATGTCTCAATTTATATTCTCTAATTTTCCTATTCCCAACAATGCCCAAAAATTCCAAGTTCCTAATCTAACTAATTCATTCTTCTTCTTCTGCATCTTCTTTGCTGCTGCTGTCCATTTTGCTTTGCAAGGGTTTTTGCGAGATGACAACCACGGAAGCCATGCCTCTGCCGGGCAAGACACGTGGCCGATTGGACTGAGCCCCGTAGTTGCCAGGACTCAATTTCACTTCACTGTCCATCATAAAAATCACGGGATGAATAATTGAGGTGGCTTTCCATTGCCTTCCTCAATAATATTTTAATGTAACACCATCACTCAATGGTCATCTGACCCCACTGGGGTGAGATACCTTTGCAGCCTACTTACTGAGGAACAGAAGCTGCATGGATTACCTTTCGTCTGGTTTCTAGCCTTCTAACCATCTAGCATGGGTGACTACCAGGAGTATTATCATTGCTCCCACCAGCACAGCTCTAGGGGTCATCAGAATGCATAAATCCTTCCATCACGTCAAGGTTGTAGTCCATGGGAGGGTTGTATATATTATATTTATACACACATATATATAGTACACTCAGCTCTCATTTAAATACCTTAAATGTTTTGGTAACCATGTTGCCTTCTTCAGTTGAAGAGAAGTGAAACCCATGAAACTCTGTTCTCAAAGAAAAAAATATATTATTTATCAAAATTAAGGTGAAAAAACTGGCTCTTTGAGTTTTTGAAGCTAGGAATACATTTAAAAATCCTTAAATGGTAACATCAATGACCCTTGATTCAGATAATTCAATTTATTTCAGTATTGTCAATGCTTTCATTTATATCAAAAGTGGTTAATGAGAGTAATGATATAATTTTTATCATTAAAACTTGGATAGTAGAAGGGTGAGAAAAAATATTTTCATGCAAATGTAATCTTTTTCATCCTTATTGAATGCTCATAGGCTCTCCTTAAATATTTTGGCAGTCCGCAAAGGTCCATTTATGGCACCAAGTTATGATTGTTTTAGTGTGAATGACATTTTTTTTTAAATTTCCAAGAAGTATCAATATCTAGGCATCTCGAATATTTTTCTAAATATTCATTTAATCTAATTTATTCAATGCCTTCCAGATGTATTTCATTGTAATTTGATACATAAGTGTGCATAATGGAAATGGAGGTATTTGCAATAGCCATTGGTGGTCATGCCAGTTAAAATTTTTTATGGAAATCATCTTTAATTTCATTGTTTATTCATCCATTTTTTACTTCACCCCACCTTTTTGATTTAATAAAAGAAGAATTTTTATTTGATTAATTCTAATTTATTCGCTTACAGGTCCTACCGCGAAAGGGTTCAAAGAAATTCTAAAAGTGACATTTTCAAAGCGGAGGGAAGGCATACATTCTTTATTCCAATTGATGAAGGATTTAAGGTAAGAGAAACATATAACCACCCTCATTTTTTTAAATTTTATTGCATAAATAATATGCATTATGGTGAAAACTGAATATACATGTGTCAGAAATATCATTCCAATGGTCTTCAGTCTAAAAATATTCAAATTCCAATGACACTCTTTCACTGTGATGAAAACTTTGATTATATTTCGAAGAGTTCTTATTCTTTCAAGTATTTAATACTGCTGCATAATAAATTCATTCAGCCATTCAAGGCATTAAATAATATTTATAAAATTTGTAAATTTCAATCTTATAGTGTTTGTGAACATGTTCACAAATTTGAAGTTTCCAGCATCTGAATTTCCTGAAGGTATTATTCAATTTTAATTTTAAGGAATTTATTCAATTTTCAAATTAAAGGAAATTCTAATAATTCATCAATTCCCATGTCTAAAATATTTGAATTATGAAACTTTCTCTTTCAGCCTTCACCTAGACCAGAAAAAATTGATAAGAAAGTAATAGATGGCCATGTAATACCAAACCGTGTTCTGTTCACCAGAGCAACCCCATGCGATGTGGAGTATGAGACTTTAGCTTTTGGAGATATGCTTAGAGTAACCATATCATTTACATTTCAACCAGATGGAAAAGGTTCCAAATGTAAGCAGAATGACATATGTTTATTATTTAAGGCAATTAACTTTGAAAGCTGTCATACCTGATTTACATAAACCTGGATTTTTTTTTTCAATTCCACAATGTTTCAGTGTACGTCAAAAGCAACACTCTAGTTGGAGATGGAAATCATCCATCTGGTGTGGTTTTAGGTGAAATAGTGAAAGCCAATATCCCTGTTAAAAATGGAGTGGTTCATCTCATCCAGCGACCTCTTATGGTGGTAGATACAACAGTTGAACAATTCCTCGAGGTAAGTGAAATATTCCCAGATTAAGTGCTGTTGAAAACTATTACAATGACACTATTGTAAAATTAATTTGTGAAATATTATTGGATTTTTGAAAGTGAATGACTTATTTTCAAGAGTACCTATCTTAGCTGTTCTGCCTTAGAAAATTTATTCTTATGTTTCAATGTATTTCCTGAAGTTTTAACTTGTAAACATGTTTAAGTGTTGAAACAATGGCAACTTTCTATGATTCTGTAGTATTCATGGAAAGTGTGTTATAGTGCTATCAATTTAATTTATTATTATCATCAATCATGTATAACTAATTTGTTCAAGAGTACCATATGTTGGTACTAAGGATAGTTTAGCATAAAAAAATGATTTCTTGGCCATTTGTTAGATCGTTTTCTGATTTCAAAGCCTCATTAAAATATCTATGAGACATCATCATATTATATAAGTAGCTTTCTATACACAAAAGCATACAAATTTTGAGAATACAATGGCTGTTACTTTACGACTTTGATAAAATGTCAAGAAAATGATATTGTTTAAGAAGTGTAACTGATATTTCTGAAAATTATCTATTATTTTAAATCTTCATTAGCTAAATAATAAAAAATTACATCAGTTTGACTTTGAGACAACAATGAATAAAATGTTGCATGCTTTCTTTTGGACTTCCATGTTCTTCTGAAGTCATTCAAGGTAAAAGTATTGTTTGCAATTTTTCAATAACCTCCTGTTGTCTTGCTTAACGGTTCAAAAGCTATTGTAGGTTTACACTTTAGGTGGTTTCTTGCAAGACAGCCATTTGTAGTTCATTGTAACATGTAGTACCTATGATGTAGCTGTCAACTGAGGTGTTTTAACCTCATAATATTTTGAGGCCCAACGCTTATTTTTGAAGTGGCTTCTTTTATGATTTGGAAATGAAATTTTTTACCTGCTAATATGTTGACTATTTTTGATATATATTGTGTACTAATTTAACTTATTTGGTCATCATCCTGTGGTGTAAATAACATTTTTTGTTTGTGAATTGAGTAATTTTTTGAAAGTTGATATAATTTTAGGCTGCATTTGCATATTGCTCATAAGGCTTGCCGAGGAAAAGTCATGTTCTGCTTGGGCTAGAATAAATTGATTAACTAGAATGTTTTATTTTGCTTTAATCAGGAATGATGGAAAAAGCAAAAATTTTGTATTCACTATAATTTTACATAGGATCCATAAAGTTTTCCAGTGAAGTTCTTAGGTTTCTTTTGTGATACATAGTGTGTTAAAGTTACTTTGAAAGTAATCAATCAGCAGCAAATCATACTAATTAATGTAGAATTCTATCATAAGACATTTTAATTCAAATTCTATACTTAAGCATTCAAGTGGTTGTTTTATACATCTTACATTAATATTAAGTCTTGGGCACTATTTAAATTAACTCAGCACGTGACTATTATTAACTTAGTGAGCTTCCTCAATGAAATTCCTAGAACAATTTTTGCCAAAAGAAAACAATGTTTTCCAAAGTCAAAATTGTAAATGTCTTCCTTTCATTGTGTATCCTTTTTAGTCTATTCAAGCAGCATCAGGTAATTTTGTATGGGATTTCTGGACTTGTAGATATAGAAAGCTTCTAATTCATTTTCAAATTGATTATATGTGGCTTTGTGGTAAATGCTATTGTGAATTGCATGTTGCTTTTGTCTTGTAATTTTATGAATAGATTGCTTTGCATGGTAGTTTGTATTAGAAGCATTTTACTATCATGTATGGGTAATTATTCACATTTTCATACTATAATTGATTTACAAATACCTTCATAACTTTATCTCATAGTTGTCATTGCATTGTATTTATTTTTTTAAAGTTTATATTGAAGGTGATTTTAGTTAGTCTCCAACTGGAGAAATTTGGGTACAATTCAGTTCTGCAGTATACTTTTACATTAAGTTTGCAACAATTCATGGTGATTAAACAAGCATTGAAATGAATCTCACACTGACATAAATAATGAAACATTTGGACTTTCTAAATGGAATAAATCATGTAATTAATGTATTTTTTTCCTTTCCTTGCTTTGCATGTCTTGGGACTGCATGGTCTGAATAGGGCATTGTAAGTACTGAGAACAAATTTTTTCTGTTCAAATGGGGTCCAGAACTCCCTACCCTATTAGACCAGTCCACTTCTTGGCCTGCATTCCTTTTAATTGGAGGCTTTGTTTAAAATTCTTGCTGTGTAGTTGAAGATACTTTTCTTTCTTTCAGAGAAAACTGTAGTATGCATTTGTGTATTATTTTAGAAATCACAATTTTCTTTCGTTAGGAAAACTATTGTTATTCTTTCGGCAAAGTACACTATTAAATTCAGCTGAAGCTCACTAACTCAAAGGAAGGAGTGAGAAACTGAAGAATAATTGTGTGAGGATTTCTGACCCCATCCCTAACTTCATGTAGTTTTAAAATCTGAAAATACTTAAATATTGTAGAATTAATGCCTTACTAAATAAATTTGAATATCTCTATTCTTTCAGGTTTCATTAACATGGCAGTGTTCTTATTTATAACATGTTACTCTATGCAGTTCAAAAATAACTTCCTGTGTATGCAATAATAAAACACTTTCATATACTCATAACTGCTTATATGAAATGTGTTTTGTTACTATAGATATGCATTTGCAGTAAATTGTAGTAATTTTTAGGATTTCCAAGCAGCATTGTTGCATTTTTTTATGATAACAATGGGTGCCACCGGTAGTTAGTTACTTTTAGTGGTTGCTTTTCTTTTTCATTCTGAATTGATCTGTCTCATCCATAATTTGTAGTATCTTCCCTGGAATATACTGCAAGAGTTCAGATAACTTTTAATCAGAAAGTCATTGGTGCCTGTAACAATAATCCTAGCCATCATCCTTATTATTTAAATTCATAATTCATCATGGTTGAGGGTGTACTTCAAAACTAAAACATGAATGTCTATCATCAAACATCAGTGCCTCATGCATCTCTGCCATAATCACCATCATGCTTTTAAAATAACAATATTATACTTGTTATAAATCCTATAACAGCAAATATCATATACAGTAGCATCATAAGTCATATTTGAAAAAAGAATAAATTTAGGCTAAAATAACATATTTTAAGAGATATAACTCTCACTGTGATAATTTATAATTCAGAAGAGGTTGAAACAAAAGAAGAACCCTATTTTTTGAATAGGTGGAGAATAGCTTTTAATTTTTCTTCAACCAAGAATTTCGACATGAAATGAATTAAAAAAATATGTGCCCTACTATATATTCCAAAAAATGTAACAATGCTTTACTTTATATACTGAAACCTTCTTGGTGACGGTTCATGGAAGGTTAAATCACAATTGCATGATAAATATACATAATTCAAATAGTTAAAATAATAAATGCATTTTGTGTTAAATTCTTTTTGCATGATAAATGATATTCTTTTAGTTTCATAGAAAACTGGGGACCTAATGCAAAATTAGGCTAATCAATAGATAAGGTCATTCAAGATATTCACTGCTTATATTTATATATAATAATATATTGTTTAAAGGGGAGAAATTGCAATAAATGATTGTCTCTGATTCATAACATCCATAAAAAATCACAGGAGAGGAAAAGTCTTCTTTCTTTTTATATGTTTAAATATGCATTTTTCTTATAATGACTTCAGGTCAAAAATATAATTGATTTTTGATTGGGGCACATATATGTGTATACTTGCCAAATTATTACACTATTGTAATTTACTATTATGTGTTTATTTTGAAATTAAATATATTTTCTGGTACAAATACAATTCTTTGTATGCTGGACCCCTATTACTGGAGAGAGAAGAATGCTTTTCCATTTGGATAATTTTGAAATCGATATTTAATTTTAGCGTGACTATTCATGACCCAAGCTTATGAGAAAATGAAATAATTACAATATTTCTTCATCCATAGCACAATATATGTTATGATGGGTGTTGTCTACAAGTAAAGTGGAGAAGTCAAAAGGAAAAAGTTAATTCAGTTAATACAGTGGTTTTGAAATTATCCACTTTTCAAGAACCACCCAGCGCAATTTTACATTTCACATTAAAAAACATGTGTATCATGAATTCAAAAGGAAACTCAGTGAAGAGTTTTAAGATGACCCAATCATAAAATACAATTTGTGTGTTGCTAATTGATTTATATGTGCTATGTCTTTGGTGAAAGTTAGACTCACAATCAATTGTGAGTTACAAGTTGAAATGAGTTATTCCAACTAATTATCAGAGAAACAGAGATTATTAAGCATAAAACACTCAACCCTGAATGTAAATTAGTCTCAAATATGAAGCAGTCCCAATAATAGATATATTAATTCAAAATATTTTCATGTACTCATATCTTAAGAATATGTCTATATATAATTCCTATAAGACAACCCTCACTTTCCGGAGAGATTTTTGGAATAACCTTATCTTATCCTACAATACATATTCACTTGTATTATTCACTGATCATAAATTACCTTCTGATGTATATGAAACTATATGATTTTAATTATTTACCTAATTGATGTGTAGATATACTTACACAAATGGAAAACTTCACTCCAAATAGATAATGAAACATGCCTATTAATATAATAATTCATGATAGGTAAATAATGATTCATCTTGAAGGAACGACAAATTAAAATACCTAATGTCTCATTTGCTTTTTTTTAAAAAAGAAAATAGCATTTTAAAGAGACTACTCCAACATAAGGAACAATAACATGTTAAGGAGTTCATTTACAGAAAGTATGCAACAGAACACTTCAAATAGTAGGTGACCAAAATAGAAGGAAATTTTGAATTTTGATGCTTTGCATTAAATAGTTATGCATTAGATGCATCAAATAAAGAAAAATATGTGGATAATAATAATAATACTTTATTCATTTTGAAAAATCGTACAACCATATTAAATGTCGTCAATACATCAATGTATTGATAGAAATGAGCTCTTACGGCTAGTAATATTGAATGAATGTAAAACTCCATTAGCCGTAAACAGTTTACCTTTCTAAACAAAGTACAAATGAAAATACGTCAATGGCAAGTTCAAGAATATTCAGTTTTTCTCTCTTTTCCGATATGTCCCATTAAAATAAAATTAATTTAATAACCTATAACATTGAGATAATTTTGATGACATCATTTGTGATCAACTTTCATAAAAAATGAGATTTTCTTGAGATTAATTCTCTTTGATCTTGAAAGTTATCATCCAGCTTATTTCCCGAGTTCAAAGAATCTCAGAATGCTAAAATACATGCATAATATTTTACATTATATATTGTACAAATATACATGTTAGCTGACATAATTTCATGTAAAACAAGGCAATTTTATTTAACAAATGTCCTAACTTGTGGATTTATACTGGGATCTGGATGTTAATATGTATTCAATTTTTCTTTCATTTAATTGATTTTTGTTGTTTTTTTTCATAATTGGAATAATATATGGATTCCTCACTGATGGCTTAATTATTCAGTTTCACCTGTCTAATTCAGTATTTAGTTAATAAGATCACCAATCATTTTTCAACTCTCCAACACCTAACTCTAAATTCAAAGACAATTTCTTTGTGGAATGCATATTTATGAAGCCAAGATAAGATATGTACAGTACGAAGGTATTTTTCCCATCAAAGTAGAAATAGAAGGATTAATGATATCCACCTACTTTCATGCATTTTCATTTCAAAGCTGTGGGGATCACCAAGATATTTTAGAGAGGACACATTTATATTCAAGTGCCAGAGGAATTTTAGCTGTGAACTTATTGTTTCTAAAATAAGTCTTATCATACAACATATTTATGTATTCAATTTAAAATATCCTTACCCACTAATAATTATGGATATTAGGACCTTAAACTTTAGATTTACTATTTTAGACATGCCTACTTTAATGGTGCAAAGGTCCTCTCGCCATGAAGCTTTTGAAGGCTGCATGCTTCCGGATTACACAACGTGTGGTGCTTTCTGTGGAAAACAGTTTTACCCATGTTACAGCTGGTGTCTTCAGGTTGAGGGATTCAGGCTGGCATCTGTCCACTGAAAATGGCAGCTGTAACATTGGTGAAACAGTTGCCAGAAGATAGCAATACGCATGGTGAAACCATTTAAGAAAAGTGTCTTCTCAGTTCTCCTCCACATAGGTCCAAATTGCTGGAATAGAAAATTTACCAGTGCTGTGGTCAGTGTCCTCAGGTCAGATGACCTGAAGGTACCAACTGCAACACCACTGAAAAACTGTTGTTCCAGCTGGGGCAACAGTAATACTTTTGTCACACCAATTTGGACCTATTTGGAGGAATACCTGGAAGACAGATTTTCAACAGGATCATATCACTGAAACCTTCACAGAGAATTCCTATACTGCATACATGCCTATTCAAAGCCTTTTTCAGTATAGTTGAAAATAAAATAGTGTTACACAAATACCCAGAATATATGAATTTCATTGAAACTCTTACGAGATAATATAGCTTATATTTTAACAGGTTTGCCAAATAGAAAATTGTAATTATTAGGTAAATATTATCCTTTGTTGTGTAAAGATGCAATTTTTCTTGTATGCCATGTGTTTGGATGAAATCAGGATGCCTTTCAAAATAATTTTAATGACAGACTATGATTATTTTACATGCAATACTCTGAAAATTATTTTTTGAATCATTAAAAATAGCATTACTCCCACACAGCATGGAGTGAAATATTATGAACTAATCATATGAATAAGTAAGTAATCCTATTTACTTTCACAAAATGTTTCCATGCTGCTTTGATCCAATCTATAAAAATATATAATTTCCTAAAACCTAGAATCTAGCTATAAGTTCAGTGCTTAATTTTCACAAGTAATTTAGACATCTAAATTAACAAATTTTGTGATACATGGTAGTGTATTAGAGTATTTTTATGATCTATAAATGTGCTAAATTTCATTTACTAATATTTATATGACATACTTTTTTTTAGGAGAATGTAGATGGCCCTTTGTATAAGTTTTATGAAATCATCATGAACTATGGAAGTGAGTTCATGACCAGAATCACAAAGGTGAAAGCATTGACTCTGTTTGCTCCATCGAATACAGCATTAAATAATTCAAATCTGAATAACCTAATCCAAAACAGAGAGAAATTGAGAGAGATTTTGAATTTACATCTAGTTGAAGAACTCCTACCATTGGAAAGAATTAAGGATAACAGCATGAAGCAAGTAAGTAAAGTCTTAAGTAAATATGGAGCAGAGTATATTAGCCATTCCAAATATAAAGTAATATTATTTTTGTATAGTATTCAGTGTTAAAATTCAGGAATGCAAACAATATACTTAGTTTTAAAATTCAAAACAGTAGTTATGGTAGAAGAGGTATATGACATTTTATGTTTGAACCTCATTGATAGCCTATAATTTGGTCCTTATCCATTTATTTGGGTGCTCAATGACATTATTTTCTAGGCATCCTAGTAACAAGTGTAATAGGTAATGCATAAGAGAACCCTCTAAATTGTCAGCAGTAAAACAATGCAGTGTTTTCATTTATTTTCTTCCTTCTATTATTGGGAGAGTATTAATTAATAGCATCTTATGAGGAAGCAATTCGATCAGCCATGCATATAGTTTTCCCATCCTTAACACTTTGATATGTGTCTCATTTATTTTAAACAAGGGGATGTTACACAGTATCTATCATAAAAGGGAGATTTAGGTTTGCTATGATTGGGAGTCACTGCTATTGCATTGCACCATTCAATTACCTTTTCCTAGTCTATGTAAGCAAATCGACTACATTAAAATGTTACAATGAAATGGAGGGGCTAAATGGTGTGATGGTTTATCAATGTGGTACATACAAAAATAAGTATACCAGAGTAGTAGTAGCAGTGTTAATAGTAGTAGTATTTATAGAAGCAACAGTAGTAGTAGTAATGCAAATGTTAGCATATATTCTGTTAGCAATAAGTAGCTTGCAGTAGACATAGCTATTTATTTAATCAAGCTCACGGATGGTGAGGTCATCTTTGCCGTTAAATGTGTGGGTTTTTTTAGAATAAGGCAAGGATAAGGGTAAAGGTAAAGTGTGAGGATAAATTCACTCTTAATAAAAGGAGCCTTGATTAAACCTCTTGGCTCCCAGTTGCTCGTTATGCAAGCTATAGTGCACATGCTTACATTACCTTCTATATGTGCAGCAATATTTTTGTATAGTAATTCACAGTCCTAAGATTCAAAACCAATCTTTCTCATGCACCTTTTCTTCACCTCCAACTCCATCCAGCCCTCTCCCTACTGCTTTGACAGAAGGCTCTGTACAATCAGGTGGTTAAACATTAATGGCCTACTGCACTAGGAGTATCTTTAATGAAGCATTAAATTTCCAAAATATCATCAACAAATGATCTTATACGGAAAGGAAACAATGCTCTCATTGAGGGAGAAATCAAATAATGTCTAATACTTAAACTTCCAACCCTCGGTTCAATTTATTCAGCACATGATGGCCTAATTCTGAAATTTCTATGGATCTCAAATAAGGATGTCTATAGGACTATTTAAAGGCTTTTTAATTATGCAATTTATAAAGTCATGAATAATTAAACCTGAATAAAATGGCAACACCAATAAATGTGAAACAAATGGCCAATGTTTTGTTAACACAATTCATGAAATAATTTCTCCTTCCTTTCACTTTTGTAGCCTAATAAATAATACTGAACCTAAGAGGTTAATAGGAAGTTTCATTATAGTTCCACTATAATTCTTACATCATCGGTATTGGTGGTTGATATTTATTTCTTCAGTTACAAACTCACATTCTCATAACTGCTAATATTCCTAAGTTAATAAATCCACTCAAAAAATATTAGCTTGCAAATTAATTTCACAAATAGTGGAATTTAAGTGAAAGTGGCCCAGCTTGTACTTGTGGACTGGCAGCTATGATGGAATAAAAAATTTTACAGAAGAAATCAATATAAACTCTCAGTTGTTTGTACCCAAACTTGGACCACAAAAGTAACCAGGGAAACATTAATTTTTAAGGTAAAAGCTTCATTGTTTAGGCTAGTGATGAGGCATCAGTCACCTGCTCTCCCAAAGTGATCTTTATGCTCTGACTTATTGAGCAGTCCTCACCAGCAAATGGCTTCCATATCATAAATATATTTGCTCTCTTGCTGAAAAAAACCACACCCTGCTGAAAGATAGAACTGTACTTTTTTAAATCCCTCAAATAGGCAACATGATATTGGTTAAAGATTCTAAATGTATTGGTTCTATGATGCTCATTAAAATACATTGAATGGAGGTCATTAGTGGCCTCAGGAATACACGCACAGCACATGTGAGGGAAGAAGAAAGCAGAGCAGAAAGCAATCAGTGAAAGCAGGATAAAAAGATAGGCAGAGACTATAGCTAAGATGTTCAATAGAGGACAGGAAAGGAATGTGGTGTATGCAGGCATTTTGTAACATGTTCTTTACTCCCAAGGTTAAGCACTTTGGGAGAAGAAACAATACAATTCCCACTACTGGCCTGGATAAAGAATTTTCTGCCATACTACTTATCTTTGCCTCGACAATTTCATGACCCAAGATCAAGCAAAAAAATATGAGAATATAAATCCTCTGATCATCCTGAAAATGGTACCACTCATTTTTTTTAGGAAACTTTTGATTCCATAATATATGTAAGAAAAATAATTTGTTTAAATGATATGATTTTAGCAGATTGAATGGTTGCTATCTATTTGGAGTGAGATACCATTTTGATGTTTGAAGGTTTAGGTTTGAAGAGGAGTAAATTTGTATAAACCATTAGTAATCAACCCAAAGGTTGGTTTGATAGGTTCAATTGGAGCTCATCTAGTACTAATCCCAGCGGCATGCAAAATTCACAAATCAATGTATGTAGCATCATTTTAAACAGAAATGTTAATAGAAGAACTTAATAATTCTAAAAGAACTTAATAACTCTAAATGAGGTCTTTTTATTATGCTTGTATTTCACTTCCAGTCAAATCAAATTTCATTGATACTGCTGGACATTTCAAAATCCATAGTCTTACTAACCTTTACTCTGGTATAAGATAAACTCGATAGGAATGCAGATATTTATATGTATCATAAATACTTATCATTAGCATCACATCACATAAAATAATTTTTAAAAGCAAAAGTAACCAAAAAGTTTTTTTTTATTATAAAAAGAAAAAAAATATTACAGCACTGTTACAATTTCTACCAATCAGGATTCAATCTATCTGCCTTCAATACATTGAAATTATGTTTGTTTACATACTCTGCATTTGAAGTAACAAATTGAAATAACATTAGCAGATTAGCTGTGTTTTTGTCCCAAAATAACATCTATTTGACTCTAAAGCAATCTTTAACTGAAACAATACAATTAATGATTCACAAGCAATCAATCACATCACTTTAATAAAACCAAATTGACTATCATGTGTTAATGATTGGATGAATTCTAGGATACACATTAGGAAATTAAATTATAGTTCTCCAAAGCCTTGCCAAAACAATTTTTTATGTTATTCATAAATAAATAGTGATGCAATTTAATATAAAAAATAATTAAGTAATTAATAACATAAGAATGTATTTTCATGGAAGGCTCTTTGAAAAACTTTAAGGCTGGTAAAATAAGTTAATTCAGATATACTCTATTTAAGCAAAATTAATTGACAATTGTTGGATTTTAACAAATATTTCTAGAATTCTCAGCTTTCAGAAAGTTTTGCAGTGTTCTTACTTTGTATCTTCAGCTTAGACCACACTGATGTTGAGTAATGACAAATCATAACTGAAGAATAATGTAGAAAGTATTGGAATAAAATCATACATGTTCCAGACTCTCCATTCGATATTCATAAATGATTATTTTCAATTAATAATTCATTAATTTCATTCAAATTGGGTTCTAAAAAGAAAAATTAGGATTACAATTATTACTATTATAGCTGTATAATTGGGACACAGGTGTAAAGAATGACACTGAATGCAGTAGTGCAATGAATAGTATGCATTTTGATTTTAGCATGTTGATGTTAAGCATGCATCTGTAATATGGTACTGCATGTCAATGTTTAAAATCGATCAAATTTTGCATCCAGTTATTTCAGGTTGAAACAGCGGCAGACAGGAAAAACCTATACTTCAACATCCTGACAAATGAGAACAATGTGACTCTCACAGTAGAAGGGGGTGGTGTCAATGCTACTGTTATTCAACCAAATATTGCAGCAACTAATGGCATTGTGCATATTATTGACCGAGTCCTAGGAGTGCCATATACCACTGTTTACCAAAAGTTAGCAACTGACCCAATGTTAAAGTAAGTTGACTTGGAATTGAATTGGGCATCTATGTATCTTGAGGGAGCATATATGATAAGATTTTATTATTACAGCAAAACTTTTAATTTGGGACAACAAGAACGCTTTAATGAGCAACTGAACGACACTCGGAAGAGGTTTACTTATTTTGTGCCACGGGATAGTGCTTGGGATAAAGCAGAGATCCTTTCACCATCAGCTCACAAGAAGCTCTTCATGAAGGAATTTAGCTACCATGTAAGTGGAAAAAACACCCAACTTATATGAATGTTATGGAAAAAGAGGGGATAGAAACTAGATTGCATTGTAAGAATTAGTACCACTCCATGGAAAAATTCTGAATAGAAATGTTTAATGGTCTGGTTCAATTATTTTTGCAAATTACAAATGAGAATCACATTGCTATCAATTCAATGTAAAATTATTGTAAGCCACCATAATTCTAATAACAGAAATTACTTTCTTTTTAAATGGAATTTTTGTGTTAATACTATGCATCAGTGAAATTTTTCAATCTTTATTTTCCTAGTTTGATGTAATGAATACTGTATTGCAAAATGGACCCTTCTTTTTTCCTCTTATTATGGGCTATAGGGGTTTAATTAACTTGCATTAAATTTGATGGTGAAATCTTTCCATTTTATTGATATCCATCTACATTAGGGGCTTTACATGAACTATGACCCTCCCTCATTGGTAGTCAAGCATTAGGTAAAGCGTGATATTTTACAATATATAATCTGCTTTTATGCAATTTATACTTAAATGATAAATTAAAAGTTTAGTTCTTAAGTGTTTTTTATAATAAACTGTAACAAGCCCAAGCAATAAAATCAGTCTCCAATTCAGATGATTTATAACAAGTCTTTGATGACTCTAAATCATTATCTAATTATTATTATGTATAATCATTGTCTAATAACTCTAAATAATCATTTAAATTAAAATCTAATATCAAATATAATATTGATAAGAATGCTAATTGAACTATTTTCTCTAAACAGGTGAAGCAAATCCTTGAAAGGCATTTAGTGGTTGACCATGCTTACAACATGGCCGATTTGAAGAATATTGCCAACAGTACAGTGATTTTACCTACAGTGAGAGATGTCTTGAAAATACGAGTGAAAGAAATTGACAAAAGTGAGTGGCTTAGGTTTTGAAAGTTATTTCTCACTATTTGGTTTTTTTTAATCAATCAGTGAGTGTTATTTTATCAAATATACTTCTGTCTTCTCTGTGTTAATGTTATTTTTAAGTCTGGTGCCTTTAATACACCCCAATTCAGTCCCAATCGTAAGTATATAAGGTAGTAACTAAACACTATACATGCCACAAATGGCAGGTTAAGAAATGCATTGGGCCATGCATTTTGCTTGTTGCTTAGACATTAGTAAACACTAGGAAAAATCATTGTGTTTAACAAAGTCGATCCTTCTGGTTACCCATTATAGTCAACTTTTTCATCAGAGAGTTTAATCTCTCATGTTACCCAAGAATAGAAGTGTTCTTCCTTTAGAACAAGACCATGCATTTAGTTCTATATAAGCCTGATTTTATGATTTATACTCCTGAAGAGTCAATAATAATACTAGCAACCCTTTTGGAAGAACATGAGAGCCCCTATTATTGATAAATGTTTAAAATTTACAAATGAAGACTCTATTCAATTCTCTGGTAAACTATACCCAAAAGTGGTATCACTGTAGTAAAATAATTCTAACACTAAATGGATCAAATAGCATGTGGTTTCTTTCAAATTTAAACATATAAACATAACAACTGTAATATAATAAGTTATACCGGTATGGATTAAATTCATTGCACCAAAAATTTTATAAACAGAATTCATATTAAAAATTTATGAGTCTAAATTAAAATCCAGAGTCTGTCGCATGCCATTCATACATTACCACCCTTGGCCCACTGTTAAAAGCTGTATAGTTTAAGATAATTAAAAGCCAGTTTGAAATGCCAGAATAAGATTTTCAGTAAATAGGTAATATCAGCAATTTTAGATATGATAAGTTACCTGCATGCACCCATAAATCATTATTTGCACTCATTAACTCATTGAGAGAAGGGAGAGAGAAATAATAAAATCCCAAGGAGAAGGATTTGACTCTCATTCAACTGAAATAAAAATTTAGATATTCAAATTCACTTTCTGTTTATTGTGACAGATGGAGCTGAGACAAATGGCTCGGGTAAGTAGGTCAATTTCATGGCAGTTTCAGGCACCATTCATTCCACCCGGTGTAGTAGAAAATTCAGTAGTGTGAAGAGTGGTCAGTGTGTCTCATCCATTACTCTTTTTTTATGACCTTCACTTAGAGCTTCCAATTGCATTTCAAATATCATAGTGAACCTAATTAAAGTGTCACCATGTCAAATTTAAAGTTGAATTTGTCTCATTGCTTCTATTATTTTTGTTTTAATAAATTTGATTCCATTAAACACATTGACCAATCAATGCTTAAACCCCTTGTCCAAGATGCATTTCTTATGTGCCCTTTGTGAGTTAAATTCAAACCTTTTGTTGCACACAGTCAGGGCTAGCTCAAGGTGAAAATGTGAATGTAGTGGTAATAAATATTTCTGCACCCTGTTTAAAAAAATCTTCATTTTAAATTTCTCTTTCCATGCATTAATGCCTGTTTTGGGCCCTAAAAATATTTACTGGGTGTTTATGAACCATTCACTTATGCCCTAAGCTGGCTCTGCACACAATTTTAAAGCTGGAGGAAAAAAAAAGATTCTCTGGCGTGGAAAAATTTTTTATGTAGTTGTGTCATAACCTATTTATTTACTTTCATTTTTATGTGATGAAACTAACGTGTTCAGGCATACCCTGTTGTTAACCAGAGTTGCATGCCGACTAACAACAAAAGCATGAAAATACCTTCCTGTGAATGCATGATGTATGTTAAATGATGAATATGCTACATTCAAAGTATGTACTTACTTTGCAATGCTAAAATTGATAACCAGTGGTTCCATTTTTATTTTAATAGAAGTATCTTTTTCAGTTTTTTAAGAAATTAGCCAAAGAAATATTAGATGTTCAATTTACAATCCTTTAATAATGCCATCATTCCTTTCTGGTTACAGAACATATAGTAAATATTTATTTTCTTAAATTATTTATTCAGCTATTGAAGAATTACTCTATTGGCAGATAATAGGATGAACTATTTAATTTCAATGGCACATATGCTACCAATGAGACTATATCACTGTTAGCTAATTAGAATGAGCTTTCCATTAACAGGAAAATGTTAAGTTCTTTTTCTGTAATATATATTATGACTTTCATCCTAGCCTTCTTAAAGAAGATGTAATAACTGGTGGAGCAAACACTGCTATCATTTGAAGAGGACAAATTTACTTGAAAAATAACTATGATCCTTAATGTTTATTTTATTATTTTTATGATCTTTGATTAATTATTTTAGGACAATAATTATCTATATTTTTGTATTAATTATTGTTCATTTTAATTTGTAAATTTTTGTCCACCGGAAAAATTTCGATAATGTGATATTAGTATCAGATAATTCTTGTCTTCTTAATAGCTGTTGAAATCAAACAATGAAGGCAACAGAAATTCCATTGCATATTGTTTGATACTTTTCAAATGTCTAATTAATAGAGAAATATAAAAATTAGAGAAATGAACAATAAAAGTATTCGCTGGGAGGAGTGTCAACTGAAATTCAATATAACTATTTCGAATTGACTAAAGATTATGTCTTAAACCATAATGTATTCATTAGATTTAGTAATTTTATAAGAGGTCATATTTGTCTTTGAATGCTTTGAAATTTCTAAGTGGCATTGCCTTTAGATGACAAGAGAAAATGGTAAACATGAGCTTATAGTTGTGCTGATAAAAGGCTTTTTTTAAGTCACAGAGAATTGATCAATGGTAAACACCAACTTATATTGTCTTGTGTAATGCTTCTTATCAAAGATTTCAATTTATAATTTGCTTTGCAAGTGTAATTTCACATAAAAGACAGTCCTTTCTCATGTCTAATACTTCAATTTCACTTTTGAAATACTTTCAGGCTATTACTTGGAATGGCAAGGAGAGAGGATACATGTATTTCGGCCAGATGTAGAGTGTACCAATGGTGTGATTCATGTCATCGATTCTGCTCTTCTGAAGGAAAGTGATGTGATTGTGACGGGTGGCTCCATGCCTTCATCCCTTCTTCTCCTCTCACCATTGGCCTTCCTTGCTCAGCTTGCCCCCTTCTTAATCGTTAAGTTCTTGCTGTAAAGCAAGGCAGGCAGAAATAATCATCCCTACAGCAGATTATATGAGATCACCATTGGAACATTTCTTCCTCCTCTGATTGCGACTCATAGACCATTCCACATATAATAAATAGCCTCACATTATCTAAATATGTACTTGAAAGCATGTAAGGTTCAGCCGGAAGTCGTCGGAAGAAGTTCAACACGCAGTGACGCTGGTAATGACTGAAGTGGAACATCCAAGTCGATCAACTCTCTCCCCTCATTGCCCATCAACAAAAATATTATCATGAGCAGACAGAGGAAGGAAAAGGTGAAGATGCTGCTGTGATTGTTTAATTCACAGGGGTATTAAAATCCCAGCCTGCTGAAAAGTTTTTCAAAGATATTATGAATCTGTTCCATTGCAATATTGTGGTCTGTGGTAGTCCAACTTAATTGAAAAATTTCTCAGGCTAAGTTAGCACCCCAATGTGTTCCATTCAACTATTAAACCTTTGTTAGTTCCTCCAACAATTCTACTTCTTGTTACAATCATTATCTTTCATCACTTAAAGGGAGTCTAATAGCTTTTCCTGCCTGCATGAAGATGTCGTTTTCATTTCGTACCTTGCAAATGAAAAGAGCTTGTCGATATTAGACTGAATTTTATTTTGTGTGGTGATATGACATATAGCAGGTGAACTTCTTTAGTTAGCTCAGCAAAGACCATTAAGTAATACGTTACTTATTTTCAGACTCTTATAGTTGCAGGGTCTGATGATAGAAGCAATACATGTTATAATGTTTTATTATTTCCTTTCTTCATGTTGCAAGACATCTAACAGATGGTATTTGTTTCAGTGACCCCATTCAGAGGATATTTCTATTGAAATTTGTGCACTGAGTGATATTTCCATGCTGTGAGATTTCTTTGTGAGGTGGTGTCATTAGCCTTACAAGGTGGAACTGAGAAAGTAACTGCTCCAAAGAGCATAAAAGATAATAATATAAATATTAATTAAGTGTATGTTTTATTGCAAGTTTTCATTCAAACTATTTCATTTAATCTACTCTCTATTTTGTATTTCTTCAGTATTTATGTCCCACCAACCTCATACCATGTTGATGTATTTCTTCGGCTCTTGGATATGATTGCTACATATTTAGGAGAGGAAGAGGTGAGAGTGAGGAAATGAAGGCAAAACGGGATACTCTTGACATGAAAATATATGACCCAAGCCTTGTGTAAATGTTTTTGATTCAGCTCTCTATGCTACTTGTAAAAAATTATAATTAGGGTCAATTATGCATGACAACTTCATTTTCCTCCTCTTTCTTCTTCCCCTCAATATTCAACTCTATTGCCCATTTTCTGCACTATTGCATATTTTTGTTGTTTCAAAGTTCTTATTTCAATGTCTTCACTTGGTTCAGGAGTTGCATGTTTACAAATGTAGTAGTTATCTATTTTAAGCAACATATCCAAAATAATTCACATTAACTTGCAGATTGGTCCAGCAAGACTGTACATTTTTAAATATATAAATAATTATAGGTTATAAAAATATAAATATATATTATATGAAGCTAGTTAAAACTGAGTAGCTTACTAAAATATTTATTTTGTGAGATGAGAAGAGCCTGTAATCTTGCTGCTGTGTAGTTGAGCCTATGAAATTTGGAATTGGAGGCCAAAACTTGAAGCATTTCAGGGTGGTGCCAAATATGAAAAGCTTGTCTTTTTTTGTTGGTTTGGCACTCCTTGTATAGAAATAGACTCCAAAGCAGCTATTTTGCCTCAGATGTTGTAAGATGAAAGATTCTTTTGTGAACTCTTTCATTAGCCTGATTTGTGGGACCTTGCTTAGCTCCTTAAATGTTTTTACATTCCATGTTCGCTTTATATTCATACCTTTGGGACTGGAATAGTCTCAGATCGCAAGTTATTCTTGTCCAAAATGTACTGTCTTTGTGCTGTGCTTTGAAAGTTTGGATGTGTTGTCATTATAATTAGTAGAGTGGATGAATGAAAATGGATGTGTGAATTGGTTTGCAAAGTGTGTTTTTATTTTAGAATGCTGAAATGCTTCACTTTTTGAGAAGACCAGGCGGAGAGTACCTGTGCAAAAATAGGTTAAACTTATAATACAAAACCCCTACCTGTCGCCAGATATTCTGATATTATTGTAGAATAAGAGTTCTTGCCTTGTTGTAAAACATCATGTTCTCATTCAGAACCAGCAGCAAGCCATAATATTGTTGAATGTGTCAACAAAATGCACTGAGTTCAGTAATCCATAAAAAAATCTGATACTTAAAAATGAAGAATGTGGCTTCTGTGGTAAGGAGAGTGTTCTCCTCACTATATCTTGCAAACAGTGCTTTTAGTATCTTTTGAATTCAATTAGTACAAATTTACAAGCCTGACTGCAAGCAATGTCTCTAATATAGTTTTTAGAGTTCCAACGTTGCTTCTCCAGAAAACAATGTCTTTTTGAAGTGAATTATGGCTGATGTGTTGGCTTTTCTAGTTGGATTATAGTGCCATCTGGTTTTGAGTTGCTGGGATTACTGAACAGGTGCATGGATTTCACGTAATTTGACCTGAAACCTAGCAATGACCTGTTAGCTATAACAATTTGAAATATTAATGTCTCATAATCATGTTTTTATGGGTTCTCATTTAAGATGTACAAAAGTAATAGCATGCAGGAAATGAAAATCTAGGAGCTTTAAACTTCAAATTCATTATTCTAAAGAGGAAACAACGGTGTGTTCACAATTGCTTATAGGTGGCAGTCATTGTCTTCACTAATACAAAACACTTCTATAATACATGGTAAAAAAAAAATTAATGAAAGCCGGCACTGAAGCCACCCTCATTGTGTACATAATTAGGCCAAAACAATCAAATGAAGAAGCATGAAACAAGCCTTAACCATGATTGCCATTATGTTCCTCATTTGTTTAACATTTCAACAGCCATCAGATTTTAAACTCTTTCATTCTCATGGTGTTGTTGAACAAACTTTGAATAAGGTCGAGGAATTGAGAGTGACCTCAATTCTGTGTTGATTAGTGCTTGTGAAGTGCCCCATGCAGCCTGCTGAGCTATGCTCTGGCCCTGGCGATTGCCCAGCCACTGCCACTACCAAAATGCACTCTTGTGCATATATCCCCTGCTGTATCAGATAGGCCTGGTTGCAGACATACAGGGGGTATAAATGGCGGAAGACAATAGCGTGCCCCAGCACTGTGTAGTCCGGACTTTGCACGCTCACTTGTTCAGTTTATTTACTTTGTTCCAAAACAAAAAGAGTATCATTGATAGCTGTGTATAATAAAACATGGACCAAATAAAGTGAATTTCCACAACCTAGTGCTGTTTAAGGCTTCTTCATTTCATGAACCAACTTGTGAAACTTACTATTTTGTTAAAAGCATATATCAAGTCTTCTTTACTTGAATTTGATGAAGATTGTACATATTTGAATTATAATTTAATTGTTGTAATTTCATTGGTATATTAAACATTTCTTTCTCACTCTTAGCATTATATTATTTGAATGCTAAAATTACTTCAATCGATATACATGCTATAGCTCATTGAAGGTAAGTAGGAAGTTCTCAGAATTCCTTCTGACACCTCCATTAAACTTTCTGTTGAATGAAAAGTAAACTTGCATCTTTAATTTTATTCAAGACCGATGAGTTCAACTAAAACAGCACCTTCTTTCAAATAAGAAATAACTCCACACTACTTTAGGGAGAAACTGTAATTGTGGTTATACACATTAAACCATAGATTGTCTAAAACCAGAAACCTCCTAACAACAGAATAAGTCACCATAAAAATGGGCCCTGGTTGATATGGGAGTGAGAGCAATAACTATCATGAACTCATTTTTGCATCATCAATTTTTATTAAATTTAAATTTTATTTATGGAATCCTGAAAGGCATCCTATTAACTTTCCAATCATTTATTTCAGTGACTCACATATAATTAAAATGCCACACAAAACAGGGCAGACAAAATTATCAGGCCCAGACCTAAGAGGATTATTATTACACGGTAATCTACCGGTTACCGTAGGTTTTTGGATGTACACAGCAATAAAATAAATATTTTGTGACTCCTAACAAAACAAAAAATCCAGCAACCTAGTCTACATCAGGTCCCTCTTCATCTCCAAGTGCTTCCTTCTTCCCTTCATCCCGTCCAACATCCCTATCCTGTTCCTGCCCTTCCCTGGTTTGCCTAACATTCTCCCCTCAATTTCAGTCTTCAACATCCCACTACTGATCAGTACGCCCTTCATCAATATTTCCAGCCTCCATAGGATTTCACCCAACAAACCCCTCTCTTCACCTTCCATACCAAGTAATTCCTCGTTTGTTTTCTTCTCTGTCCATTTCACCTTCTCCATTCTTCTCCACACCCACATTTCAAAAGCCTCCAGTCTACATCTATCCTCCTGCTTCAATGACCACGTTTCCACACCATACAAAGCTACGCTCCATATCAAAGTTTTTACGACTCTTTTCTTAACATCCTTACTCAACGTCCCCGTCATCAACTCCCTCCTCTTTGTGAAAGCCTCTTTGCCTAGCGCAATTCTTCTCCTTACGTCCCTACTACTTTGACCGCGTTGATCCAAAACACTACCAAGATACGTAAAGTGTTCTACCTGCTCTAGTTTTTGCCCTCCTATTTTAATGTTTAGCTTAGCCTTATTCTTTCTGGAAAATCGCATAACCTTTGTTTTCTTCATATCGATTCTCATTCCATTTCTGTTTCACTGAATTTTCAATTCACTCAGCAATGCATGCAACCCCTTGGCTGACTGGCAAACTAAAGCTTGGTCATCAGCAAACCTAACTGATTTTATGAATTCTCCACCCACTTTCATTCCTAACCTAGGAGGATAATATATATTTACATTCATCAGTTTGCACCAAGGTATATGGCAGAGCGGACATGTAGCACCTATGAAAATGGATGGGAACCAGAAAAGGGTTTCAAAGAAATTGAGTGGGAACCATTGATTTTTTGCTTCATGTTTTGCTTGTCGAAAAACAGAATGCTGAAATCTATTAGCTTCCAAGATATTGATTTTTATTTGAGGTTGAAAGTTAATCCAACAGTTTATGTCCAATAGAAAATTCTCAATTTAAGCACATTCTAGAGCAGCCAGGGGAATAAATAAGCAATAGATACAGTGAATAATGAATAGCAAATAAATAAGCAACCAAGAGACATTCTATGACATATTTTCCTCCTAACTTTAAGATTAACTGATAAATATTAAGCACATCCTCACTTCATGACACATGAAACGTGGATTCATACAAGATGATAAAGCCTCTTTTTATGCTGATGCATCCTATGCACTTGTCATGATAGTATGCACTATCAACAGGGCAAGTTGTTAGAGTAAAAGAATACATACTTGTATTATAGTATTACTAATGCATGTACAAGTTTTACAAGCATTTGAATGAATGTAAATCATTATAAAAAGACGTGGAAAAATACTTTCTACCTCTACCTTCTACACATTGACATTTTTTGTCTCTTCTGTCATAATAGAAGTGAAAATAGGCTGTTTTTTTCTTCATCTTAAAATTTTACCCCCCCCCATATATTCATTCACACACCAATAAAGTGTCAGGTATGAGGCTATAGAAGACAAATGAAATAGAATATTCATCAAAACAATTTTAATTTTCCACAATTGTCAATACAACAAATGCATCTTGTTCAGTCTTCTGCCATGTTTATAAGACAACGTCAACACAAACCAAATCCTTTTTGGTTAGATAAATATTTTACAAATTAAAAGAATAAAATGTTTAAAAGGATTGATTAAGGCATGGTGCCACAACATGATTGAAATAATGAAACATAACAATTAAGTAGCAGTAAATTCTACATTTCTCAAAACTACATTTTTATAAAAATCACAGATATATTAGATTTAGCTGCTATGTTCATACATTTGTTTTAATAGAACAAAGAGTATTTATTTTAATAATGATCTGCATAAAATTTAAGATATCACTTGTTGATCATGTTTTCAATGTGTACGTAAAAATAGAGAATTATATTCACATCTTAAACATATCACTACAATGAGGAGGAAATACTGTGACCTTGGTTACCAGTTCTACCAAAAAATACGGGAGAGCCACTTCAACTCAGCGGCTAACTCCATGAGCATACATAATCATACTAATTTTACAGGCATCACATAAAGGAATCTATTCTGCATGAAACTTGGGATTTCAAAAATAGTTTACTATGATACAAGGTATATCCCATGAGTGGTAGGACTTATTTTTTCCCAGATAAACGGACGGATGAGTGGCGGTTTCCCTGGCTGGGTTTCAGGAAAGATACCAGGCCAGTGGGCTCCCAGCCTTTGCAGAGTGCAGATTGTTCATTTGCAAAACCTCTACAATGTGAACAGGTTATGCTCCATCATGAACCAGTTACTGGAACAGGGCTACGCCATCGAATTTTGCGTGAAACTGGGCAAAACTGGAAAAGAGACTCATGACATGCTCAAGGTAGCTTATTGTGATAATACAATAGGTAGATAAGGTGTTCTTGAGTGGTACAAGTTGTTTTGAGAGGGTAGAGAAGATGTTGAAGATGTCGAACGTTAAGGATGCCCTTTGACGAAAATCTTGCACAATTGATGGCTTTGTTGGAGAGGGATCATAGATTAAGTGTTCCCATGGTTTCTGATGTATTTGGCATCCCTAAAAGTGATGTACATTGATTTATTTCCGGAAACATGGGCATGAGAAAGTTGTGTGAGAAGTTGATGCCGCGAGTGCTTTTGGACGAACAAAAGGAAACTAACCCACGGATCTGCCAAGAGCTTCTTGACCATGTTAGTGAGGATGCAATTTTATAGACAATGCCACAACTTCTTCCCCCATCTCAAATTCTTGCTGGCAGGCCATCATCATGGCTCAGTGGAAGCATTACAACAGGCCGTGAAATGGGAGCCTAGCAGCATTTCGGATGCCACATTCCAGAAGCTGTACTAGGCGTGGAAAACCCACCTGCAGCGGTGTGTGGATACACTATGGTGCTACTTCGTAGGCTTTTGAGTGAATGTATCAGGTCTGACAATGAGTTTTTCAATCGACTCAGTCCTTCTACTGTTGGGACAGACCTTGAACCAAAGAGGGCACTGTGAAATACAACTTTTAGTGATTCTGTGAGGTCAATTAGATATCATCTGATTCCCTGGATTCAAGAACATATTTCTAAAGAAATTGTTAGGGTATTTATCCAACAGTTACTTATGTTAAAACTATTAAAATTAAATAAAAATATACTGCATATTCATATTTAACAAAATACATGCAAGTTAAAATTAATTCAAAAGTTTTCAATGAGGAAAATATTTCTAGGGTTCATATAAATAAAATTAAATGAACAAGGGATCAACAAAAAATTGATTTAAAAATCACGCATAAAAAATAAATATGATTGAGAGAAGTCAGCTCATCTTTTGCATCCTATCTCTTCAAACATCACAAAACCAATACAGTAGCTGAAAGATACTCCCTAACTTGTACAATCATTTTCAGATTTGTCATAATATCCATCATAGTCGTATTCCTCTGAAGATATCATGTATAGTTTCAACATGTCATTCATTCAAAATATTAATACATACATAGAATGTGGCCAAACAAATGTTAAAAGTGAAGATGTCGTTAAGTACACATGAAAATAAATCTAATTTAAGCTCGAATTTGGACTGTTTATAAGGTTCATAATTTACAGCAAGAATATCATATGTGAAACCTTTACCGTGTACTAAAATGATTTTTTTTAACTTGACCAAAAATGTCATTTTAGCACATTGCAGTGAGTTAAGTAAGCTTTAATTGTCAATGATAAGTACATACTAATTCCTAATGCCATCCCAATATGAAACTGCATGCCTGTATCCATTTCATTGATGAAATCCATCAGTTCAATTCTGATTCAAATGCCTTGGTTGTATGATCATTGCACGATCAAAACCTTGCAGAAATAATTTGAAAAAATTAATTCTTATAATTCCAAATCCATTTTTTATGAAATTACAAGAATTCCTGTTTAGCGGTCAATAGGTATCAGGTATATAAATGCAATATATTTGATTCTGGAGTGAATCTCACACACAGCTATATGGGATGTAGCTAGGTACTGCCAACTGTTCTCCCAAACCAACGAAGATATTTTTAGCTGCAAGGCACATCACTCCTTGCCTTTAGCCCATCTAAATAATGAAAATGATTTCCATTGCGTTGACGACCAGTACAATATAATATTGGTCATTGAAATCAAAACACTTGCAATTAATGTTTTAAATGGAAGAATAATAGTTTTTGAGTGATAACTTTTTCATAGTTTATATCATTTCACTTTTACATTCATACAGTGAGGTGAAGAAATAACTAGAAGGGAATGAAGGAATAGGAATTAACTTAGGCTTCGATGAATACCTAATCTCACAATTAATTAGCAACCAAATGAATTCTGATTCAGAAATTCCTTCCAACCTTTCATTACACATTAGTAACTATATTACATTTTGGGGTTAATTTATATCAATCAAAACCAGGACCATGAATGTAAGATTCTGACACAAATACTATCTTTAACTTTGATATTAGACTCTCTCTTTCCGAAAATGAGCGCCAAATTACGCCTTTACCTCTCCATTTGGAGTAAACCCATGTTAATTTCCTTTAGGGAATGGTGGCAAATGCTTGCTGAGAGTGTGGTAGTACTCAGAAGATTTATTTGCTATATGTTCCACGTTGCCCATATACTCTAAAACTTCATTCATCTGAAATCAAAGTGAATCGTACAATTATATACATATATATCGGATGGTGGCTACCTGTGACTTTACGTAGCACGACAGTACTAACATATTTTTTGTATTCCTGAAGACGCTTGAACTTCTGATTATCTTCATACACTCCTTTTAGGTGTTTGACAAATAATATGCACAAGGAAAGACTAAATACTACGACGGCAATAGAAACTGCACTAGGTCGGCGGTAAATCATCATCGTTAATATTTCTATCCTTGTCGCATTTACATCTTCAGTTGACAAGTTCAATATTAATTTGAAAACATTTCAAGAATATATATAAATTAGAGTAACATACATATCCATGAAATGATTTGGTAAGGATGTGAATACATCTTTGGACACATCCTAAGATTGTATTTTACCTTACGATGTTATCCGTTACTTGAACTAAAATTAGCAACCAGATTTATAGCGAAGCGGCAAACTGTTTACATAGTGGGCAACAAGACTGCATCACCAATCTCCATCTTAACATTTAATGATCATTTGCCACGCGCTTCTACAGACTGCCTGAAAATTCTCATATTCACCATCGTAAAATTGCTGTTCTTTTGTAATAAGTAAAGCAAGGACTCGATCCAATCAAAGTAAACCGCGTAACAACGAACGGCTTTTGTTATTCATTGTAATTGATATTTAAAATACGTAAATTTAAATACGTAAGAAATATCATATTATTTATGCCTGTAAACTTAATATTGTTCGCCACTGTGACCATTTAAAAGAAGCAAATTTGACGTATTAAAATTCGAATAATTTTAAGCCATGGGAAGAGTGCTAGGGAAGTACAGCATCGCTAGAGATATCAGTGTTTCCTGTTCTTAATGTCTTATCAAATTATGGGAATACAAATCTGTGATCTTCATTTGGAAAAGGAACCTGCAAAATGAAGTTGACTTTCCTGGTTGTTTTGTGCCTCTCAGTACACATGTGTCACTGTGGCCCTGAAGAAGAAGAAGGTGTTAAATATGCCGACAAATGTGAAGGTAGTGCTTAGGTTCTAAGAGAGAAGGAGATCCTTTATAATATTCATAACCAGTGATAAAATTTCGTTACTTGTGCCTTAATCACTTACAACTTAAAGTTGTATTATCTTTTGCTGGGTTTCTAAATGGGTCCTGGTTTTGCCATAACAGGATCTCATCGGAAATAATTTAATCCCCGTATGCCCTTGTTACTCTTAAACGTGATTCTATCAGCGGTGTCATTCGTTTGCCCATGAAAGAATATTTTCACGTGTGCAATGAACAAAATTGAAGGATAATTTGTAACTTTTGTTTTAGTGTGCAAAGTAGTGGCCATTGAGTTGGAGTCCCGTCTACAAGAAACCGGAAAATCTCATGAAGTACTGGAAATTGGGTATTCATTAGATTCAGACAAAAACAAAAAAAGAATGAAGTATGAAAAATCGTAAGTATTAAAATATAAGTAATGAGTAATAATTAATGTATTATAATAGTTAAAATTTCAGTGACTTAGCTTCAATGACCCTATCTTCTAGGGAACTGAGGCTAGTGGAATCTCTTGATGGCGTGTGTGATAGAATTTTAGAATACAACATCCATAAAGAAAGATCTGATAGTACAAGGTTTGCCAAAGGAATGAGCCAAACTTTCAAGACTCTCCATGGATTAGTGTAAGTGTTTGCGAGTATGTGGCAACGTGTTTCTCAAACCTATTTTTTTAAATTTCCATAACTATCTTCTTTTGCAGTTGATCTGCGCGTTGATCATTATTGATGCTTATTTTTATCATTTTAGGGACAAAGGTGTCAAAGTGGAGTTAGGCATTCCATTGGAATTATGGGACAAACCTTCTGTTGAAATTACAAATATGAAAACACAGGTTAGATTTTCTGCCATTTTAATAATCATTTAATGTAAGGTAACTCTAATATTTCATTGATTGTCTGACCGATAAAAATGCTCTTCTACCTGCTCCTAATAAACTATGAGTGAAAATTTTATTGCATGCTGCGGTCCTAGCCCAGATCAAAATGCCAAAGAAAATGAAAATCTCCGGAAAATTACCTTTTTTTTTTGTGAAAATGTAATGTATCATTCCTTAAAGGATGCAAAAAATTAATATTTGATGTTAAAACTGATCGTCCATGACAAAGAAGTCCAAATGTTTTGGAAGGAATGATGTGAATTTCTGTGAAAGGAAACATTTCATTGGCCCCTTTTGTATAACTCATTGAACAAAAGAACAACTCAAGATATCTGTGAACTGAAGTAAAAATTAGCCTTCTTGGCTGATTAATGAAATAATTTCCCAATAAATTTAAAAAAAGCATTGAAACATATATAGCAGGCTATAGATCTAGGAGATTTATTGGATGTGGTAATAGAGTTTGACTCTTTTACAGGGCTTTCAGGGTACCAAAGATGAATGCTCATCATATCTATTATTGTTATATCTATAAATACATTTAAATATATATATATATATATATATATATATATATATATATATATACATACAAATATATCCCTCCCCGGACTACAACCTTGACGTGGTGGAAGGGCTTGTGCGTTCCGATGACCCCTAGAGCTGTGCTGGCGGGAGTAATAAAAATTGCTCCTGGTAGGCTCACCCATGCCAGATAGGTCGAAGGTTAGGAGCCAGACGAAAGGTAGTCCACGCAGCGTCTGTTCCTCAGTGAGGCAGCTGCAATGGCGTCTGACCCCAGTGGGGCGGCCAGTAAGTGATGGTGTCACGTTAAAAACACTATTGAGGAAGGCAACGGGAAACCACCTCAATTATCATTCCCTAGAAAAATATGATGGACAATAGAGATATTTTGAGTCCTGGCAACCACGGGGCTCGGCCCAATCGGCCGTGTGTCGTGCCCGGCAGTGGGGGAGGCAAGGCTTCCGCGGTCGTCATCCCACGAAACCCTTGCAAGGGAAAACCAGCAGCAGCAGGACAGAAGACGCAGGAGAAGAAGACAAAATTAGTTAGAATAGGAACGTGGAATGTTAGGACAATGATGAGGACAGGGAAATTGGAGAATGTTAAGCGAGAGATGGAAAGGGGAAATATAGATATTTTAGGTCTATGCGAGGTGAGATGGAAAGATAGCGGGGATTACTGGAGTGATAAGTATAGAATAATATACAGCGGTGGGGACGAGAGCCAACGAGGGGTTGCCATAGTATTAAATGAAGAGGTAGGAAGAAGCGTAGTCAACATAGAGCAGGTAACGGATAGTATACTACTAGTGGAGATAAAAGCAGAACCGACGAACTTAGTTATTATTCAGGTATACATGCCACCGAGCAACCATAAGGAAGAAGAGGTCGATAAGATATACGATCAGCTAGAGGACATGATCGCGTGTGTTCCAGCAGGGAAACATTTGATAGTGATGGGGGATTGGAATGCGACGGTAGGCGAAGGAAGAGATGGTGATGAGGTGGGCGACTACGGTTTAGGCACGAGGAATGACCGCGGGGAGAAAGCAGTTGAGTTCTGCAGGAGACAGGGGTTAGTCATCACCAACACTTGGTTTAGACACCACAAAAGACGCAGGTATACATGGAAAATGCCAGGTGACTCAGGAAGATATCAGCTAGATTATATCCTGGTTAGACACAGGTTTAGGAATAGTGTGATAAATTCCCACAGCTTTCCGGGAGCGGATGCGGACTCAGACCACAATTTAGTTGTTATGAAATGTAGCGTACGTTTCAAAAAGATAAGGCAGGGGCGGCAAGTTAGAAAATGGAATGTAGAAGCATTAAATGGGTTGAAAAGGAAGGAATACAAACAGGCGGTAGAGAAAATAATGGAGGATGGTAAAGGGCTTATTACTATCGAAGAAAAATGGGAAATGATCAAAAAAGGGTTGTCTGAAGCCGCAAAAGACACTATTGGAACCGTTAACGCTAAAAGGACTAGGAAACCATGGATCACGGATAAGATGATTACAAAGATGGATGAGCGGCGAAAATGGAAGAATATAAATACAGAATTAGGCAAAATGAAGTACAAAGAATTGAACAATAAATTGAGGTGGGCAACAAATAAGGCAAAAGATGCATGGTGGAAGACGCAGTGCGAGGATATGGAAAGTCTCCAGAGGAAGGGCGAAATCGGTGCGCTGTACAGCAAAGTTAAATCGTTATCGGGAAGTAAGAAAGGAAGAGCTATGCTAATAGTTAGAGATAAGGCGGGTAAGGTAATAGTTGACGCAGGAAAGATCCAAGAGAGATGGAAGGAGTATATAGAAGAACTGTATAGTAAAGAACTCAGACCAACACAGTTAGACATTGAGAAAGAAAATGACGTAGAGGAAGACAGCTTAGGTCCAGGCATACTAGACAATGAGATAGAGAGGGCATTAAGGGAGATGAAACTAAATAAGGCCGTGGGGGTAGATAACATTCCCGTGGAACTTTTTAAATGCTTAGGAAAATGTGGGAGGAAGAGACTATATGGGCTGATCCGTAGCATTTATGAGGAGGGAATCTGGCCGGAAGACTCTGTGAGAGCAGTTTTAGTTCCGATTCCGAAAAAGGTAAAGGCCACGTCATGTGAGGACTATAGGACAATTAGTTTGATATCCCACGCAGCTAAAGTTGTTCTCAGGATCATAAACAAACGGATAGAGAGTAGGGCAAATGATTACTTAGGGGATGATCAGTTTGGGTTTAGGAAGGGGAGAGGTACGCGTGATGCCATTGCAGTAATGAGATTATTAATCGAGAGGAATATAGAACACAACCAGGAGGTATTTGCCTGTTTCGTAGATTTCGAAAAAGCGTTTGATAGAGTGAATTGGGAAAAACTAATGAGTATATTGCAGAAAATAGGAATAGATTGGAGGGAAAGGAGGCTAATCCGCAACCTGTACATGTCTCAGACTGCTCAGGTGCGGGCGGGAAACGGGGAGTCAGGATGGGCAGTGTTAGGAAGGGGTGTAAGGCAGGGTTGCCCATTATCACCGTTGCTGTTCAACCTGTATGCAGAGGAAATGATCAAAGAGGCATGGGAAGAACTCGAGGTAGGAATGAAAGTGGGCGGGGAATTCGTAAAATCAGTTAGGTTTGCTGATGACCAAGCTTTAGTTTGTCAGTCAGCCAAGGGGCTGCAAGCATTGCTGAGTGAATTGGAAATTCAGTGCGACAGGTATGGGATGAGAATCAACATTAATAAAACAAAGGTTATGCGATTTTCTAGAAAGAAAAAGGGCAAGCTTAACATTAAAATAGGAGGGCAAAAACTAGAGCGGGTAGAACAGTTTACGTATCTCGGTAGTGTTTTGGACCAACACGGTCAAAGTAGTAGGGACGTAAGGAGAAGAATTGCGCTAGGCAAAGAGGCTTTCACGAGGAGGAGGGAGTTGATGACGGGGACTTTGAGTAAGGATGTTAAGAAAAGACTCGTAAAAACTTTGATATGGAGCGTAGCTATGTACGGCGCGGAAATGTGGTCATTGAAGCAGGAGGATATACGTAGACTGGAGGCTTTTGAAATGTGGGTGTGGAGAAGAATGGAGAAGGTGAAATGGACAGAGAAGAAAACAAATGAGGAAGTACTTGGTATGGTGGGCGAAGAGAGGGGTTTGTTGGGAGCAATCCTATGGAGGCAGGAAAAGTGGATGAAGGGGGTGTTGACCGACAGTGGGATGTTGAAGACTGTGATAGAGGGTAGAATGTTGGGCAAAAGAGGAAAGGGAAGGAACAGGATAGGGATGTTGGACGGGATGAAGGGAGGAAGAAAGTACTCAGAGATGAAGAGGGACCTGGTGTAGAGTAGAATTTAGGGTTGTGTTTTGTTAGTAGTCACAAAATATTTGTTTGGTAGTTGTGTCCATCGAAAAACCTACCTTAACCGGTAGATTACCTTAAAAAAAAAATACATATATATATATATATATATATATATATATATATATATATATATATATGTAGATATATATATATATATATATATATATATATATATATATATATATATATATATGTAGATATATATATATATATATATATATATATATATATATATATATATATATATATATATATTTATATATTTTTCCAGTGCCCTATATGTGATTTCACTTACTGCCTTTAAACACTATCTTACAAGCACATTGGATGACTAGTAACTATAATTGGTAGTATCAGGTGTAAGGTTTTGAAATCGATCCATGCTAGAATGTAACTTTATCATTGCGTGGTATTTTATTTTGATTCAATCTGGGTTTTGATGTTCACGGTTATCTGATTTTAGATCTGAAGATGAAGTTGAATGGCAAAACCTGGGTCATACCTAATTAAAATACTGTGGAATCACAAATTTATAACAAATACCTAATTAGGGTATATAGCATATGTATATAGCTCTAATATCTAATTAGGGGTATAGTATATGTATATAGCTCTACCCTGAGTAGAGTTCAGCTGAACAAGTTCAACAACACCAGTTGATATGACTGAGAAGGCAATATGACTTTTGGAGTTGAGATTTGAATCCATCAAAATTATTAGTCATACTATATATAGTTTTCCCCTGAGATTTAACCTAGCATTTTGATTTTATAAAATTTGAACTATTTAAGTTCATATGTTTGGTATATGGAAGGAACATTGAAGGTTGCAATCCTTGGGGAATAATAGTATAAATAAAATAATTTAATGTGAGTGTTATGAGTGCCATGTAAAAATTCCAATGGCCATAGTATAGATACAGTAGATACATGTATAGATACATAGATATAGTAGAAAAATTAAATTAATTGAGCATAGGTCTCTATGTTTTTCAAATATTTCTTTCAGTCCTCTTAAATGCCGTGCTGCATCAATCATGTAATGATAATGAAGCCGGCTACTATTAATGCTTGTGAGCAAAGATCTTAGAAAGCATTCGAAATTACGTTATGATATTTTAACATGGCTCAATCGCTTAACATAGCCACCCCAGTTGGTTCAGATGCCTTTGTATCCACCTCTCTGAGGCACACCTAGGCTTCAACTACCCCTAGTTTGGCTGCTATCCTTTAATATATCCAATAAAGATACCCTTTCCAGGCATTGCTCCAGCTACTGCTCACTTGGGATACTGGTGACTGAATTGGTATTTTGTGGTATGGTGGGGTGAAATTAATATGAAATTTTGTGTGCCATGAAAACATGTTAATTGTTATTATTTTCATTGTTATAACATGATCTTCAAGCATAACTAACTAAACAATAGAGAATGAGAAATGCTACAAACATGATGAATGCTTATCACCCAATAATCAGAACATGACAGCCCTGCCGCTATGAAAAGGTCTTAGGTAGGGTGGTGGATGTCACCTCTATGCAAAATATTTCTTCTGAAGATAAGCCCACACATCCCAACAGCTCTCACTGTTGCATCAGGAGTAATAAAAAACATACATTCTCCGTAATGAGGACTAATATATCTACGGACAGATTTTTCACATTTGATAGGTTTTACATGCTGCATGCCAGTATTAACTATATTGAATCACAGTAGGCCAGTAGGGCTTTTTTCTCTAAAGCAATTGAATGCATTTGTACATTTAATGAATACATGCATCAACAAACGTGCAGTGGAGAGCATATTTGTGAAAAAATATTTCTTTCCTGTACTACCTTTAAAAATTCTTAATTTTGATGAGGTGTGTAATCATGAGATCGCTATACCTTTCTTTGACTTGTTGGCACTACAAATATAATTCATTCCCTTTAATAAGTAACTTAAATCATATATTTTTCTTCAGGTCCCTGAAAAAATGCTAATATAAATTTTAATGCTTTAATGATTGACGTAATGTGGAAATTTTATGCTTTTCCTATTCATATGTTTTCCATTTTATTTATTTGAAATGTTAAAATATTCACTGTGTGAAAATAGTTTCTTAATCTTCTTGCCATGGAATCTGTTATATGTGGAGTAAGTCAAACCCCTTTGACCTTTGAAAACATTTCCCACTGATTAACTCAATTTTTACTGAGAGTCAACTTTTTAAATAGTTGCTCATTATAAAGTGATTATACTATTACTCTTACTTTTTCCTCTTTCATTCAGTGTGAGACCCTCATTGAAGATTATGAGAGTGATATTGAGGACTGGTACTTTCACCATCAGGGGAAGGACACATTGATAACATATTTGTGCACCAACAGAGCTTTGAAGGACTATGATGACAAATGCCTTGATGAAAAACTACCAGAATCAAAAAAGAAATCTAAGAGAGGCAATAAGAACAATAGGAAAGGTGATCAAAATTCCTTGAAAGAAGAACTCTAATTTAGAACTCGATTATGTTCAATTCTTTCTGAATTTTTGAAAGTGTTGCCTTGAAAAGTTAATTGATTCGTAGGGTTAACTTATTGCCCTAATTGGTAATTTTATTGAATAAATATTTTGATATGAAAGCAAATCATTGTGATGAATATAGTTTATAATCCAAATTGGCTCCGATTGCATGTCTTGCATAGCTAATGAATGTAAATGCCGTGTGTGTATGTACCTTACTATTTTCCCCATTATATTTGTAAAATCTACATTTGATTAAGTGTGAATGGTATTTCCATTTATGTGCTTAAACAGTTTTTGCTAATGGTTCAAATGTTAATTTGTTTGTGGTTAACTTTATTTGTCAATATTCAAGTGCAAAAAAAAATTCAATATGTTCTCAGTATTTTAAATATAATTTTGAAATCCATGGTGTTCTTATTCTTAATGCTGATTTATTTTCATCTTGTTTTTTTGTTAATTTTGGAGACTTTTCCTTCTACTCCCTCACATTTTAAAGAAAATCTGTTGGGGAAATTCAAGATTTTTTGGAATGTTTTGCTATGTTGTACCTTCATCCTCAAAACAATGTTTCTGAGACTTTGAAGCTTCTGTCTCCAAGACAGAAGCTTCAAAGCCTCTGGCCTGAAGAAGGAACTTGAAATTCCTCCAGAACATTTTCTTGAGAGTGAAGACTTAATTCAGCGGAGCAACCTAGAGGTTTAATTCCAGAGCAATACCATGAAAGGCTCAAAGAGGAAGTAAAACTCATTGTTGTGAGAAATTCCTTAATTTAGTGTAATAATCATTTGAATCAAGATAAAACCACTCATAATGTAGTTTTGAGTATTTTAATTTATTCTATATATATTAAAACAAATGAGTAGGACTGGGTGAAATCAGTTGGCAATAAAATGACTGATATATATGGTAGGTTAGAATGAATTTTTGGCATGAGGGACCAAAAAAGTGTTTTCATTTAAGTTGTTCCTTTTAGAATTATTTTGAGTTCATGATTTATGCATTCTTCGCATCCTCTGTGCTTTGACTTCAATATTCCAACTCCTTTTGTATCTTCTTCAGCTGGACTCATGATAATGTGGAAATTTGCCTGAAATTGTTTGCACATCCTATGCACCTGCCCCTCTACTAGTAGTTTTCATTCATGCTTAATTATCAAGATATTGATGGATAACATTTTAGAAACGAGAGAATGAATACGGCTACAGTTCATCATTGAGAATGAGCAAAAGGTAAGGTTAGATGTAAATCAGTTTTGAAATCAACTTTTGTTTTTAATGTCCAATTCAGATCCTCATAGTTTTGCACATCTGGTGCCAAACATTTAATTTTCAGTTTCAATTTAATTGATATTTTCGAAAAAGTGAAATAAAAAGACATTAAATCTCTCCTAAAAATGAGGGTAAAACATAAGAGAATCCTTACACTTCCGTACATCATCAGGTGGTGCACATCATCATCATCACCTGATGATAATGCACAGCATCGAAACCATGGTCTTAGAAGTGTTAAGTTTTTCTTATTTTTTACCCTCATCATGAAGGAATCCCACCAAGTTAAGCCTGAAACTGTCAACTCTACTAAAAATGTCATCATAGCAAGTTTATAGCCTTACTGCTTTGAATATAGTGCAGGTATTACATAAATTGAAAAGACATAAAGTTAATTTGTTTTCATTTTTAATTTGAATTTGGTAAATCAGCTTAAGTTATGCTTAGCAGTGGTAAAGGTAACTTACCATTTCTTATGCTATGTCATAATTTGCTGAGCATGGCATGGATAGTGTTTGGTGAATGCCCATGAAAGAAAATGGTAGTAAGTTATCCGCCATGCATTCGGGGTTGATTTCGATATCATTTAGCTTATTTCAATAAGTTTCTGTGGTTAATTGTTACCATGGGTGAAATACTTGCAATATCCCTGGTCTCTGCTAATGTGAGGTGTGCAAATCTCTATGATTGCTAAGTTGCATTCATGAGCTCATTCATATAGTTGTCAAAATAACAACTCCATATAAAGTATGTAATAAAAATCAAATTCTAACAGGATATGATGTGCTAAGGCTTCATCCACAAATAATGCCATCACTGAAAAATCTGGTCATTGTTCCTCATTGGGAGGAAGAAGTCAATAGGATATACAAACACGTAGAGGATATAATAGGGTGTGTTTCTGCCAGGATACATTTGATAGTGAATGGGGACTAGAATGCCATGGTAGGTGAAGGAAGAGATGGTGATGAGGTGGGGGATTATGGTTTAAGTATGAGGAATGACTGCGGAGGAAAAGCAATTGAGTTCTATAGGAGACAGGGATTAATCATCACCAACACTTGGTTTAGACACTGAAAAAGTTGTAGGTATACATGGAAAATGCCAGGTTGCTCAGAAAGTTATCTGTTGGACTATATTATGGTTTGGCACAGATTTAGGAAGAGCATGACCAATTCGCACAGTTTCCTGGGAGTGGATGTGTACTCTGATCACAATTTATTAATCTTGAAGTGTAGCATCTGATTCAAAAAGATAATGCATGGGAGGGGGTTTAGGAAATAGAATATAGAAACATTAACTGGATTGACAAGGAAGTAGTACCAACAGGTTGTAGAGAAAATCATGAGTGAGAGAATGTAGCTTAGTCCTGTAGAGAATAAATGGAACTTGTATATCAAAAGAGGAATATCAAATTCCACAAAAGGAACTACTAATAGGGGGACAAGGAAACCATGGGTTTCGAATAAGATGATTAGAAATATGGATGAGAGAAGGAAATGGTAGAATGTGAATACAGAGTTGGGTAGAAAAAAGTGCAGAGAGTTGAATAATAATTGAAATGAGCAAAAAATAGAGCAAAAAAAGTGTGGTGGAAGATGCATTGTGAGGAAGGTGTGCATGAAAATTGTTAGAGGAAGAGTGAGAATGGTGTGCTATACAAGAAGGTTTAAACACTATTGGGAAGTAAGAAGGGAAAATCTGGGTTAACAGTTAGAGATAAGTCGGGTGAAGTAACAGTTAAAACAGAAAACATACAAGAGAGGTGGAAGGAAATATAGAAGAGGACTGACTGTATTCTAAAGAAGATAGGCTAGAAAGGTTGGGCATAGAGAGAATATGACGTAAATGAGGATAATTTAGGTCCAGGCTTACTTGATAGAGAGTTAGAAATGGTGCTTAGGGAATTAAAATCAAATAATGCCATTGTGGTAGACTACATTCCTATGGAGCTACTTAAGGTCTAGGGAAAGGTGGGAAGAAAAGTTTTCATGGACTAATTTGAAGCATTTATGAGTGTGGAATTTGGCCAGAAGACTTCGTCAGATCAGTTTGAGCGTCTATTCCAATAAAAGGCAAAGGCTGCCTCATGTGGGGACTACAGAACCATAAGTTTGATATCCCACGCAGCTAAATTGGTTCTCAGGATCATCAACAAGAGGATGGAGAACAGGACAGATGATTACTGTGGGAATGATCAGTTTGGGTTCAGGGAGAGGTGCATGTGATGTCATTGCAGTAATGAGGTCACTAATAGAGAGGAGCATAGGATACAATCAGAATGTATTTGCATCTTTCGTAGATTTTGAAAAGGCATTTGATTGAGTTTATTGGGAAAACTAATGAATGTTTTTAAGAAAATAGGAATAGATTGGAAGGACAAGAGACATCCACAGTGTGTACATTTCTCTGACTGCTCAGTTGAGAGTGGGGAACAGAAAGTCTGGATGGCCAGTGTTAGGAAGAGGTGTAAGGCAGGGTTTTCCACTACTCTCTGGGTTGTTCAATGTATATGTGGAGGAAATGATTAAAGAGGCCTGGAAAGAACTAGAAATTGGAATGAAAGTTCCTGGGAAGTCCCTAAAATCAGTTAGGTTTGCTGATGACCAAGTCATTCAGCCAAGGGGTTGCAAGCATTGCTGAGTAAATTGGAAATTCAGTGCAGCAGACATGGGATGAGAATAAATGTAAATAAAACAAAGATTATGGGGTTGTTCAGAAAGAGAAAGGTTAAGTTAATATTTAAAAGGAGGGCAAAAACTAGAGCAGATGGAACAGTTTACTTATCCAGAAAGTGTTTGGGATCAAAATGGTCAAAGTAGCAGGGACACAAAGAGAAGAATTGCTTTAGGTAAAAAAGCTTTCACCAGTAGGTCGGAATTGATGTCAATGAAGTTGAGTAAGGATGTTTAGAAAAGGCTCGTGGAAACTTTGATATGGATCTTAGTTATGTACCAAGGTATGGTGGGGAAGGAGAGGGGATTGTTGGCAAGAAATAATAGAGACACTGGAAAAATGGATGGTAAACATACTGAAAGGCAGTGAGATGTTGAAGACGGTAATAGGAAGGAGAGTGTTATGCAAATGAGAAAGGGGCAGGAATAGGAGAGGGATGTGTGATGGAATGAATGAAGGGAGGAAGGAAGTATATGGAGATGAAGAGGGAATTGTTGTTGAGTAAAATATTGGGTTGTGTATTGTTAGGAGAAACAATAGCATTGTTTGGCAATTGTGTCCATCCAAAAGCTACCTTAACCTGTATATTAACTATAATAATCCGATCCCTTCTTCGGGTGCAATGTGGAGAGCCCTTCAAATGAGTGCGCCATCCATCAAATGGGATGAGATGGGATGTTAAAACTTGAACAACTTGGTGCCTTTTGCTTATGGTAGGGTAATGCCGGCGTTGGGTATCTCGTCACCCCTATTCCTTAAAAAATATTTTGACCAAATTACTCAAATATCCATAATGGGGCAATGAATGACCTCAGCTGTCGGGCGTTCTCCCTGATTGGATCATATAACTACATACTACCAAAATCGAGTTCATTTAAGGTTAAGTGGACTTGAAGAACTACAAAGGAAGGCTTTCTATAAGATGTGTGAAAATAAATGACATTTGTCAAAGATGCAAAATGTTGGTTGGAAAATAGTCATCCGACATAAGAATTTATTTATTTAGCCCGAGTCTGAAAACAGCACTTGTTGGCCTTTTACATCAAACTATTAATAGTGATAACAATGGACACGATTGCAGACACCCAAGCCCTAGGTGGAGGAAAACCCACCCTCGCGGGAATCGAACCCGCGACCCTTGGGTTGGAAGACGAGGACCTTACCCCGCCACCACCTGCTAAATATTTTCTAGGAAAATTTTTTGCCAGCCCCGGCAGTTTTCCTTCTGTCACGGAGTAGCATAGAAGGATGGAGTAAAATGAAGTTGTTAACCTGCCTTTCACTGATTGTCTCAGCTCCTAAGATAATCTAAAATATGGTTGTTTGACTGTGCATACCGCGAAAGGGAATTGGGGAGGGTATGTGTATGCATACGACTTCATTCGCTGAAGCCCCATTTAAGTGCAAAAAAGACAAAAAACTTTTCTCAGGACAGATAACATTAAATATTTTACAAGGTCTGTATAAAAATAATCGGGAAAAGTTTCGGAAAAATAGATTTATTTCACATATTGCTACAGTGCCTGAAAATTCTTCAAAGTAAATTTCTTGAGCATCGATACACATTTGCCGGCGGCTTTTTCCACGACTCGAAGGCTCCCTTATAGACGAATTCCGGAAGGTCCTTAAGGATACGTGTGTAAGCTTTTTTGACTGTACTTATGGTCCCATGTTGGTCTCCTTTGAGGGAGGACTTCACTTTTGGGAATAGGAAATAGTCTGCTGGTGCCAAGTCGGGACTATAAGGCGGTTGGGGAATCGCCACGATGACGTTTTTCGTCAGGTAGTCGGTTACCTTGGAGCAGGTGCTCTTGGTCGTCCGTCAAGAGACCTTCGGGAAGAGTTTAGCGCCGATCTTTGGCATCGCCAAATTTTCAGTGATAATGGTGTGCACTGTCATCTCATCAACGCCAATACGATCATGCGCGCAATTAACCGACGGTCTGAATCTAGCACTGCACGCACTCGTTGCACTGAGTAGTCGGTTCTTGACGTTGACGACCGTCCAGTACGGGTCTTGTCCTCCGCACTCACTCGGCCATCTTTGAAGAGCTTGTGCCACTAAAAAACTGTATATTTGCACATGCTTTTTCATCCTTGAACATTTGGCGAATCATGTCCAACGTCCTTCTGCTCGATTTCCACAGTCCAACACAAAATTTGGTTGTGTTCAGCCAGTCAGTCGTTCGCTGCATTTTGTACTTCCACCGAGTCACTCGACAGGGGTCCGCTAAAAACACGATCCAGCCTGAACGAACACTCGCAAGCGATTGGCGCGTGTTGAAGGTCAGAACCCCCACCACCGGGCCTGTCCGGTCCGAGTTGCTCCGGATGATCACATCAGGAAAAAATTTTCCGATACTTTTTGAACATACTTTCCAGTTTCACACATCTTTCCAGCTACTTACAGTCATGGAAATAGAGCACATAGTGAATAAGTTGACTGCAGAAAAGTAGGGACATATCAAAAGGTAGTATTTCTAATTTTTTAAGAGTATTATCAAACAATCAAGACGTTCTTCTTATGAGGGCAAAAGACTGGCTTAGCTGGACATTCATCAAGACTGACTAACTTCTCTTCGTATCATTACCATATTATAAGGAATGGTTGGATATTAATTCATTTTCATCCCTAGAATAATTCTTTATTGATAACTAGTTATTTCCAGCCTAATTTGGCGTTGCTATCAATAAATTAACTATTGAAAATGGTTGCATATCCTCTTATTCTCAAATCGAGACCGTTCCGACCAAAGAACTGGAAAGATTTTCTTTATTATCCATTTAGTGTCTATTGATTATTAGGGTTTATATTGATCAGAAATGGATATTTTTCTTCGAGAAGTTTCTGGTAAGGATCATTTTTCAGGTACTTCTACGACAGTGCAAAAGAGGGAAAATAAAGTCCCTATTGATGGCTAAATGTCCTTTTTTCTCCGACTTTCGAGTTGATGCCTCAAAGGACGAAATTTGTAAGGAACAGCTCTAATTTTTCATAAAATTGAATTTCATTAAAAATAATAAATGCCAAATTTCACCAAAATATGCTGTTTTTTTTTAAGTTCTAAGATATATTCCCTTGCTTTACCGCAATCCCCTTAATATATCATCCATAATCCTGTTCGGATAACAGATTTAGATTCAGGAGCTTGAGCAAGGTTGATATCGCTAAGACGTATTGTATTGATGCCAGCTTTTCCAATTCTCACGAAGGGCTACGCGGAGGAAGCTTTATTGGCTGACCCAGTTATAGCGCTTTGTTCTGAATAAAATTATATTTACGTAAAATCCTTCCTGATACTTCACATCTCTCTCCCTTCTTCTTTTTACCTCGTGTGGTTCTACGATCCCTATTGGCTCAAGATTTCTGCCAACATAGCCGATTCCGGGTGAATTAACCGGTGTGTTAGGCAGAATACTTATTATCGCAATTGAAGCCGAAATATTTAATACATGGATATGATGTCGCGATTTTTATGCCTAATGTCATTTTATGGCATCTTGGAATGAATATTTAAATTTGCCAAGCTTGGAATATGCATGGCAGTGCGGGAAATCGTCCCTATTAATCCTGAAGTACCATTGACAAAATCTATCATACAATTCCGCAAAAAAGGTTACTGGTTACCTGGTCATGCTGTAAAACAGGTATCAATAAATTTTCTGAGGAATGGTACGATTTTTCTTTTTCAATGGATATTCAATCCTTCCAGGCTGTGAATCTTAGGTGCTTATTTAGACCATGTCGTGCGTATCACAAGAAGTTGTTCATCTCATTGATATCTTATTTAATGCTAAAACGTGGATAAAATATCTTTACGTTCAGCTGTCGTTGTGCAGGATGAAAAACAGCACCGGAGCAGCGAGTAACTGAGTAGTGAACACTTAAATGCAATGTGATATGGCACGATCGTGACAACATCGACGGAGTGATGTTTTGTGTTTTATACCTCATGATACTGTCGCGACTATCGCTCGACGACCACGAGACGCGTCGAGCGAAGTTGCGAAGAGAGTTGATCCATCACTCGATCGTCGTGTACAATCACCAATTCTGAAACTTATATTTTCCACGTGACCAATTGCAGAATCCCCGTAAAATACGAGACTTTCTAGTGAAAATTAAAAACCAAGAAACGAATTTTAGTCGATTTGTGACATCAGGAATTGGTCACACCAAGATGAAATAAAATAAATAGTTATTTACAGAGGAAAGTTAAGTATCAGTTACTCTTACGTTTGTTATAGATGGTATCTTTATTATTTATTTTCCAAAATGATTAAATTTCAAAAGTAGTCTTTTACATGCGATTAATGGTTCTTTTGATTTACTTCTCTTTCTGAATCTCTTTATTCTCAAAAAATGAAGTGTTATGGAACAGTAAGTATAAAGATTATTTTCAAAGTGACGAAAGTGAGAGCGCTTTATCATCCTTTTTCGTTGAAATGAAATCCCTCAGAGGAATAAAGCTCACAGGTAAAGTTTTTAACTTAAAAATCCACCAAAAGTAACGTACTTATGAATTATAGCGTACCTATTTTTGGAAAAAGATAAATGAAATTTTAAAAGATTTTCACCTTTAGTCTTGTTTCCCTTAAGCATTCTTTTGGTGTTGAAAAGTGAAAGAAGTGAAAAACATTCTCAATGTCAGAAGTACATTCGGCAGGGACCTAAGATAAATTGAAAATACAAGAGGTCTGGGTCAGCCGTACACTCGTAAAGGGATATTATTATCAACAGTTTACATAGGTGTTTTTATTTCAGTTACTTTGTAACATTTAATATGTTAATTTGTAATGAGAAGAGAGAGTAAGAGAATGAAATGTGTTGCCTTCGAAGTAAGAAGACATCGAATTTTACTCTCTTCCCCACCGCGTCCATTAATTGACATTTTTGCTCACATTTTAATTTGGTCAGTCATTTTTACCGAATGACTTATATATATATATATATATATATATATATATATATATATATATATATATATATATATATATATATATATATATATACATTATGTATAAAGTTGGCACTAGCCAACAAAAACACAGAAAAGAGTTCTTTCTTCTCTCCCTTGAGAAAGGTGCTTTGACCACCAAAAATTCGAAAACGTGTGAGTTGCTTTTATTTTTTGTGTGTTTTGTTCGCTAGCGCTAACAAGGTATAAATTATTATTCACATCCGTGAAAACTTTGGACACTACGAACGAGAAAATTTACTTTACAATACTCCGTACCCAACTGGTGATCACAGCGCAAATGATCACACCGACCGGCAGTGAAACTCCGACCCACTGACTCTTAATCGCGGCAAACGGATTTTCACCGTATGCTGGCATAAAACTCCGCCTGGCGGAGTGACTACGACCCTCAAGTTCCTAATAGCCCCCTTAGAACCCTTATTCTCTCCTTTGACCTAAATACGACCTCCTACTAATCTGAATGGTTCCCTTTGGAATTACCTCTCAGCCTTTGGTAAAATTCACTTCGCTTTGAATTTCTCTTTGTATTTTTGGTACCCTGCAAGCCACTGCTAGGGTGTGTGGTGTCTTTTATGTGGTGCTCCAGATGAGAGGCTCTGTCTGAATTTGGATTAAACAAATTAGTCTTAACCGCGCCAGAAAGCATGTAACGGGGCATTATTAATTTTTCTTAATATCAGTGATTTTTCATTTTATCTAGGGCGAGATTACTAATATTAACACTCCAGAAGCGTTTCCCTGAAAACCTCAATACTAGATCACACGGTGACGGGCTTTAATTAGAGGTATGGTTACCAGATCGGATTATGTGCGTATGGCGAAAGCATGAAATCTTGTCCAAAGAAGAGGACGCATTATATACACATAAGTACATGTGTGTGTATAAACAAACGTGCTCGAACGCACAGATAAATATTCATACATTTTTTTAATGCTTGTATATATGTATATATATACAGAGGGAAAGGAACTGGCTCCCCTGCCCTGATGTGTGAATTTCACACGCCGTCGGGCTTAATACTGGGTGAACTCTACCATCACCTATCAAACCGACCTTCGGGTTGATGACTGTGTTATATATTATGTATGTATATATATATATTAATAAACATTAATATTATATATATATATATATATATATATATATATTATATATATATATATATATATATATATATATATATATATATATATATATATATATATATATTTGTGTGTGTGTGTTGAGTGTGTTCGCGCACGTTTGTGTATACACACACATATACTTATACTATATGTATTTTATGCGTTCTCTTCTTTGGACAAGATTTCATGCTTTCGGCGTAACTTATGTATAATCCATGTGTGTGTTTACATATATATATACACATAGACACACTGGGGTAATCCTAGAAGTACCTGACCCAACAAAGAGAACACAAATATTATGGAAAAAAATGTATTTATTTTTCAACATAATCTCCTTTCAGCTCTATACACTTTTCCCAGCAATTAGTATAAGTTCGATACCCTTTTTGTAATAAGAACTGTCTTGCTCCTCAAAATAGCCATTAACTCTCGACATCACTTCTTCACGGTTGGAAAATCTACAGGGTTCGTCCGGAAAATAAGTGTACTGACTCCTGGGCTGGGCGCGCCGCTCCAGGCGCGCCCAGCACCGCTCTGACGGGCTGCGATTGGAGGGGGGTATGTTGGCAAGCGACGCTGAAAAAGGCAGTCGGCTCTGAGCTGTGGTGTAGTGAGGAGCTCTGTTAACGCGAACCTCCACGCTTCGACCCACGTCACGGAACGCGATGCCGAAGTTTTTGGAGCAGCGTTATTCCATCAAATTTGCGGTAAAGCTTGGGAAATCGTCTACCGAAACTGTCGGCATGATTAACCAGGCTTACGGGGAGTCAGCCATGTCCAGAAACATGATCTTTCGGTGGCATAAAATGTTCGTGGAGGGCAGAGAAGAGGTCGACGACGAGTCTTCGAGAGGTTCCCGATGATGCCTTCGCGGGAGCCACCCAGGAATGGGAACGCCGCTGGAACAAGTGTATCGACTCACAAGGGTCCCATTTTGAGGAATATTAGCTTAAGATATGTAAAAGTGTAATAAATTTTTTTTCCTGAGCTCAGTACACTTATTTTCCGGACGAACCCGTATGTCCGGCGAGCCATTTTTTTGCGAGCAGAAAATAATCGGAGGGGGCTAAATCTGGCGAATAGGGTGCATGAGGTAGCAATTAAAATTTAAATTAATGAATTATGTCCATTTACGATAACGGATTAGTGAGCTGGTACATTGTCTTGATGAAGCAATACTTTCTTCTTAGCCAAATTCGGGCGCGTTTACTTGATTTCTTCGCTCAAGCGTTGCAATAAGTTCGCATAATACTCGCCATGAAGGGAGGAAGAAAGTACTCAGAGATGAAGAGGGACCCGATATAGAGTAGGATGATGGATTTTGTGTTTTGTTAGGAGTAATAAAATATCTGTTTGGTAGTTAGTTGTGTCCATCCAAAAACCTACCTTAACCGGTAGAATACCTTAAAAAAAATACTCGCCATTGATAGTTTTTCCTTTTTCAAGATAGTCAATGAAAATGATCCCACGCGCATCCCAAAAAACCGACCCCATGACCTTGCCTGCAGATGAAATGCTCTTCGCCTTCTTTGGAGCCGGTTTTCCTTATTGAATCCATTGTTTTGTTTTTTTTTGTCTCGGGTTTGAAGTAATGGACCCATGTTTCATCCATGGTTATGAAAAGGCGCATAAATTCTACTTTGTTGCTTAGAAACTTTGCTAAACACTCAATTGAAACATCTTCACGACGCTGGTTTTGTTCGAGTGTGAGCAAACGTGGCACCCATCTTGTACACAGCTTTCTCATGTCCACAATTTTTTTCATATGGGATGTAGCGCACTTTTTGAAATTCTTACTATCTCTGCTAGCTTGCGCACTTTCAGTCGACGATCATCCAGTATCACTTAGTAGATTTTCTTCACCGTTTCTGGAGTCGTCACCTCAGTTGGTCGACCAATGCGCTGCTCGTGTTGACAAGTCGTACGGTCTCGTTTAAACTCTGCTACCCATTATTTTACTGTTGTCAACGAAGGAGTATGCTCACCCAGGGTAGAATCTAGTTCAGCCTTTACATTGGTTGGCCTGAGGCATTTTAAATAAAAGTATTGTATCTCATAAGGATGACCAATTTTCTCTATTTTCGCAAATTCACTGAAAACGTTCGCTATTGATGGCTGCCAAACAAATACTAAACAAGGTAACTTCTTCAAACTTGGAAATTGTACTTTATAGGTTGCATACTTTGTAAAACAGTGACATTTTTCAAACAACTACCGCCATCTCTAGTTCAGGCCAGGTACTTCTGGGCCTTTCCATGTGTGTGTGTGTGTATATATATATATATATATATATATATATATATATATATATATATATATATATATATATATATATATATATATACTATTACTTCTATTATCAGAGGAAGCATTACTTCTATATCTTCAGAGGAAGACGGATTGTTTCCGTCGAAATATCAAGAAATAACGTGTGAGTGTTCTTCTTTTTTTGTGTTTCTATATTGTGTGTTACTGTGTATTGTACTATATATATATATATATATATATACACACACACACATATATATATATATATATATATACATATATACACATATATATATATATATATATATATATATATATATATATATATATATATATATATATATTCCCACATCCACATGAATTCAATGTCTGTACAATTCCGGAGGCCCGTGTCCGAGAAAAGTGTCATACATCTGGTTACCCTGAAATGGGTTCTACGGCATGGTTCAGATAGTAATGGGAAGGAGTTAAGGAAGGTTTGGCTACCAGGTGTGAAAGTGAGTGTCTTAAAGAAATACTCTAAATACATATCTTAATGTATACATCAATTATGAGAAATGAGGTAATCTATGTTTCTTATAAGTGACGATAATGTATGCCCCGAAATAAGTTTTATTGTTGCGTATTTGTAAAGAGTTATGGATATTACTATCAGAAATTGTAACAGTGACCAAATATTACGCGGAAGGATTGAGGACTAGGGACTCCTGTGATCCTTGACTCCTCATTTCGTAAAATTGTTAAAACTTGAGGCGATCACCTCCGCGGCAATGTATCCAAAGTTTTTAAAAGTGAGTGTAGAGCTCATCTCGGTGACTGAGGTTTACGCAGCATGAAATTCAGGCGCTGTATGCGGAGATTAGGGCCTGAAACAAAGAATTACTCTTTTTTCCAACCGTATCGCTGTCCACATTTTTAACATTTTACCATTTTCGAAAAGAGTAATTTTGTCGTATCGTCGTAAAATCCACGTTTCATTTCCACCACGTTGTCGTGTTTTAAAAGTTACACTTTCAAATACACAAATGTACAATGGTGTTCTCTGAGGGTAATGGAATTAAACTGTATTATTAAGACCAGTGAACGCAAAAGGAGATATTAAGAAATTCGCTAGCGAAATTGTAGTTTTTTTTATTTTCCTTTAAATAAAGAATGTTAGTGAGCTCTTGGTTTGTAGCGATTTTCTTACCTTGGCCTGAGAACTCGTGAAAGGAATTAAAATCTCATTTTTTGAGTGTCTGTGTTAATGTTAACGGTGTCACTTGTTGACGCTCTTGAGGTGCATTACTATTTCTCGGACTTTGACTTGGAAACGGGAAATCACTATTGTTGCGGAAAATCTTCTCCGTGGTGTCTCTTGTCTCAATATATTTAATGGCGTAGGCAGTCAAGTGCAGCTGTGATTTAAGATAAAATGCCACTGCTTTCCCCCTGAAATTCCCACAGTAAAAATTTAAAAGAGATATCGCTATAAAAGACAAGCTTTGGTCATAACTATTAATTAAGACTATCTTTTTAAGTCAGGTAAAATTTCATGTGAAATCACAACTTCTTTCATGCTAGGTTTTCCATCTGGTGTGTAGGATATGGGGGTTTATCTGCCTGCAGACCTTATCTGTTTATTGTACACATTTACCGGGCTTTATCTGTTTGTTCTACACGTATATTAAGTTTGTGTACACGCTTACCAGAAGCAAATGAGGGACACCAGAAGCACCTAAGAGCTTAACCGCTTGTGCTTCTCAGCTTCAGAGCACATTTCTGGACTATACCATTTCTCTTGTAATATCAATCGGGCCTAAATTCAAAGCACATTATAAATCTACGCGTTCACTACCATAAATGATTTCCGTTAATCAGAAAATGATATTTCACTCCCTGACGCCATCAGAGAGACAAATAATCCGTGTGATAGGAAGCGCATCATATAGATCTTTCTTTTAAATGATTCTGCTAATGTGATGCGCGTAGGAGGTATAACATTAAAATTATGTCATCGTTTTCTTAGAATTAAAATCCATGATAAGTCTCATTTTTATCAACGCTTCATCACTATTAATTGCTTGGCGAAAATGTTAAGATGTCTCTTCAAAGTCTTTCTGCAAAGACATTTTCATATACATAAGGACTAGGAGGAGAAGTAAAATATTACGTAATAATTACGTCGTATCTCACAAGAAGGCGAAGAATAATATCCAAATTTATGCATTGATTAAATTCGTTTCTGTTAAATTCAGAAAGAACATTATGATTATAGAAGACATAATTTTTTTGCCATTTTTCAATCGGAGAAAAAAGTTTTTAATACGGAATATTTAGACTCTGACCCACCTTGATTTCCTGATTATCTCATGCCACAATATCAATCTCCATCTGCCAGTAACTTTTTCTGCAAAATTTATTCTTTCCCAGGAAAAGGATATTAAAATTCATTTTTCAAAAATGGACTTATCCGAAAAATAATGTCGAAAATATTGAGGAGAAACGAATGAACGCCTTGCCGCCATCGATTGTGTAGTCAATCCTTCTAAAAACGCCGTAGATCTTTTCAAATTAGAAGTTGGCTACAAAGTTCTAAATCTAAATCGATCTCAAATTGCCCACATGTACACGGCTTGGCCGTGCCGAAGGCAGGCTGAGAGAGATCAATAATCGGGAAACGAGGCAGCCAACACTGAAATGCCTCCGTATAAAAATGTCGAAAAAAAAACAAAACCAACTCTCTGCCTAACTTCCTCATCGCCGTCTCCACAGAAAGTGTCCAATCGAATGGCTGAGAGCCGGCGGAAGGAATACTGAACACGGAAATGCACACGAACCGTAGCCCAAGTCTTATCAGGCGAAATATTTTAGGACGTGGAATTCCCCATCCCTCCACCACATCACCTCCCCCTGCCCCCATCCCCCCCTCGTCGCGTTCCCCCGCGCAGGGGGGGAATTCACCCCCGCGGTCGATAAGCCGCCCCGTCGCCGCACGGGGGTGGGCATGCGCTCTCCCGATCCAAAGCCCACAATCCCCCTCCTCCTCCGACCGCCCCCTCTCCCCCACCCCGACGCTCCTCTTCCCCCACCCCGACGCTCCTCTTCCCCCTCCGCGCACGCTCCCACCGGCAACCGCCGTCGCGGTGGAAGTCCCGAGCGTCGTTCACCCGCGCACATGCACCCTTCCCCACGACCCCGCGCGACTTTCCGACCCCTCCCCTTCACCCCCCGAGGCCCTCGCCTCCGCCACCCCATCCCCCCCTCAGAGCAGCGAGATCCCGACGTCCTCTCTTCGTCGAGGAGGAGGGAGGCTGGGAGAGAGTGCGTGCGTCGTCCATCGGCAACCCTATTGGGGGTTCCCTTCAACAACCAACTCGGTCGGCTCGCGGACAGAGATAGGATAGGGAGGTCCGAGAAACTCGAGGCGCGGTTTTGTGTTTCCTTCCGATTTTGCCCTCGTCTTTCCTCCTCTGTCCCCGGCTGCACCGCCACCACCACCCTCCCCTGGCCTAAGGCGAACAACGGGAGTCCTGCCGCAAGTGCCGGGGCCGGGGACGTCGGCGCCCCGCGCTCTCTTTCCCTCGAGGTTGGTTTTTTGCATGGATTGCCGAGAGATTTCTCTTTTCATTGCTACAGCCCTCTTCTCCCTTCTCTCGCTCTTCCTTCTTTCGCCCATAACCCCCCCCTTTCCCCTCCAACAACGCCCCTGCCATCCCCCGCCCGCCAATCGAAAACCTCGTGTATGTGTGTGTGTTTACTGTTGTTAAGGGAGGATCACAGGTGTTGGCACATGACACGCCCTTAGCGGAGGCACGAAACCGTGGCTGCCCCCGCATGAAATCTCCTTGCGCCGATCCCTCATGTGGAGGGAAAAAACTGTCGGAAGAACTTAAAAAAAGTACCGGACTCGACCGATTTGTTCTCTCCCCTTACGTCAGAAACTCGCATTTATAATACAGGTATACCACCCCGGATGAATGGAAAGGTAATACAATTTTCATCGATCTCGCCAGCATAGGCCGTTTGTGGATTAAGTCTCCCGGTCCACAGATTGGAAAATCGCCGTTCTTCGTGTATTGCCTTTTTCGGAGGAGCGCTAGGGAAAAGGAACTGTCGAGTGTTTATCGTCTGCCATTCATGTTTTCTCACGACGCATGCCGGTCGCCCTGAAACAAAATCAATTGTTCTGGCAACCACAGCATTTCGTTGTGTGCTGCATGAATGAAGCTTTTTTTTCTTCAAGGTACTGCATCTAATTTCAACGTCCCTTCGGAAGGAAATGCGGAAGTTTGTAAACAGACGAGCGTTAGATAAACATGTTGTTCCCTGCTGAGGTAAAAATTCAATCGTTCTGGGATTTACTCGAAGATGACTTTATAATGTAGGAAGTTATCCGTTTCCTATGTACCTTCTTGACCTCGGAAATCTTGATTACTTCATTTAGTTAGTTGGCTTATCGATTTGGTATAGCCCAAGTCTTGTCTGACCTCTGACGTCACGGATCGAAGTCACGTATTTCTCGTGCCCAGAAAATTTCTGCAACATCCTATGTGGATTTGCAGGGAAGGGTCCTCGCATCTTTTCTGTGTAACACTGTTGCGTAACAGATTGCCAAATCCTTATGGTAGTATAAAATTCGTGTGAATGACAAATTGCACTCATTTACCGTTGTTACAATTCATGTAAACGGCAAGCGTCTTTAACATCCAGTGTAGGATTCATCTCTCGCACAGCAAATATAATAAATCAGACATAGAATATAAAATGAATTTGTATATAAATATCGAAAATATTAATATCGAATACATAAACATAAATATCGAATGGGAAATTTAAGCTCCTAAGATGGCCAGTATTTTCGGGTGCATTGAAGATAAATGGAATATTGGGGGTTAACTAAAACACCTCAATGGAACGGAATACTATAGAATTTAATCATGCTTTATGATAGCGTTAGACAAAGGTGATGGAGAAATTTCTCGTTATGGTCCATGCCATGAATTATTGCTGCGAGAAGTGATCTTGCACTCAATAAAGGAAGTATTTTAAGATCGTTCGCATTATGCGTGGTGATAATAAAAATTGATGTTTTCGTGGAAACAACCAAACATAGCGACATATCTTAATATGAACGAGGAGTACAACCCAAAGTGTTTCCGTTGTTATCGTCCGTGGGACTTATATCTTAGTCAAGTTTATCAGCTGTTTATTATATTTGTATTTATATGTCGGGAAAAAATTAATGTTTTTTTTTGTTGATTGTTTATAATATATTAAAAATTGAGTAAAAGTGAATAAGATTTATTCCTTGTTCTGTTTACAGCTGTCGGAGCTGAACCTTTTCGGTTGATGGGAATGTTCATCGGAGTTCAATGGAGTGAGAGGGCGAATGCAGCGCACTTGGCAGCAAAAGAGGGCAGCTTTTATCGCAGGTAATTTTATTAACTGTTGAGTTTGTTAAAATATGTATTTGATTGCGACAACAGGACCAGGGCAATTGCTTTTACCATGGAAAGCAAGTTGCTATTTTGAGAGATTTTTTCTAATGAAATAATTCTAATATAAAAAGGTTGTTTTTGATTACTTTTGGATTTTTAAAGGTAAACTTAGAATTTATAGCAAAATTAAAGCCCTCGATTCGAGCACTATTAAAAAAATTATTTTGCAGAAATATTAATTCTCATTATGTTATTGTCTAGACATTTACATTTATAATAAGAGTAAGAAAATGATTAATATTCATATAATTTGAACCGGTGCAGGAGTAATAATAGATTAATATTATTCCTGTTTCAGAACTCTAAAAAGTTCTCTAAAGTGATATTTATATTTCCGTTGTCAAGGCATACTCAAAAAGCACTTAGGAATAAGTATACTAATGAAAAATTAAATTGGTACGTGTCGAGAATGCTTTCGTGCTAAGTTTACCCATTCCCATGGAATTTTTTATTTAATGGAAGTCGCTGAATGATTAGTTGGTTTATGGCATTCCTTTTACAATTTCAAAACCAATTCACTTCGTCGTGTTCTCTGTATTTTATGTCCACGCTTCCTTTATGAAAATGCCTACTGTCTCCAATAGGAAATGATGCACTTTTACGTTGCAGATGTAGCCATGCTATTTCATAACTTTCTTTTTCCTTGTTTAAAATATGAGGGATTTGTCAAGTCGTCTCGTCGTTGTGTCTAGAGCAAAAGGAATAACTTTTCAGTGGATAAAGCAATACGCCCGCTTAGCAGTTAATTTTTTGTCACCAAAATGTTTGTGAGTGAAATTTTGTCTGCTATGTGGAAACCGGAAAGATGTGTCAGCTCGATATGCTTCATTCAAATTCCCGTAGTGAAGAAATGAACCATCTCGACGTTTTCTGTACGAGGCACAGGAAACGCCGAAGCGATTTTCATTTCGATTGCATCCTATCTACATGCATTGCTATAGAGAGAACTTTAATTGAACATTACGCATGGTGTGATTTCTAAAAAAAAATATTCGAATACTTGTACGGTTCACAGGTGCAAGGGTTTATAAAGTATTGCATAATTGAAGATTTTAGAAACATAACGTTTCATTGTCAAATATATATTTATTTTCGTTGTTGACATGAGCGTACAAAATTCTTGGGAATAAAATATTCTCGTGGCGAATAATGCGTATTTTGACGTTCAGCCAATCCCAAAGTTGATATTCCTTACGATTCAAGAATACGATAAATTGTGTAGAAGGATTGTTGTTTTTTTTCTGGCATAATTTCTTTCAAAAAGAGAAATTTTTATGAAATTATTCATCGCGAATATTTTGCGATAGTGCTTCGTGGATGGGCACGTCCTGTAATTTTGAATGCGTTTCAACAGAATAATGAAATTAACAATTGCCGTTTGATGACTGTTGTCGCTCCGTAAAACGCTTTTAAAGTCAATCGCAATTAAAGTTCGAGGCGAAATAGCGGCATAAATGCTGGTTACAAGGTTCACGTCGACTCTTGATTTGATTATCGAGTAGGTGCACGCACAGAATGTGGACCGACATGGGCGGAGTGGGCGCGGCGTGGGGGTCGAAAGGGTAAAGTTGCCCTTTCGTGCTACGCGGTCGCTGAACGAGGGGACCGATTCCTAAAATCTTAGTCGCAATCTCTCAGAGGCACTCACAGGAAAATGCTTTAATTTTTCCGCACGCAATTACTGATACTTGATTTTTACCTTTTTGACTTTTATGCCCATGCAATCGGGGGGGGGGGTATCCGTCCTATCTGTCCCTTTCTCTCCGCTTTATATACCCTGACTCCCCTCCGCACTTTACCTCACTGCCGCAGCAGTCCAATCGGCAGGCATCTTTATAGATCGTTAGGTTTTGGGGATACCTGGTTGCTATGTCGTCAAATTCGCGTATGGTTTTTAAAATACGCTCTTAATGTTCGTTGTTTTAATGTTTTGATTTTACTCGTTCAATGCATACAGGTGATCTTAAATTTTAAATGAAGTCCTGGAAACCGGGGAGACAAATATTGACTCCAATATTTTAGATAAATATTGACTTAGAAAATGTCGGCTAATTAATTCTTTTACGTGAATGTCAGAATTATCCCCGGGATATTTGTGGTTTTTAAGTTTGTTTTTTTTCATTTGACCGCAAAAAGGAAATTTCACTGCTGAATTTTACCTCACATATCCTATAATTTTTAGGGTCCGTGGAATTAAAATAGCGATAACAGTATTTAAAAAGATTGATAATAAAATTTAGTCCAGCGATGATTATCTGGCGACAAGCAGTAAATCTTATCTCGAGACTTTGATTAATATGCATGTCCAATACTGGCAGGAGGCACCCGACTATTTGTGGCTTTTAGGGTTGGTGGGTAATTACGATAATAAAGCTGGAATGGGGAGGAACCCATCGGCATCAGGTTCCTCTTAACAAAAGGCTTTACGGAAAAGAAAAAAAATATATGCTTCCCACTGCGAAGTGCCCTGACAAATCCCCTAGCAGAAATCGCCAAACCATCGATGAATATACCACATAAAGGAATATAACTGATCGTGGACGCCGGGAACTAGTATTCTTACTGAATAATTATTTCATTTCCTCTAATCTAATTAAAAAATTACGAATTTCATCCCCTCTAATATTCCGATCCATTAGAAATTTTCCGTCGCTCGCAAAGCCATATATAGCCTGTTACCACTCCAATGTATTGGCATCTGAAAATTCCCAGCGGCATACAAGACCTGATATTTGGATTCCTTTTGTCAAAATTAGCTTCAATTCCTTGGATGCTTCGTGTGACCGAGTCTCTTATATGCCGGCAACAGTTTGGGGTCACTCGTGTTATCTCTAACTTGTTGAAGGTTCTGAACAAAAAATTCCGAAATAAAAATTCTACCAGCATCTCCACGTCATTCAGAATGGCCACTCATAGGTTTTATATTGTTTTCGTATATTAGTGTTATTTCGTCGCTTATTCTTTCATATAGTTGCATTAAAAGAGGGAAGAAAAATGAAGGATTTTGAAAGAGCGAGGGGAAAATTGGGATAAATTGTAATCCAGGGTACGACCGGAAAGATAGTGCCATGACCAAAGAGGAGTGTCGCCTCGGGTAGTCAGATCGACTGGTAGTGAACTCGCTGGAGTTTCGTGAAGATCTCGCGTCCGTAAATATCCCAGCGTCAAGAAGGAAGTTTTTTTGCTAAAATATTTTTGTTTGGATTTGAGTTTCAAATTGAGATGTCACCGTAGCCCTGGGAGGACCTTAAGACCCTCATTGCCTCTTATCTTAACAAAGTATGGTGATTTTAATATATTCTAAATAAGAATCCCTCATTTCAGTCACTTCATTGTTATTTGATAGCATTGTCAATAGCTTTTTGTACTTTTTCGGCGTAATGGAGGGACTTCACCAATACTTTTTTCACGAAAATTATGAGTGATTGTGCGATTTACTTCTTAGAATTGTATTTCCTTCTCCATCGAATGGTTATCTGATTGTCACTGTCATTCAAAAGATGATGCGGTACCGTTAATTTATTATTTACCAGCTGACTGTTATCGGGAAAAGCTGATATGTAATCACTGCAGCTGTGACTCAAAGAATATTCAGGGTTACTCACGAAAATATGTACTGTATTAAACTTGATTGAGTACTCAAGTTGAAACTCGGTGACCCTACCTTTCGAATCCTTTACTAACATGATTAGGGTCGTATCCTGGGCGACAGGTCTGAGGGCGACCGACCAGGGAATCCTGAAGCGGCGATTTTCATTCGGGTATGCAAGATGATAGGCGGCAGATACGATCCATCCTTCCCAAACTCATCTCAATTGCTTTCGATATTTTCAGGACTTTGATTTCTGTGAACCTGACTGCCAATATCTTTTATTCTTCTTCAGGCGTAAATTGTCCCCAATTCAACCGCCGTATGAATGTATCTGAAGGATATGTCAGCAAATTTAGATAATGGTTTAGCAACGGCGGGTACGCTCTTAGTATTTGCTTTGAATGACTGCGAAAATGAACTGCTAGATATCTTCTGCATATCATATGCACGATTGGCTCTTATGCGGGTAATCAGCTTCTCTTCGGGAGCAGACATAAGCACATTCCACTTTTTGACGTTACCAAGAGATGATTATAACCAGGCGACTTCGGGCGTCGCAAAAGGGAACGGATTTTACTGTCACCCACTGCAACAGGAGGAGCAACATCCATTGCACCATTCATGTGAGTGAAAACCGAAATGTTACCCATTAGAAGGTATAATTTTTCAATCATACTAGCAATTTCAGTCAAATGCGTTCATTCATAAGGCGATTTTTTGCGTCAGTATTTTGGCCATTGATTCGCTGTAATATATTTTCCTTCACAGATGTCAGATAAGGCATGTTTTGCTAGTGAAACGGTTAATATGTCCTAATTGCCTGACGGAAAATTTAATCGTACGGAATATACCCTTAGGAGTTTAGGTGTTGAAAGTCTGTGCAAATCTTTTCCATTTATGCAGAAATAACAAAGATTCTTATAGAATGTCAATAATGACAATGAATCAGAGTGAAATATATTGAAGCAAATTACAATTACAGACATGGATAACAATTCAGGAGCAGAATAATATGCCGAAACATAAAGGCTAAATTTATCATCGGCTAGATGGAAACAATGAGAAAAAGGTGCTAGAATCGATTGTAATGAAGCTTTATTAGTGATAAAAATAAATCAGAATTACACCCAACGAAATTCAGTCAAGGAGAGGACTCGAAATATAGAGCTTAAAGATTTTAGGCTAGAACTTAACTACCACTCTGTCACACTAACAGTTGATAATATGAAATACCAAATTTGGAATGAGGCAAGTGAATGGTTTAATAATGGATGAAAATCAACTGGGAGATTTTTACGGTATTTCAATCCGATTTTTTCTTTAAAATCATGCCATCTACATCTTAAATGGAGAATATCTGTGAACCTGATCTCCCAGGAATACTATAATTGCCAAGTTTTGGTGACGATAACCGTCCCCTAATTACGAATGTTGGTATGCTCATTATGGCGATTAGAATCAGTGCTCGCCGCTCTAGATATTAATACGAAATCAAGATTTCCACGCAAATCTACGACATTGATTGGCATTTCTTGGATAAGAGTTTTCAGTTTTTTTGCCTGAATCCCAAATGGTTTGGCTGTGATTCCGTTGTGGCATAGCAGATGAAAAAAATGAAGTCAAAGAATCGAATTATATTTCCTGCGGAGGTGCTGCGCCTCGATTATTCTGCGGTCTTCCTGAATCCGGCAGTACACATGATAATGCATTTTTATTTTTTTCTCAACTCCCGTTTCGGTTTTTTATCTCGACAAACTGCCACCAGAATAAATCGTGCGTAAACACTTCCCTGAGAGGGTTTCGGCGATTTGAATACCTTATCTGGAGTAATGGCTCCTCGAATCAGCGGTTCGTTGTCGATGACGGGACGGGAGCATCTCTGCCAAGAGTGAGAGGCGGAGGACAGGAGGGCGACGTGCTCCCTCCTCCCTGAAGAAAGGAAGAGAAAAAGTTGAGAATTCATGATCGAATGCGGTAAACAGCTGAAATCTAGATTTCGTATGCCTATCCCGAGGAAATTATAGTCTCTTAAGTGATTGTAATGCCACGCTGTTTATGGAAATATTTTTCTGTATGGTCTGCATTGTTGCATTGTTTGTATGGAAAAATATAACTGACCCTGCGCATTCTGATTGAAATGCTTGCAAAGGAATACTGCGAAGTTATTTGAACCGAAGAAATGACTCTCGCGTTCCGAAAAAAGGGACCTGATTCAAGATTATCGCAAATTTCTACCGTGTCATAGATGTGAGAGAGTAATCACAGAATTAAAAAATATAAAAATGAAGATTATAGGATTATCACTAGAGATATGCAATCATTTAATAGAAGCAAATTGTTATTCAGGGAAGCACTTGTTTCAATATTGAGAATATAAAACGTCTTAAAAGATCTTTAAATTTTATGATATTTCTGTTTCATGTTTCAGGAAGTATTTATACGGTTAGAAAATAATTCTTATTTCGTCAGATTATTTTATGCAATTTAGATTGCAAAAAACCTGTAGACAATATGGGAAGTGAATACCAAAAGTTTGACGCAAAAGTTGTAGAGAAAAAAGTTACAAAATGTCCACCAGGACTGATTATAATTAAGTGCTTTACAATTTTTAATTTGGAATTAATTTTTTGGCATATTTTCAGTGAAAATCACTCTATCGTTGTCGGCAAACGTCCTTTCACATGTGATTAACGCAAAAACCATAAAGACGCCGTTATCACAAGAAAAATAATAAATTTCTTGTATACTGTGCTATAATGGTAACAACCATTCATACTCTACATGTATTCCTAGAATAAATCTGCTTTATTTAAATGTGTTTGCGCAGAGATACTAAGAGGATTGTTAGATGGCTTACATATGTTCTGAAAAATTTTTAATTGGTCGCAAAAATTTGGTGTCACGCTGTCACGCTCTCTCTTGCAAACATTCTGTATCCGTCCTTGACGCCCCCTCGTACTCAGGGTATGGCCAACGAAAAGTATGAAAAAAATTAAAAGAAATACGCAATGAGAACCACAGAATTGACCGTCACTTGTTTGGAGATAACGAATCTATAGTAAAATATGGGTTATTATTTCGCGACTCTGTTTTGAAATAATAATCAATTTTTTTTTGAAAAATTAATTCCCAAATCAGGTGTAAGCGTGAAATGTTTGAGTCAATTATGGTATAGGGTAGGTAGAGACGGATGACGGGTTGCAACGGGGCCTGGTGTTACGGGAGAAGGAAGAGGAAAGGAAACAGTGCGGTCGGAAGAGTGTAAAGAAAGAAGAGGATGAGAGAAGTTCGTCGGTTATGTTTTCAAATTTGAGTCGTTATTGATTCAAAGTTGGTTGGTTGTTGTTCAATATATTTCATTTCGTTTGTCGTATTTGGTTATTATTTCAAAATTTGGTCAACCCGACGGGGTTTTGAGTGAACGGTGGAAGAAGACTTGGGTTTTCTAATGATTCAGCCGTGGAATGGATACAATATATTGAAAATGCGTTGTCTGTGTCGTTTGGCAATTAACATTTCTAAATCATTACGTGAATGCAATTTTTTGCCGTCATTTTCCCAATACATTTCATCGAGTTCAAATTTGGCAATTTGATGGTACTTAAACCATAAACAGAATTCACTCTAGTGTCTATTCAGCGTCCATGATGATACGGCCTGTAATGGACGCGGAACCTGAGACATAAACGTCCCAATGATGGCGCAGAAATTCCTTAAAGTCATCTATAGCAATCATTAACGCTAAGAAAACACACGTTCAAAGCGGCGTTCGTTCTTTACGACTTGAATCGAAAAATTCGAGGCTTAAAAATAAATAAACTCAAGAGAAAATTTATTAAGAAACTCTTGAGGAAAATATAAAGGTTGACTAATGAAGATAGCTTTTTCGGGTGATGCGGTGGTCTTGTGGGTAGAGCGCTCGATCCCTGATCGCTGAACATCGGGTGAAAATCCGTGCATTGTTCCTTGCAACCACCCAATTGAAATCCAAGCGGGGTGACTTTTTGGCTGGTACATCTCCCTGAGAAAAAGCATGACCCGCCAGCCCTGAATGTATAATTTTCACACGCCGTAGGTCTTGCAATGAGTTGAGCTCCGCCCCTCACCTGTTAAAATGTTTTAAGAGACCGGTCCTCAAAGTTATGAGTCAATTTAATAGTTCTCGGAAAAGAGTATTTGTCATAATAAGAACTTTCTCGCTCATATCCTGGAATATATAAATGCGATTAAGGATTGTCAGAAGTTTTTCTTCATAATAAGGCGTAAGGTGTGATCAGTCTACATTGACTTTACTTTGACACACACTTTGCTTTGAGAAACGGGCCTCAAATAATGACATAATTATTAATTATTAGTAGGTGCATTATATATTAATTATTAGTATATGCATTAGTATATTATTCGTATATGCATTAGGTACAGTTTATTAGTAGGTGCATTATTCGTAGTGTTTTTAGTAGGTGTATTATACTTAGCGTGATATTTATTGAGCTTTATGGAGTATAAGTTAGTTAAAATGCAATTACTAAAATGTTCTCGAGGCACATCTACTGATGTTTCACCGCAATGGACCAATTGAAGTAACAGTGCGAAATTGACCAGTTTATGTGAAAATCATTTAGCACATTACCAAAATATTTAGACGGTGGAAATTTGAAACTTGATATAAAAATAATGTGGTGTTGTGCATCTCGGAAGATATATTTTTTTTTAATTTGAAAGACATTCTTTCTCCTCCTGAGAATTGCACTTTTTTGGAATTAGCTTGGTTAAGGCTCGCTTCCATCGACTCGGGAAATGGTGGTGTGATAATAACGAATCGATGTTAGACAGCATTGGTGGGATTAATATTTTGTTGAAGTCACGCGGAATTCCGTCTGCACCTTGAGCCTTAGATTTAATTCTTTTAATAGCTGTGAACACTTAAATTTGAATAACAAGTATACATTTAAATTCTGCAGGAGCATTGATGATGGATTCTGTTTTTTGCGCAGTATTGCTGTAAAACGTTTGATCTTTACCTTCCTTCAAGATTGAATTAGGTGGCTGAGAAAAGGTATTACTTAAGGAATCAAGAGGCAAACACGCTGGTAACGTGATTTTTTTGGTTTACCTTTACCAATAGAAACCATAAACACAGTTATCAACCCGAAGGTCTGTTTGGTAGGTGATGGTAGAGTTCACCCTGTACTAAGCCCGACTGCGTGTGAAATTCACACATCAGGGTAGTGGTGCCAGTTCCTTTCCCTGTGCTGGTCATGGTTTCCCAGAAAGATCTGGTACCAGAAAAATCACATAGCTTGGGGGGAGCTACAGATGCAGACGCCTGGGAATGGAACCCTGTCCCTCCGGTCAGCAGTCCAACGATTTACCCCTGGACTACCGCGACCCACCTATATCAATCGTTCTCAGTATATCCCACGCTGTGGTCGGTGAGTTTTTTTGTTTTTGTGGTGAACTGGAAAAGTTTATGTTTTTGTACATCTTATTAACCGTCTTATTTTATTTCTTCTTAGGTGTTAAAACCTATTGAACGCATCGGTATCATGGTTTTTCTTGTGATAGCGAAAAGCTTTTCGCGTAACGTCATTGATTGGAGGATTTCCGAATTGAGCTACGGTGCATTAGGTTTGGAAATACGTGCTAATATTTCTGGAGGAAATTTTACAAGGAGATTCATCAGCAATGTATTTATAATTTCAAATTTTTCATCGACATTATCAGTAAATTCAATGGATGGCCACGGGAGGGTGCGTGTGCTTAATTTATTAATTTATCTTTGTTAATTAATATCCTTTATATTGCGTCTCTAAACAAACACCTAATTGAATTGGGCACTCTATGTGAGTATACTAGAAACATCAGATAATGAGAGAAAATACCTGGAATTGGGAGCTATCCATTATTTTATCTTTATTTACCGTTAGAGCCAAATGTATTAATGTTATAGATATTTTAGTGGTGTTGGTTAGAGAGATTAGGGGAGAACTTTAAGGTTATTGGCTGAAAATATTCGCTGAAGATAATAAGAAATATGTAAGCAGTTGAATTCTCTGTTTGATTTACTTGCAAATATTTGTCTTTTATCGTCTTACTTGGATGCTTACTTTCATTATTGGCAAAACTTCATGTCCACCGTGTTTTTTTTTGTTTTTAATTGCCTTACTGTTCGTATATTGACGATTGAAACAATACGGAATTTAATTGAATGTCATTCGTATGGATTCATAAAGGTTTTCCAATATTGAAACTGCATTGCCAGCATCGTTTTAATTTAGCCATTTTCGGTGAGAAATCTCCTCAAATGCTCAGCGGACGAACGTCACATATTCATACCATAGCATACGCTATTGAATTTAACAAAACGTCGGATATAAAATCCACGTAGCCGTGAAAAGCTATATAAGGGCAAATCAACTAGAATAATGTTAATTTTTTATTAAAAGTAGAGCAATTTGAAAGATTTTTGACTCGCAATAAATGAATGTTTGCACCTATTGTTTCCTCCCGAACACGGCGGTAGCCAACCAACACGAATAAGTTCAGGGATCTGTAAACCTTGCATTTAATATTGTGAGCCGGAAAGAGTGGAATACGTTAATTCATCAAGTTTTAAAATTCCATTAAGTTTTCATGAGGGAGGGTATTCGTTCGGCACGCTCAAGTTCTGTGTTAAGGTAAATTGATCGACCTACATTCACCGAGAGTGGGGTCAAACCTCGGAAGGTCAAATGTTGACGGGTCTCTGAACTCTTGATGTTAGGATCACAAATATTTAGGTTTTAGATACGCCAAATATCGAATGAGCAATGATGCTAGCTCAAATCGGCAAGTCAATCAAGTTCATTCACGACTGGGTCTCTCTGATAAGTTATATTCTTACGTATTCCATTGTTAATAAATGTCCACGGTAGATCAAATTGAAATAATTTATCCTGCCATATACTGGTTATCTAGTCGTGTATTCATTATTTCTGCATTTAAATAGCATTGATTTCTCTTAATAAATGGAGCTGTGTGTACTCATCAACACAATGCCCTGCAACCCACCGAAAGGCAATGTGGCTGGGGGTGTTAAGACGTTCAACATTAAAATGTGATCGTATTCATTAGTAATGGGACTTTAGTTTTAAAAAATCATAACAACTTCATAGGGAGTATAATTATTAGATTTTGTTTCATTCGCTTGGTTATGGCACAAAAAAATTATTAAGTACGCCGGGAAAAGATAGGGATCAAGCGTTGCTAATAGTTGTGACTTGGATGACAAAAATGTTGTCATTGAATGGGAATGAACTTCACTCGCAGGATCCCACATTCGCGGGATGAAATGGAAAGTTACTGTGACCGCTGCTATAGGAACGGGGCCAACAATTTACGGCTTCATTCCTAAAGCATGGTCGAAAATTTTCGTGATATTTACTTATTAATTTCCTCGAGCGTTGTGACACTAAATGTGTCGTGGGAGACAAACATGTGACCATGAAACGGCTTTAGAATGTATCTAAGCCAAATTAATGTTAAATCAATATATTTTACATTTTTTTATGGACATAATTCTGATTTTTTTTAATCCAGACCAATGCTTCTATGTTATCTGTGTGAGCATGAGTGATACAGAAATATGATATATAATGCATTTACTAGGTACACCCACCATTTTCGATATTTCACCTGTATAGATCACAGAAACTCAGGAATTCCACAATTTACGTTTATTGACGACCATGGTTTCGCCACTGTGTGGTATCATCGCGTGATTATGACACACAGTGGGGAAACCATGGTCATCAATAAATACTAATTTTGGAATTTCTGTTTTTCTGTTATCTATACAATGGAGAAATTTCACTGCGTAACGGCGAAAATAGTGTCAGATATTTCCCCTGTCCAATTACAACATTTACGTATCCATTTCCGTCCCAGGGATTAGGAAACATAAGATTCCTAATCTTCAGGCGAAAGACGCAGACGACGAGGAAAACTAGGTCGGACTTCACTAATGAATACTTGCTTTACGCTTATCTACCTATTCTTACAGACTCGGAGGTACTACTGCTTAGCGACACACTATTAAGATTAATTAAGCCATTACTATCTGAATTTCTTGTACCGAGATTTCATAATGTCTTAGCTTCAGCTATCCTCTGCTTTAGGTCGTTTCCACAGCCTGGCGAACCGCAGGATTTTCATCATTAGCTTATCTCGGCGATGATGGCGAAATTATATCCAATATTTGAGCTGCGAAAATCTGGAGGCATGTATGCAAAACCTTAATGCTGCGAACTCTTAAAAAAAGAACGGGGTAATTGCCAACGTGTCTCCTGCCACTGCATCCGGTGCAAGAATACCCAAATACGTGGTGTTAAGCCCTGATTCGACACATTAGGAATTATCCACAGATAGCAATAGCCAGATTGGTAACGTGTCTATCTGGAAAACCAAGGGTCGTGATTCGAATCCCGCTATGTTATCAACTTTATAGCCGTTCGAGCAGCTAAAAGAAAAACCTATTTGTGCTGTAAAAACCCCTCCTTGCCATTTGTACATATTTCTATCGTGGTAAATTCGAAACTACAGCATGGGATGCATTTACAGGGGCTCCTATTCAATCTCTGTTAACCTGATTACCGATTCAATATCCCTAAAATGTAGGTAGGTGATTTGCCATCGCCTGACGACTTGCCCTTCCCGAGATCATATTGATGATATTTCCTGGATGGGAATAGGCGATTAGGCGAGGCAATTATTGGCGAAAATGTTTCTCCTTCAGCCTATTTCCTTTTCCCCTAACCCATTCCTGCATCTACATCTACATAATACCCCGCAAGCCGCCGCAAGGGCGTGTGGCGGGGGGTGTTAGGTCACCAACTTCAAAAAGGAACATTCCTACGGTTACGGTGGCGGGTACTCTTCCACTGCTCACCGATAGGATTCGCGAAACCGTCGGAATGTGACCAAAATCAGAGGTGCTCCCTGTGACAGGAAAATTATAAAACGTCATGTAGCCAAATCACTTTCGTTAAAAGTTTATTTCAGCCGGATAAGATAATTGTGCACTCTGAGGGAATTCGAAGTAGAAGCATCGGCCTGGAAAAAGTAATAATTGTGGTATTTGCTCCACGGACGGTTGTGGAGTCCCCAGTGATCCTGATAAGCCACTTTTGGCATTCATTAGACGTTTCAGATTCATCAGAACATCAGAGGTAATTTTTCATGCATGCGACGGGACTTGAACCCATTCCAACCGCATTTAGGCGGGTCATAAGGATAATCTGGTTTGATAAAAGATTTAATTTGAGGAGCTTTTCAAAAAGGTTTCATTCATGGTGAAGTGTCAAAAAAATATGACGAATTCGTTTCTCGAACCTGCGGCAAAATGGCCGTAGGCCACAGACGCGTGGGCGTGAAGTTTGCAGGTGATTGGCATCAAATGGACCTACGTTCCCTGGCATTTAGGGGTAACTAAGGCCTAAAAATGGACTTTTTCTCGGCATCTGGTGATGTCGTCGGCCCAGAAACGATTCAGTGACCGTGCAAGTGAAATCTTCTCTGTTTTTTGGAACAAGTTTTAGAGGTCACTGCGCGCACATAAATTTTACAACTACTTCCGCTCAGGAAATTAAAAGCTAGCTGGAGCGCTCCCCTCGGATCTTTTTTTCTGAGTGTGTTTTAAAAAAACGACAGAAATCGACGAAGATGAATAATAAAAGGGCCTCTCTTCTACCTGGTTATCTAAACTGAAGCTTTAAAAATATGACATGATTACGAATGAAATATTGATAACTAGGCAGCGAATTTTGATTCTCAACACAGTGGCGGAGTTGGAATGGAGGAGCGCAAAAGGGGAATCGCAAATGTTCAAGACGTTCGCTTAAACAGGTAAAAAGAAGAGAGGGAATAAGAAGAATATAACAACTACAAATTTCACTGGAAATGAAGTTACCTTTTGAGTGCTCCATTGTAAAAATATCTCAAATATGACGACTTGCCTAGAGTCTCCTTTCATTACGTGGATCATTTTTTCTGCCACTGTCAAGCGCAAGTATTTTTTCTCTTTCTCCTCTTTGGTAATGCACTCACTGCATGCTGAATCAGCATCGCACTCATCCCTACGTTGTCATAAGTTGCTGTGCGTTCAGATGGTCCTAGGCCCTCCCTTCGAGCCCTATAAATTCAGAGAACGCAAGGGAGCGTTTGAATATGGTAATCGTTTTGTGGCTGGATTCCTTGCCCCTTAAAAACTCTTGGTCTTCCGCGATTTTGAGGAAGTCCATTACGTTTGAAGGGACGGGATCAAATGGCGCATCCACCTTTTTCGCAACTTTGATCACCTATCCTTCCTGCATATCGCTTATCTTGTCGAAATTCTTCTTTATCTCTGAGTGGGACCTCATTTTCATGGCCTCACTAAAACTACTACAATCCATCCTACTTAACTACTAAAATCCTTCAACTATCATCCGTCCACTTACGCCCATTGAATGTATTTTCACTGTTTTTGATAACCTCTTGTTGCAAATGTTATCACTTTTGCTTTTTGCCTTCTGGTTCCCTTTTTGAAACTCATCCTTATCACTGAGTGGGAACTCATGTTCATAACGGAAGGGGAATAACTATTATAATTACTACAATCCTTCAATTATCTTTTGTCTACTTGTGACCGTCGACTGCACTTACTTCCATGGCCAACACCCATGACTTTCTCACTGGCCTCAAGAATTCAAGGAAACTGTGAGAGATGCCGCGATGGTAACTTATAAAGAATTCATCCACTAATGCGAATTACTCATGTCCATGCTACTTGCACATTGTGCATGCAATTACAAATACTAATGACCATCCTGGTCAAGGTGAATGATTTTGAATCGTTGATATTGTTGCATTTTGACGTCAAGAATGCTTCTCCCGTTCATTTCCCAAACTATGGAAACCCAATCTAACAACTTATCCTTCTTGGACACTTTAATTAAAAATCCTTTTAGCTTATGCTCGAAAATATTTAGGAAACCATCACATTCAAATATCGAAAAAGAATCATTCCATTGCCAAAAGAGCCAAAGATCCTGCTTTCCATTTCCTTATGAGCTGCCTATTCTCAGTCCCACTCAATGAACATGCTTTCTTCAAATAACTAAAATTGTATAGAAAACATAGCCATTATCTGAGGTTACAACACTAATTTGTTCTCCACATCCTCGAGTGACAAAAATTCAAACACTAATTGATCCCACAACCACCCTTTCGTCAATTTACGACAAAAAGATATTCACTTCACATTTTATCCATAATTTTAACCAAAGGTCTTCACTCTATACGAGTATCAAAATAAGTCCATTGATTCATAACTGCCCAATGACATAGTGAACCGGTGGCATTTCCAAATTTTGGGAACGAGGACCGCCTTACTCGAGAAAGCTCCACCGAATTTAAATGACAAAATCTCTCTTTGCCGTGTTAGAGATATTACATCTACTCTTCAGTAATCCTGTGCATACCAAATAAAATGCCCTGCAAGTTGCAATGAAACTCATCCGATTCAAAGATTATTTAGTCCACTTTTGACACAGTAAACTGTTAATAGTCCAACATTACCAAAAACCTAGTTGTTACCATACGCTCCACATATCCTTGCAAATTTGTAATCTCCCCCTGAAAACCACCATGCCCTCTATGAAAGTAAGCATCTGCAAAATGTCACCAGTTCAAATTCAGACCTGGGCCTCATTGTCTCACCCCTCTTCCAACTATCCTCACACTCATAACATACAACTTCCCCTCCCACTGTCCATTCCCCATACATTTCTAACCCCCTTTACACCCCACACCTCCCGCTTTACTCCGCCGTGTTCAGTTGTGTATTCATTTCGTTGTCATACCTTTCTCGACAAAGTTAGCATTGCCAACGAAACGTTATTTCAGCTTATGACTTTCTCCCTCCTCTTCCCTGTCCGTTGTTTGTTTTCATTAGACTCCTGTGGTCCACCAATAACCTCACCTCACTACTCCTCTCTATGGATGGATTACTCTGGGTGGATGCATTGAAAAGGGGAAAGATGAAGATGTTTTTTAATTGATTTAGAACATTGTGAATAGGAATGAAAAATATACTAGTGGACCAAATCAGTACGTGCCACATCGATGGAGCGAATTTGAGGAAAAATTAAATCCACATCACCATGCAAATCCAAGCCCATCTCCATGTAAATAATGACTCATTCAGCGGGTTGAGAATCGAAATGGGCATGTGGGCATATAATGAATCAAATTACCAGTATTCCAGGCATAATTACTATTTTTTAAAGTCAGTTTAGATAAGCGGATAAAAGATACATGCTTTGTATTAGTTCTTAAATTAGTCCTTCTTACCGATTTTTAACCCTTGTGTTCATAACCGGGTACCCAAAACTATGGATTTGTGATATAAACTTCCTGAAAAATTGAAATTCCGCCCTAAACCTCCGAATCTTCGTTATTTAACTATTTTTGAAGCAGGGTATGCTCAGAACAAATTTTTAACACTTATTTTCTTGAAATTGAAAAAAGCTTGAAGCTTTGAAAGATTGTAACCACCCAGCCACAACCGAGTACTCGGGTACCCACCATTCAAATAATGCAATTTTTGTGTCATAATTATTGTTATTGATTAAATATTAATTTAAATAATTGGATAAAAATCATTGGACAATAATTACGTGCTCAATAAATTGTTATTAAAATATTTATTCATGAATACACTGATGATATTTAGGAAATTCACATTTTGCAATCGCAAACCGGATGTGCGCATTGGCCGCAACTTTTCCTCGTTTTCCTTCTTTGTTCTGATTGTTTGCTTTGCAGAATTGTAACAGCAGCCAGTAAATTTGATCCTCTCAGATGTAGTCCTAGGATTTGGATGACTTGAACCAGCTAGAGAAACAATCTCTCGCCCGATCACGCTTTCCATTGCAGCTTTAGTGTTGTACTGGCGTGTCACTTGTATATAGTATTTTGAAATCAGTTCTCGTCTTGCGAGATCTTCGCTCAGCTGCCGCATGCGAGGGCTGGCCAGAAAGTAACTTACGTTTCGGCCTAGCGTGGCGTTGGCTTTGGCTAGATCGACCAACTTGGTGTCTCACCGTCCCTACACTCAGTAGACATTGGTGGACATTCAGTAGACATTTTTAATATTCGGGATGAATTTTTATCCCGCCATCTCCTAAGATAACTGGCCAGTACCTCAGTAAAATATCCAGGGAATGTATGCTAAATCATATCTTGAGAAACTTTGGCGAACATTCCTGAACTGCTATTATATTGAATGCAATTATTCTAAGCTAGCATTGATCGGTCTTCCTTTCAATCAAGCAACAAGAAATGAAAACATCAATTGATTTTTTTATTTGATAGAGTTTTATCAATAAAGAGGTATATTACTTAAATTTTCCCTATTGCATTGAGCCCTATTTGCAATGAGTAATTTAATATATTTTCATGTGATTCATAAATGTTGTAAAAAATATTTTTTTCGACACTTCACATTGGTATGTACTGTTTTTTGATATATTTGTATTTGTCTTATGGTGTTCTCAAATCCAAATCTGAACTAAATATAAGTTTAGTTGGTTTCCTTACTTCAATGATGCTTATCCGTGAGGCTGAACATCATTTCTCAGCTGTCACGGAGTCATTTGCTGTTTATGTAGTGAGTTGCGTACTTATATTAACAGAAATTCTTTTTCTCTTATTTTACACTCTTTGTAAATTGATGCATGTTTTGCAAATATAAAACTTCCTTTGTCTTTGATCCAGGTGAGCGCGGAGGTGGAGCGATGCCGGTGGGCCGCGTAGCGGCGAGGGCCAAGAAGAAGCTCCTAGGAGGCTCGTCCGGCGCCTTCGGAAAAGGCTCCGGATTATCGGCGGCCAGGGTCAGAGAGCGGGCCAGCCTCTCGTTCTTCCTCGTCCTACTTTTCTTCGGAGTTTTCGGGCTTATTGTCCTCACCGAAATCCTGTTCATTGACGGGGAGGCCGGATCTGGGGGTCCGGGAGGTCGAGGAAGAGCAGCCGGGGTCCCCGGGTCACGCGGCCGTGGATCTTGGGGTAGAAGACGCGGCGCAGGGGGCCTCGACGCGCCCGACTATGAAGTGGAGGGAGGCGATGAAGACTCTGTCGTGGGCCCAGCGGCCGAGGACTACTTTATCTACCGAGGGTTTCGGGCAGCCGGAGCCAGCGAGAGCAAGGGTGTGTCGTCGCGCTTCAAAGCCCCCGCGGCCACTGATGGGGGCAAAGGGAAGAAGAATGGTTTCCGCGTCTTCTCAAAAAGTGACGTAGAGGAAGCAGCGAATGCGGCCATCATGGTTGGCTCGGAGGATGATGCCATGCTTGCCGCCGAAAGCAAGCTGCCGCCGGTCAAAGATGCTGAGTGGCAGCCAGTCAAAGGAACCAGGTGGGGACTCTTTGTTTTCTGGAACATACTACACCAGTTTTTATTTATTTGAGTTAGTTTTCTATTATTTGCTTACATTTTCGTTCCGCTATTGCTTTATTAAATGATGGGGTTAGTCTCCATTTAACATTGTTAAATTTCTTCTTCCAATTTGCATCGTGGAAATTCCGCCGATTGCACTTATTCATTAGTACCTCGTGGCAGAAATAAGTCTGGGACCGCTGGGTAGCATTTGTTTGTATGGAATAATTTCCAAAAACTTCTCAGTTGTACTCCTGGAATTTAATCATATCCATTGAAGAGATAAAAGGTTCTATGAACAATTCAAAGCGGTGGGATCTAGTTTTAAATAATGAGCAAATTGTCTGACTAACTAATTTATGATAGCCTGAAGGGTTATTACCGTTTATGAAATTCTAATTTATTTCCCACTCCGACGATTTTCATGTTAATGAACTCCATTGCATATATGACCATATATGGCTATGTTCAATATGGATTATCAGTGCATAAGTATCCAACATGGTATTTGTCGATATCAGAATCAAAATGAAAGACTTAAAAGACTTCACATTCCACCTCACCACAGGTTCAAGTTCTACGTATACTCGGCCTATTACGACTCTCGGGGCGGCGAGAGAATGGTCCGCATCATAGGCGCCACACGCACCAGGAGCCCGGAGCGAGTCTGGTGCCGCCTCTGGCTCTCCTCCTCCTCTCCGGCCAACTTCACTTTCCCCCCTTCCACCGCTTCCCCTTCTGCATCCTCCGGGAACGTCAACGCCTCCTCCGCGGGCAACTCCTCGGAGACGCGCGGGGATACTCGCCTTGTGGCCACGGTGCTCGCGCGAGTAAAGGTTATTCGGGAGAACTGGAACCTTAAGTACAGCGCATGCTTCGTCATCTGCCCATTGAGGGCGGTCCTCGGAGGTGGTATGACCGGGGGATCTTCAACCGCGACACCAGGCGAAGGGACACACCGGGGCGAGTTCTCGACTGCTAGAGGGAAGTCGGCAGCATACTCGCTGCCGTCTGCTTCGGGTCCACCCACGGGTCCTCCACCTTGGCCGCTGTGGGTGTCTGTGGTGAGCAGGTCCCGTAGAGCAGTGCCAGCCCACAGGTTGAAGGTACGCAACACGGAGGCCCACCAATTGGCAGAGGCGAAGCTGGATCCCAGATTTGGAGAGAGATGGGGAGTGTGCATCAAGCCTTTACATTTTAGCTACAACCAGGTTAGTGTATTGGAATTGGACATACAAATGATGATGATGGTAAAATTCATGTTTTTATTTAAATGCACCAATGAGTTGTGAGAAATTAAAATGAATATTTGATACGAAATATTTTGATTATTCATTTATAATATTTCACTAGCATTTTATATCACAGCTTCTACATAAACATACAACAAACAACAGCTTGTGTTTTGACATCAAATATGAATAAAAATCATTTATATTTTGAAAAAGAAACTTTAAAAATTTGTTCCAAGTACTACGGGAGCGGCCGCAACAGTATCTTTTAATGAAGTCTTTCAGTAATTTGCATTAAAATGCATAATTTTCTGAGTGTAAAAATCATTCACTCAATCCACACAATCCCATTCAAGGGGAATGATTTTTGCTCTTTGAAAATTCCGCGTAAAAACTTGTGTTGACAGTAAATCATTATGTACTTATATCTCATAATAATATGTTTACATCTCTTCATATGAAATTATGAATACACCTGGTGATGAAATGGTAAAGTTGTTGAAATGGGATATATTGCTCTGATTTTATGAAACTATGAAAAAATGTATTTTACATGTCACTTTTGGAATCTACCACAGACTGATACGCTCCACACGCTACTCATTCTTTCATGACACATTTGCTCTTCATATGAAAGACTGTAGAACAGCACCATGGACATTAAACAATAATTTCTTATAAAAAAATTAAACTGCTTTAGGCTTCACTTCATAGAAGTTTGAATACATTAACATATTAAAACACATAGATTAGTAAATTCCAAGAAACTGCAGGAGATGCCGTAACAGTAACTTATAACGTAGCCATCTGCTAAGTGTGCATTATAATGCAACAATTTCAGAGTGTAGAAATCATTAGCCTCCGGCAAGGCAAATAATTTTTACACTCTGAAGTTGTTGCATTGTAACATAAATTAGTACTTGCCCATCAGTACATCTGTGGAAAATAATTATTGCATGTTTTTTAATATGAATATCCTATGAAAGCGATTTTTCTTTTTTGAGTTGCTTACAAATAAGCTAAGGTAAATTTCCTATACAATCTGAGTCTTGATTTGGATCAAAATAAATACCATTAAATTATTTTTTATCGTAAGCAAAGTCAGTGTAATTCAATATCTGTGCTTGTATAGCTACTAAATTTCTTTTGTTCAGAGCAAATTGATATTTCCTTGCTCATTAAATTATAGTAAAATAGTTACTATATGAAATGTTTAACATTTTGGATGCTAGAATATTTCTAAAATAGAAAGGTTCTCTTAATTCATGTGACAGAGCACCTTGGCAGTATACAAAAAATGGTCAAAATTAAATATGATCCTATTATAACTTTATTCACGTCGCGCCTATGCACTTAAATGACAAATTATGATAATCATACATACTCTTGTATGCTGATGAAATTTCAAGAAATGGCATTTGAAAAGGATTTTTTCAATTCAGTTTTTGAGTGAAATGTGAACAGATTTAGAAAGTTTCATTCTTTTACTGCATATTACTTCAAGCCCCATGGTTGTAGGTGATTTAATATTTTATTAATTGAAAGGATTTTGTTCTGCATGAAAAAAATTTGTTTTCCCCATTTTTATTTTCCATTGAAAATATGTATCCTCCTTAGGTCGCAATCTAGAAACCTTTTTGTAGAATATATTTTTATATACTCACCGACCTAGGGATGTCCCCTGAAAAGTTTTAAGTGCACAGTTTGAGTAAAAGTCTTCAGGAATTAGTGTGAATGTTTCATTCATATATCCAATGCATTTGCTGCCCATCAATTGCCATCTTAAGCACAATGATTTAACTCATGTGCCATGATTAATAACAATTTTTGCATAATTTATGTGAAATATGTTCATATATGTATGCCCGACTCATTTTATGTCCCAATATGGTAAGATTAATAATTAATATTTCCTGAGATAATTCATAGTGGAACATGCCATGATGACATTGGCTAATATATTTATATATCTTCTCAAATTACAGGCTTTGCATATGGTGGAGTTTATTGAATTTCACTCTCTACTTGGCTTTGAACACTTCACAATGTATAACCACACAGTCGGACCAGCAGTTGGCTGCATACTCAACCATTATGCGCAGAAAGGCATAGTTACACTTCTGCCTTGGAGCCTGGATATGGCGTCTCAGCGTGAAATCAGAACAGAGGGATTGTTTGCTGCCCTTAATGACTGTTTATATCGCTCCATGCATCGATTCCGGTACCTTGCTCTTATTGACCTCGATGAATTCATAGGTTAGTCAAGCATTTATTTTAGCATGCCATTTGATGAGAAATTTGCAAGTGCAGTTGACCCCTTTCTATTCTTGAAGAGTTGGACTAAGGCCTCTGCCAGGTTTTCGAAATGGTTTAGAATTTTCTCGTTGTTATTTTGTAGATATTTCAGTTGTACATAAAATAATGGTGGAATCCAAGTAAAAAAGAAAGAAATGCTTTAATAGAAGTCATTTGGGAATTGTGATTTTCTAAAACTTACTAATGAGAAAGTAGGTATGCATTTCCATAATTCTGAGACCAAAACAGTATACATATTATACAAACTATGTGGATAACCATCTAAACTTTGAGCAGATCTCTATTCACATGCTATCGATTTCATAATAGTTTGGAGTTTTATTTTAGTATTTTAGCCTCACAATTTTTTTAGATATATTTGAGAGGGTTGCAGCTGTTCATCTACCTTCTTTGTTCAATGGGCATTTATAAATGAACCATGTTCAGTATAATTGTAAGTAATGGACATAAAACAAAAATTTTTAGGAAATATTTCAATGGTATTTATCAAAGCAGCATGGTATTATTTTTGTGCTGGCTACATTCTTACCTCACCAGTTCATAAAAACATGTTAAAAATATGGGTGGTATGGTTCTTTTTAACCATATCAGTCGTTTCGGGTCTTCTGGATTATATTGGGTGGTAGAAGGATCCAAAGACATTGGGCTATCCAAAAAAGATTGATACCTCATCCCGGATGCATGACTTCATCCATTATATGTTAGCAAGACAAGAGTTTTAGCTATTCAGTTGTTAAACAATTTTGGTATTCTAGGCAATCTTTGACATGATCTATCATCCTCCAGGAAAGAATTTATGCTAATTACTTTGCAAATCCATACATAATTGCAGCTATTAAGAATGAACAACTCAGACTGATGAAGTTTGTACTTGTGCATCTTAGTACGAAAGAGCTCTATAACAAGAGTTATCTCGAGAGAAATTTTGAGGCTTAATTGGAATACCTATCTGAATCTGGAATAAAGGAGTTCAGCTGTATCTTGCTCTCCTTAAGCTTATAATAATGAAACCTATTCTATCTTTTTTTAGTATCTTTCTCAATAAATTAAAGTAAAATTATTGTTTTCTTAGTATAATCATATTTTATTACTTAGTACAATACATATCAAGTTGAAAATTATATTAGTCTAAATCATGATTATAAAATTAATCTATTTATCATGATTTTCTCTTAGGCTTATTTTTTGTTGTCCTTGAACATAACATTTTGATGCATGCTTAGAATGCAAATTTAGTTAGAAATTAGAAAAAAAGAGTTTTATAAATCTACTGGACCAAAATGATTATGCAGTTATTAAAAAAACAGTTGATTTCATGAATCAATGTTCATTGTGGATTTTACTTGACAAATCTGAAAACCTAACTCATACATACTTAATCCCTTAAAAAACATATCAGCTCCAATTAAATTTCTCATGATAATGAGTTGCCATTTGATATCAGCAAGTTAATTAAAAATGGTTTTTAATGTTATGTCCATTGCTAATTTAAAAAGCACACAAGTACAAAGGATAGTTATTCACTGCTGCATAGCTTGGCATTTACTTTAAGCATCCACAAGATTATATTGAGCTTAAAAATTCAGACTACATTTGAAGCAAAACAACTGTAAAATTTTAGAATACTGGTACTAAAATCACAAAAACTAATAAACTTATGAGAAAATGAAAAGAATGAAGGTAGACGTTTTACCTTAAAATTCAGCCAAAGTATCAAATTTTATCCTAACTGATTGACGTGTTACTCCATAAGTCAGTAATTAACCTTTCTGTAATGAAATTTTAACCAAGGATATCAATAATATTTCATTATTCATTATCTGGTCAAAGAGTTCAATATATGAGGAATTGTTACCTAAAGCAACAAATTAGGCACTTATAGTTCAGTACTGATTGCTAGGGCAAAAATCCTCAGCACCAGTAACTCAGGCAAGAATTCTAGGTAATAACTAGTGGCAAGGGCTAGAATCCTTGGTAGGCAAATCATACTGCAAACAACTGAAGTTGTACTTTATTCTGTGTTTATTTCTTGTTTATATTGAATTAACTAATATGTATGCCAACATCAGATAAACTATTTCTTTTGAATGAAACCAATAACTGTTGTTGAAATAATGTTTTTAGCGACTACAGAATGAGTATAAAGGAAAAATTATGCCTCTAAAGAGATGTATTCCTTAGTAATTTCCATGTGTTTTTGCCCTGTTTTGTTAAATTGTATGCACAATTAGGCGTTCAAATCCAAATGCTTAATTTTAATTGAAATACCTTCCAGTAGTTATTGTAAATTTGTCGAGAAATATTGAGAACAGGTTAAATTTTGAGTTTAAAGCATCATGGGTTTGCTTAAAGGTCAGTATTTATTGGCATTAGGAGTTGGTACCCATGAAAATTAGGAATACATACCTTAGTTCTGGTAACTAGGCAATAATCGTAGGAATATTTTGTTACTTAGTTGCCAATGCAGCTTCAAACACTCCAATATATAGATCGTAACTTCATAATATGTGCATAAAAATATATTAATTGCATGGTGATGAATACTAGTGAAATATTGGCATTAGGCATTGTAGACTTCATAGCCGCTTATAGACATTAGTCGATTTCAGTCATTAAATCATTTCTGAAAAGGAGACTCTCTCATGCCTTTATAATTTTCTGTACCTTCTTGTATCCTTTAAGGTGCAAATTTGGTAGTTCTTAAAATATTTTGGATCCCCCAGAAGCTGGACCATGATGAGGTATTTTACAGGAATGGTTTCAGAGATGTTTATTGTGCTACAAGGTGATTGATGGTCAAATTTTAACTGGACAAGTCAAAATTATTTCTGTAAATAATCATTAAAAAATATTTTGTCAAGGACTAGACAGTGTGCACTTATTTCAGCAAGAAATTTCTGAAAGGAGCTGTCAGAGGAACACCGATGATGCTTATTGAAATGTTTTATAATATATGATAATAAGGTCTTATGAAGGAGTGTTGATAATTGACCCCTAGCATGCCCCATTTGAAGCTTTTGAATAGGAAATCAGGGCCATCATTTTTGGAAAACCTGGGAAAATCTAGAAAAGTCAAGAATTTTTATTTGATTTTCAATTTGGTTAATGTCTTAAAGAGGAAGGCCAAGCCAGTATATTTTCAGGATATAGGAAAGAAAATATATTCTTAATATTTTTTACCAAGTTTATTGTAACCAATTTGGTGGGATGAACCTTTTTTTTTCGTTAAGTATGCTGGAAAATTATTTTGTGTGCATGCATGGTGATTCTTTGATGTGATTATACATCGAAGGAGTGAATTTGTGGAGCTTTCAAGTTAAATTTTAGGGAAGTGTACAGAAAAATATGATTTTTATGGTCTGGAAATGCTGAAGGAGTCAAGGAATAATTAAATCAGGAATATGAGGCAACACAGTGATTAAAGTAAGCCAATTTTATAGTAGGGAAGGAAATATTACTTTTTATAGTTCCTTGTATGGAATAATGGGTCACAGTATTCCAGGGGTAGAGCGTTGGACTACTGACCAGAGGGCCCGGGTTCGATTCCCGGGCAAGCCTCTCTGGGCACCTGCAGCTTCACCCAAGCTATTTGATCTTTTATACCAGATCTTCCTGGGAAACCATAACCGGCACAGGGAAAGGAACTGGCCCCCTTACCCTGATGTGTAAATTTCACACGCCGTTCGGCTTAGTACTGGGTGAACTCTACCATCACCAGCCAAACCGACTTTGGGGCTGATTTCTGTGTTTATGGTTTTTATATGGAATAATGGTTAATTGAATGTTTTTGTACATGAACAATACCAACACTCAATCAATCATTTCCAAACTAAGAAATTTTATTTTTTGATATGGATGAAATAAAATCATCATTTAAAGATAAATTGAGTGTTATCAATAATTGATTAGACATTAATCTTTTAGTTATTAGTAATTAATCAGAAGCAGCATGGAACCTTCAGGTGAATAAACAGTTGAGTTTTATCATGCCATTTAGATCATAAACTCTGATGTGCTGCACTTCTGGTTGGGAATGATACCCGAAGCTTCATCATCAAATCAATACCTTCCCTTTCCCCTGCCTTCTCAATTTCCAGAATACTGTTTTGGTTGTTTCAAATGGCTGGGATGACCAAATGAATAAGTGTGAATTTGAAATTTATGAGAGTACTGAAATTGTAGGCGAAGATAGACATTATTTCTCCCCCTTAATACTTGCTAGTGTCCATACTTTAGAATTAGTCTCTTGAGCTGGGACCAAATGTTTTAATTATTCTGTTCCTATTGACACTTCTTTTTAGAGTTCCATGTAAATCTGTGACACTATATTTTGACATTTGAATTGGTGTTGATAGATGGAAAATTATCAATGAACATGAACATTAAAATTTGATCTGGGCGTACATTACTCTCTCCAAAACTTTATTGTTCCTATTTTTTTTATTTTTCATCAGTAGTCAATACTTCCTGATATTTCCATGAGAGATTGTCTAATTCTTATCCAATCAAAAACCGCTCCACTACATTTTCAAAAAAGGATTATTGGGATCCTTTTATTGTATCTTTATAGTAATTCACGCCTTGGAAAAGTTCATGTTAAGTCTTATTCACTCTCATATGCAAGAATAGTTGTTCATTTTAAGTAATCTATTACAGTTCCACGGAAATTTCAGCAGAATAAGGATCAGCCACTTAGCACTGGGAAGCCCCCAGTCAACCTAAAGCCGAATAACACAGACAGCTCCCTTGCAGATCTTCTGGCCTCGCTAGTGGCCCGTGCCCCAGCTGCTGGAGCATTCTCCTTTCAAAATGCATTTTTTTATCTCCAGTGGGCTGATGATGAGGAATCTCCACAGGTAATTGTTTAAGATTTTGCACTTCATAATTGTCTTGGACTGGAATAACAAAAATGAAATATTTGCTAAAGTAATTCTAATTACAGAAATTATACCCTGATTGATTTTTTTTAAATTTTAATTTGCTTTTTAAATTATCATGAAAAGTTACTCTGTAATCTTAACACTTGTTTTTTATCTCCCTTTTTGACCTATACATTTATCATGAGAATGTATTTAAATAATGCCATGAGATAAATTAATGAGTTACCACGAGTGATATGGCAGAATTAATTAAATAAATTTTGAGTTTGAGATAGTGAATATTAAGTTATGTTTGTATTGAAGATGAAACTTATAATGGAAATGTTTTATTTTGTACTATTTTTAAAACTCTTATATCTTAAGTGAAGTCATTTAAAAAAAGGTTTTTTATGAATACTGAACATTGAAGAATGGTGAGGAATATATGGTACATAGTAGGGAGAGAAAGGTTTGTTAAGAAACTCAAATATTGACCTATGTTGATGGACCCTAATGATGGCTTTAACTGACTCTTTTGCGCAGATCATACTATGATGGCAGCTCTTGAATTGCCACAGAAGATGATACTGTATGTAATTATTCAGTGTTGAAGTATTTTTAAAAAGCTGTGACCTAACTAAAAACAATTTTTCCATTGGGATAAATATGAAAACAATTATTCTCAGTGGATGTAATAATAATATAATTTTACTTTCACAAATATAAATACAATTTCTCATATGCTGATATTACTGATAATATTACTGATAATTCTGAGCTTTAGGAAGCATCATAGGTCTCAAATGTGTGGAGAGGCTGCCATCCAAGAATACAATGCATTGCTCCCATAAATAACTTCATACACGATGTGTATAACCATTTAAGTCTTAATACATAATATTCTGGCACCTTTATATACAGTGAGAATATCTTCCTATTTCATTCCAACTTAATCTAGCATACAAGATTCAACCACATGACCTCATGTTTTAACATGGAAAATACAAGTCCAACATCCATCATCAAATGTAGATAATCCACCAAACAGCATGTAGGGTATATCATTTGCTATATATTATTTTACTCACAAACATTATTTAGCGAATGCCGATTTGAATTGTCACAAATAATGTGAAATTCTTCTGAGGGAACTTCTGTCACTCCTGAGAGCACTCAACAGAAGAATTGTAAGAGATCAAGGAAGAATATTATTGTAACAAAGCAGAATTGTCAATGAATGATAAGTCAGGGATAACTGTGCATGCAACAGCCCAATAAATTTTGGAGATGGTCTCAAAAGAATGCTGTACAATTGGATTGACCCAGAGAAATTAGTAAGAGAACCAAAATTCACCAGAAGAGGATATTTCTGTGTCAGAAGTGGATTCTTTTTTCTCCTAAGATTTGTGTATTATTTTGGTTGAGCTCTTTGCTCTGATTTAAATTGATTTTGTGCCTAATGAAAATTATTAATGGAATTTGTTATAACAAGGTCATTATTCGGTGTCTTCAAACCAAGCGGAATAATTATTTTTATCATATCACATTTGCATTATATTTTAGAAATTTTGCTCTTCAGGAAAGTTTTTGAAAGTTTGTGGGTATAATGAGATGGGCTAATTTCAGAGCAACATTGACCCATCAATAAAAACACAAGTAAACTTAAATCATTGAGAGTAGGTAAATTAATCTCAGGTGGGGACAGCAATGTACCAACTTAAGAAAACATTTGAGAAGGAAATTTCTTTGTCATCCATAATGTGAAATTTGTTTGATCTACTGTGAAAACCTATGGAATAAGTTTTAAGCATCACAAAACAGAAATTGAAAATTTTTAATATATGTATTTTTTTGATGAACGATTAATGAGGTAGGCCAAAGTAACTCCAGAAAATATTTAACAAGGAAATTTCTCTCTCAACTACAATGTGAAATTCGTCTGATTCACAGGGATAATCTAAATAATAAAATTGTTTGTATCACAAAACAGAAATTGAAACTTTTGAATGCATGTACTTTTTGTATAAACAAGTTGTGATATAGGCCAAGGTAATTTCATCGTACGGTCTTTGTTACATTATTTTTGCATCAGTGAAAAGGAATTTGTGGACTTTAAGCATTTAGATCTTAAATATTTCATCATTTAATCGATTTAGTAGTATGAATTTGCTAAATACCCATACTGTATTGAATGAATGTAAAACTCCAATAGCCGTAAACAGTTAACCTTTCTAAACAAAGTACAAATGAAATAAGTTGGCTAGCGCCACAAGTCAAGAAGGGGTAAAAGGTAAAAAAGGTGAGGATAAGAAAGGTGAATACGAATACGTGTATTTCGGCCACAAAGTAGCCCTCTTCAGCGTACTGAAGGGTAATCGTCACGACAACACAAGTCGAAGTGAGAAAGGGTAAGGGCAATCCGAAGAATATATAGTGTTACATGTGTGGGGGAAGGGGGGTGGTGAAAAAGACAAGAGCCAATAGACAAGGCTGATGGTAGAGGAGTTTGAAATGATAGGTTATGTAGTGAGGGGTAGGGGGAATTACATGGTCAAGGAAATGACCGTTGCAAAAAGGGGGAAAAGTGAAGGGGAAGCTTAGCACAACCGTTAAGCGAACGTAGATGGGGGAGGGAGAAGTGAAAGGCAACCTACCAACAAATAACCGTTGAGGATGTAGGAAAAACGTTACAGAGGATGAAGGGAATACCTCAAGAACGGAGAATTGACATTTAGGGAAGGGAAAGGAAAAAGGATAAGATGCACAAACGTTGAAGAGACTGTAGGTTTACAAAGGACTAAGGGCTATTTTAAATTTAACAGGGAGAAAAGCGAGGAATATGAAATAGGTCCTGTGTCACTGTTTAGGAGATTGTCTCTGTTTTTGAAAATTAAAATGCTCTCATAAGCATCAAGTAAATTATTCATAGTTTGTTTTAGGAGATTTAAATTGTCTGTTGTCATGTGGTGTCCTGTTTCACATTGACTAGTGGCGCTAGCCAAGTAATTTCATTTGTACTTTGTTTAGAAAGGTTAACTGTTTACGGCTATTGGAGTTTTGTATTCAAGCAAGCCTGACAATTAAAATAATAAATGAAATAGTTATTTTATTTTATTCGTAAAAATAATTCATCCCACATCTTTTGGATGTTACTAAAGGCATGTGCAATATTAATGTGAACACTAGCCGTCAAATGCAAATAATTATACACATATGAGTTAAACAAAAAAATCAATTCAAATACATAAATATTCAAAACTTTATCTAAATTTAGAGACCTAAACCTAAATGTACCTACTCTGTACCTTGAACATGCATATTTAACTGTGCTGTTTTGTCTTGGCCCAATTGTTTAATTTTTATTTGAAGAAATAAATACCAAAAATGTTTGTTTGACAGTCAATCTCTCCTAGTTTGCATTGTCACATAGCTTTATTAATGGATGTTGATTAATGGCTCTGCATATTTCTCTTATGGCATATTTTTTTTCATAAAAATATATTCCTAATGAAGTACTCATTAGTTATGTGCTATTGATGGCTGTTGATTTCTGTAGGTCTGCAATTGAATAGGTTTGTTTAGAATTCTGTTTAGACAGTTTTCATTGTTGCAATAGAAATGAAAATGGAATAAGTTTGAAATTTTCAACATGAGCATTACTTATTTTTAACTCCGTTTTATTTATTAATGACAATCAGAACTAAAGTTAAACAAAATTTATTGGCATTTTTGTATGAAAATTTGGTTTATTTGTAGCCTTTGTGTATTGACTTGGCTGATTTAAATTGTCCCATTGAATGATATAATATGCAAAAAATAGAGTAGCTGGAGCAGACTTGCTATCCACTTTACCATAATTTTTTTCTCATGAGTGTAGATACATATGTATTTCCAAAAGAAAAGAACTGACTCATATGATTGGGAATTTGGTTACAGGTATATTGTTATATATGCAAGACTTGGAAGATTCCTCCTCAAGCATAAGAGAATTACTTTTTTTAATAAACTATCAAATTAAACGATTAAATTTAAAAATATTCAAAGATTTTGCAATGGCTACATGTCTTTCTTCTTGGATTGCACCCTTTAAAATCTGCTAAACTTTGAAGAGGTTTATCATATTGGGTTTATCGTGATATATATACTGTGTATGCACTTCCAAGATCATCTTGTTTTAGTACCTCAGACCTACTACTAAAATTTTACCAGGGTTACACATTTTAATTTATTTGGAAATGAATTGCCCTTTACAAATGTTTGAACAAGCAAATATGTTTGTTTCTCCTAGCCTACAAAACCTACAAAGCCTACAAAGGGAAAAGTAGACTCCCAGACCATGCTTCCAGACAAGATGCCAGCCCTTGTGACACAGCGTAAGACAAGAAGAAGAGCCAGAGCTCACCCTCATAAGCAGCGTTCTAAGTACATTTGCCGTCCTGAACGAGTGGTTGAAGCTGGGAATCACTTTGTGTGGGAATTCACTTCTGGTGGTGGAGGAATGGGGATAGGGGGTGGGAGTGTTGGTGCTGTGCACGTCCCTTCTGATGCAGCACTCTTGCACCATTACAGAGTTTGTGAATTTGGAGGTGATGATTGTATACGCACAGCTGCTTCAGTAGTAGATCGTACAGCTCAAAGATTCAGAGACCCCCTGCTGAGACGAGTTGCTATACAGTGGGCAGAGATGAGAGAGCCATGTGGTCTTCCTCCAATGGTACCAGGTGAAGGTGATAGTCCTCATCGGTAGCGAGAATGATAGCAGCATTGGAGCTGTGTATGGAATAAAAGATTGAGTGAAACATGTGTTAGAAGGCCTTAAAATAATAATGGCCTCAGAAACGCGATGTTTGTAATTTAAATTTGGTGCTGATTTCAAGAGGCCGAGCCCTTGAGGCCCCAAACTTCCCCCTCAGGTGGCAGATGGATCCATCAGAATATGTTTATGCATTCAGAACAGTTACAGGAAGCATATCAGCATGATGAAACTATTTTGGGGCCAATGTTTGAGATTGAGGAATAAGTACAGGAGCGGGCTGACTATGCCTATATTGCTGGAAATGTAAATAAGTCTGATATGAAAATGTAACATCAAGTACAATTGAATGATGAAGTATTCACTTCTACATATTTGCTGGTTCAATGAAATCTGAATGCTGCTGGTGAACTCTTTTTCCAATTGAACTTGAAATTATTAAGAAATAATTGAAACTTTTGATATATGTTGAAGTGGGAGCATTGGCAGCAAAGATATTCGTACACAATGAGGAGCTTGCAAACAGGATAGACTTTTATTACAAACTAATGAAATGACTTGAACTGGTGTAATAGAATGCTAAAAATGCATCTTTTACGGGTGAATGGTTGAACTGTGATGAATCCTCATAATGATAAAACTGTTTCAATATTTTTTTTTATTTGGTGAAACTAATAACTATCATTTTGATGAAATGATGATGAAGTTACTTTTCAAGATCAAATATCACTATCTGTAATAATTTCTGTAACTTGCTCAAATATTTTTGCATGAGAACATGCAGTTGTAGTCATAGTCAGTGTCAGTTTTTGTGATAAATATTTTTTCAATAGCCAAATAAAGGTAATTTTCATCAATGTTTGATATATGCTTTGATGGAACTTAAAGCAATATATGCATGAATGGTCCATGCTCAAATTTATTCTTTGATTTAATAACTTTTTGTAGCTTTTGTTATTTTATTTGTATGATTTTTGACTGGAAAATAAAATTTATAACTGTATGTAAAAGTGGTTTTAATTGTTCTGATGTTTCCAACCAAGATGAGCAGAAACATTTCGATTTTCAGTCTTTTGTGACAGAATCATCCCCTTGAATCCTGGTTGGAAATAAATATACATAACCTTAATAGTAAATGTAAAATAGCACACCTTTCTTCATTCATGAAAATTCCACACTCACACACATATTCTCAGTCAGCCATTGGTGAAAATGTTTTTAAAAAATGTCACCTCATTAAATATTTTGTCTCTGCAAAATATTAACACCATAAGTAAGTGTAATTGTTCCATTTTGACTCAAATTTCATTTCAGATTATTGATGCTTGGGAAGGTGTTTTGACTTCAGTGTGATCCGTCACATCTTAATTTAATAAAAATTTAAAAAAAGGAAAAAGTAGATGTACTGTTTAACCTCAAGTTAATACTGTGGCATTACCTTTTTCACTTATAAGAAGAACTGTAGGAATTTCATAGTGTAAAAATCATGCCTTGCCAGATTTAAACTTGAATCCCTTGATGTCTGATGGGAAACTTGTGTTGCTTGAAACCTCTGCATTTAAATGTTGGCTTTAACCTTTCGGTCTGTGGTGGAATGCATATGGCTACAATTACTTGTGACATTATATATATGGTGGTTCATCACAATATCTTATTTCCTCTAAGCTCTTAGAAAATCACAGAGTAAGAGTATGCCTTGATAGATTCATTGGCTCAAGCACTCAGCCAAAAATCAAGAGATCTGTGTCCTGGTCGAGGTGAATGATTTTTATATTGTGAAATTACTGCACATTGACTCCAACAAAGTAACTGTCACAACATCTCACGAAATTCATTGATTTATATGAAGAACAGCTGTTGCCCTCTCCTTCTGGTAATTAGAGGTGTATTTTTCATGGAGTTCTGATAGCCATGCCTCAGCATCTTTATAGGATTCTGTATTTTTAATGTCTTTCTCACCTAGAGATAGACCCATACATCCACAAAGTACTGCTACTTTTGGTCCAAGATTAATAATGAATACGCTCATTTCTTTCACAGCTACCTATTCGGAGACATCCATTTTCATCTGCTACCTAGTGGATGCACTTAGTATCTGAGGCCTAACTCCGAAATGTTGATGGTAATGAAAATGTAGGTATGAAGAACAGTGATTTGGAGAAGATCTATGTATATATCACACAAATCAACTGTAGAATTTATGACCACAATGACGAAGGAAATAATTTAGCTGCAGTAGAGCATTTTTAGCCCTGCTTTTCTTCTTATTCCAGTGACCATCATCACAAATCAAGCATTTAATGTGAATTTAACTCCCTATTTCCTTAAGATTTGTAAAATTAATTTCTCTGTTTGATCTTTTGTGTTGAGCATCCTATTTTTCAGGTTGACTATATGAGCTTAAATGTGGTTCCTGCACAAATGAAGGCATCTTTTAAAAGAAACGATGTCATATCCCAAAGGTCAGCTGAAATCCATTCCTGCCAAGGTACATGAAATCATACATGCAGACCCAATGGCTATGCAGTTTTCGATGCTGACTCCCTTTCAACAGAAAAGCTAAAAAAATAAGGTATTCAAAAAAAAATATTATAGACGACGAACTACTGAGGAGAGAATGATCTTTGGAGCACCAAATCAGTCTTAGAGGAAGGTGTCTAAGATTACATGGGAGGGTTAGCTAGTGTTGTTAGATATGTTAATGGTCTTCACATTCACTTTTAATTTATCCAGCTTCTCCTGAAATACATTACTAAATACTAATTACTGATAAACACTTCAGAAAATACTAACTTATATATTATGTTGGACTTCAGTAATTTGGGCCAATTATTAATAAGGCATCCATTTATTCAGTGCATATCTTAAAGAACAGAAATATATATTTTTTTAAACCTCTAATTTTTTTCAGGTAAATTTTAAGACACTGTGGGAGATGGTGCGACATTGACTTTTAATGGAGTCATCTAAATGTGCATTACACTCCAATAATTTCAGAGTGTAAAAATTATTCATCTTGAACAGCACTTGAACACGGATCAGAATGATTTTTACCCTCTGAAATTCTTGCATTGTAATGCACATTAGGTGGATCGCTCCATTAAAAGTTACTGTCATGGTATCTTCGGAGGTTTCTTGGAATTCATCAAAAGTAAAACACCCCTAGTGTTTTAATTTGGCTTTAACCACATGGACTGTGGTGCATCACGAATGACTATGAATGCCTGTGACATTGTATGTATGGTATTTTGCCACAATATCTTGTTCCTTTAAAAGCCCCCAAAATCATAGAGTGTAAGAGGATGCCTCAGTAGCTTAACTGGATAAAGCACTCTGGTGGGCATCAAAGGATGCGGGTTCAAATACCTCAATCAAGGCAAATTATTTTTATGCTCTGGATTTTTTGCATTGTTTCCTCATGTAATTAGGATTTTTGCATGCTGTTTATTTAGAGCAGGTAGCTGTAATAAATATTTAGGAGTAATTCTGGGAACATGGTATTCTTACTTCTTCTTGTTTTATCTCTTAATCACCCCGAGGAACTCAAAACTTCCTTCTTCCCTCTTTGACCAATGAGTATTGTTATTTATACATTATATATATAATTATTACATGTATAGGGTCCGTACAATAAGTACACGGACTGGTTCCAAAAATAAAAGTTTATTGCAGTTATCATTACAATTACTTAATAATCTTCAAAATACATTCTTCCTGCATCAATACACTTAGTTTGGTGCGTCTGCTACTCGGTAAAAGCCTGCTGGAAGTCGGTTTCCAGAATACTGTTGAGAGCCTTTGTCATCGCAGTTTAAACCGCCTCAGTGGAGTCGAACCGATAACCTTTGAGCTCTATGCGAGCTATCCTCTGAGGTAATAATGCTGTCCAGAAAATCTTCATCTTCCAGGATGCAGTCGAAAATTTCTTGCAAAATTTCCACCTGCGACAGTTTTTGTTCCTCGCTCAAGGCTTTCAGCACCAGCTTTGTGCACACTTTCCTCGTCGCAAGATCCTCTGTTGCAATGGTGTGGATGGTTTCAACTGAAAGCCGGTCTCCTCACTGATAAGGGCGATGGTTAAACACCCGTCAGAGTCCAAAACTTTTTTCACTTTGGCCACCTGAGCATCCATTCAAGCAGTTGTTGGGCATCCAACGAGCTCCCGGCCTTCCTTAAACATTTTGTGCCACTCAAAAACTCTAGTACGGCTTAAGGCATCATTCCCATTAGCCTGTTTAATGAACTCAAGGTTCTCCGACATGGATTTCCCGAGTTTAACGCAAAACTTCACAGCGTAGGGTTGCTCGATGGTGCGCTCCATGCTGGAGCGATGACACCACAAACAATCACACGTCACAAAAATCCACCTCCTGTCTCAACGCATGCCTGGAGGGGACTGAACTAAAGTGCACCTGAGTGGTGGATGACCCCTCTACTGAGCTGACCGGTCGGACCCCCATCCACCGCTCCATTGAGGCTACAGTGAACCAGTCACGATACTTATCGTCCGGACCCTGTATATTTATGTATACTGACCCACACACACACATATATATTTTCTATAGTTTCTTTTGTGGCTTTTGATATGCCTTTTTTGGTATACAAGTTCCATTTATTCTCTACAGGACTAAGCTACATTCCCTTGCTCATGATTTTCTCTACACCCTGCTGATATTCCTTCCTTGTCAATCCAGTCAATGCTTAAACATTCCATTTCCTAATCCACCGCCCCTGCCTTTTGAAAAGGACCCTACACTCATTACAACCAAATTGAGGTCAGAGTCCACATCCGCTCTCAGGAAGTTGTGCAAATTTATCACACTGTTCCTAAACTTATGCCTAACCATAATATAATCCAACTGATACTTTTCTGAGTCACCTGGCATTATCCATGTATACCTAAACCTTTTGTGGTGTCTTTGTGGTGTATTGGTGATGATTAACCCCTGTCTCCTGCAGAATTCAATTGCTTTCTCCTCACAGTCATTCCTCGTTCCAAAATCTTAGTCCCCCACCTCATCATCATCTCTTCCTTTGCCTACTATCGCATTCCAATCCCTCATCACTATCAAATGTTTCTCTGTAGGGACACACACGACCATGCCCTCTAACTGATCGTATATCCTATTGACTTCTTCCTCCTTACGACTGCTCGGTGGCATGTATACCTGAATAATGACCAAGTTCGTCAGTTCTGCTTTTATCTCTACTAGTAATATTCTATCCATTGGTTGTTCTATGTTGACTAAGCTTCATCCTACCTCTTTATTCAATACCAAGGCAATCCCTTGTTGGCTCTTGTCTCCTCCGCTGTATATTATTCTATAACTATCACTCCAGTAATCCCCATTATCCTTCCATCTCACCTTGCATAGACCTAAAATATCTATATTTCCCCTTTCCATCTCTTGCTGACTCTAATTTTTTTGTCTCTAACATTGTCCTAACATTCCAAGTTCCTATTCTAACTAAATTGGTCTTCTTCTTCCATGTCTTATGTCCTACTGCTGTTGGTTTTCCCTTATAATGGATTTGTTAGATGACGACCACGGAAGCCATGCCCCTCCTGCTGCCGGGCATGACACATTTCCCATGGACACATTGGGCCGAGTCCTGTAGCTGCCAGGACTCTATAGTGTCCATCATTATATTCTTGGGAATAATAATTGAGGTGGTTTCCCATTGCCTTCCTCAATAGTATTTTTAATGAGACACCATCACTCAATGGCTGCCCCACTGGGTTTAGATGCCTTTGCTGCCACCTCACTGAGGAACAGACTCTGCATGGACTACCTCTTGTCTGGCTCCTAACCTTTGACCTATCTGGCATGGGTGACCTTAACAGGAGTAATTATCATTACTCCTGCCAGCACAGCCTAATTGGGCATCGGAATGCACAACCCCTTCCGCCATCTCAAGGTTGGTTTATGTTTTTGATAATAATAATGTAAATTTAATTACTCTTTGTATGACATTTTGGACATTGAGGCAGCCAATTAATTGAATTAAAGTGCAAGAATACACTTTATTCCCCTCCTGAGGCCACTGACTAATTAATTTAGAAGTGGTATGAGGACATATTTCTGAATGGAAATTTCTTGTAAAAGTGGCGAAGTAAGAGTCCATTTCCTCTGCATTACATGTGCCCGCACTATTGAATAGTCAATAGCCAGTTGTGTTATAGTTGTATAAGCCAGAAGCATTACACATTGCCATTCAAAGATATGCAGAATACTTGTACTAAGACACTTAAGTGTTAAAAACTCTAAATTATATGCATGAATTTACATGTATTCTTATTGTATTTATGTAAAATTATTGCTACATTCCATGCAATTTCTGTACAAAGTTCAAAAAACCCATAAAGATAAATCTGATTTTAAATTCACCCACCACAAATAAGTGTCTGATTCGTTCACATGAATTCCATAAAGTTGAAGTAATTAATCAAGGAAAACCATGGATCCATGATAAAAATACGGACTTTAAGTATTTGTGTAGAATGACAAAATGTTTCTTTTTATTTTTGCATTTCCTACATAATTTAACATCATAATCAGTTATTATTCAGCAATCTATGGCATTTTTCAAAATATTAGTAAGCTTCTTTAGGACATGAAGAAGTCATAATATTTTTCTTATGCTCTAGGAGTTGGGATGGTTGAGGAAAATTATTGCAATAGCACTGTTTTTGATATGCTCTTCAGTATTATTATTTAATCAATTAATTTGCCTCTGAAAACTGGTATTAACTGCTTCTAGGAGTTGGATGAGTTGATTGTATGTTTTCATTGCTATCCATAATGTTTCTTTCCAATCCTTTGGTGCCCCTTTCATTCGCAATAACAACCTCTGGAAAATGGCCGACCCTTGTTACACGCTGCTGACTGGTCACAATTGTATGGCTTCCTCCACAGTATCTGCTGCAAAGGTGATTTTCCTTTTGATCGCTAGCAATGAAAATGGAAACAATGTTCTTCAATTAGCCAACTTTAATGCATTGACAAAACTTAATTATTTATAGACTCTAATAACCGCCTGTACTTTCAGTTGGAAAGGTTCCAAATGAAGTGTAAATGGTAAATATTTAGGGTACCCAGAAGTTCAATTCACTTTGGATGACTTTACACAGGGTCTGCAAACCTGATGATATTTAATGAAAGCTCTTTTCAGGAACATTTGCTTGGAAAAATTTTCAATGCCACCTATATCCATCCACTTGAATCTATTTGATGACCATTGACCCCTGGTTAGTGGTTTGGGCAGAAAGGATCAGTTAGTCATTGTCACATTGGTCAGCAAATTTGTCATGTAGGTTTTATACTGTTGTTTATGATTGTCAAAAATATGAGAACTAAATGAAATACCCATAGTCATTGATAAATAATGTAAAAGAACATTTTGCAAATGAATATAAAGGCTCTCATCAATGGCCATTCATTGAAAATGTATGCATTCTTGGTCAGTCCAGCAGCACACCTTTGAATTTTCATTTATCATTTCCAACAAAAACATAAAGAGGAAGAATTGATATATACAAAATAATTTTTGGTTGCATATGCACTTTGTCATTACCTCAATGAGTCAACCTTTATTAAAATAGGTAATAGTATTTGCTGCTGAAATATTATGCAATTGCATTTTGAAACTTGAGAGAAGCAAAATTTATTTTATAAAGATGGGAACTCTAGGAAAAGATCCTATTTTCAGAGCTTCTGACAAAAGTACCTCCCACTATTTGAAGCAGTCATTAAATAAGTGAACTGATTTACTTCTAATGTTGTGTTTTGTACTCTTGGAAAAACTCAACAATTAACCCCATTGTATGTTCATTCCATGTAGTCAGATGCTCTGACATTATGCTGTCTTCCTGGATGTTCCTTCTCTAATGCAAATGTAAATTTCCATAAAGTTTTGTTCACACCATTGTAAGGTCATTACAGTCGGGAACACTGCTATTCCTGGTAATGTAAATTCATGATTAACTGTGCTTGCAACTTGAGTAATGTCATTCCAAGTAGTGCTAATTGAAATTTCTCCCTGATTTTGGCAAAGGAACAACCCTGTTCCCTCATTCCCATTTATGTTGTCCATCTTGCACTGGAAAATTCCAATACATTTCACAAAGAATACAGCCTGAAACGTGAAATTTTTGAAAGTGCTTCTCCTTGATGCTGCACTTTGAGTGATGAAATGCCAGCTCATTTAAGACCATTATCCTCACCCAATCAACTAGCACTCCTGCACATTTGATGACCATGTAATATGCTTTTGATTCAATAATATATGTGGAAGGATTGCCTTATAATGTGATTCGTGTATATTTTATGACAGCTTTTTAGATGCACACTGGAGTGGTAACTCTCATGGTACAGGTTCTTACACTGTGTGTGCTTCCTTTTCTGAAGGTGCTTAGGAGTCAAGATAATTGATTTCCATGACTCCTTCCTACAGCAAATGCAGCACATGTGGCCTTTTAGTGGAACCAGTAATGAAGTAATTCATTTTAGTGGTTTCATTGATGAACCAATTACCATATATCTTTTAATATAGCCTGAAGTACATACAAGCCCCCAAAACATTAATATAAAATCCTTGGATAGAGTTGAAGAAAATAAAATAAGCTTAAGCTCTGAGCAGTTCTTAATACAATCCTCAATTAATGAATATAAATACAAGAAAATTAAATACTTATAAAATTGAATACATACCAATATATGTTTATGAATATTTTCATGGCTGATTCAATGAAATACAAGGTCAGTGGCTGGTGTTCCTGTGACATATTGTCTAAGCAGGACAATTAAATTTTCACCGGCTGTATATCATGACTCATGAAAAATCTCCATATTTTTATGAATTTCAATTTAGTGATTAGGTTTCCATTAACCAGAAGAAGCAAGAAATTCCTCAGCTCATACATGAAGATATATAGTATATTATCCTATAATATACCCTATATATGATTTTAAATAGAAATTGAGCCTTATGAAACCTGTATTAAATAAAGCCTCATCATTTTATTTTGTGGAAACAAATCATTCAAAAATATTTTAGTTCAGATAAGTATCAGGGCCAGTGACCCTAAAGGTCAGGTGTGCCAGAGGATCTTTCTCTTCAAGAGGTGATTCAGAATTAGATATTATGCTCCAATAATGATAGGTCAGTTTAAATATTTCTTTTGCGAAGTTTCTTCCATCTTAATACTGTGACACTCATGGAATGATACACCAGCCATGAGAAAATCAAGTTCATTACTATTTTTTTTGCATGGATTGGCACTCTTCATAGAGTTGGGTCCATTGATCTGTTGCTTGTTTAGCTTATTAAAAAATTTGGCTCCTGGGAGCTTTTATGTTGGGTGAAAGAAAAGCATCAGACTCACACACATATCAGCAGTAAAAAAATAAAGATACCCAAAACTGATGTTTTAAAAAAGAAAAGAGTAAATACATTATTCAACTAATAATATTATTTATGATACAATTATTAAGAATTGTGTTTTTTGGATTATTCTGATATCCATGTTCTGGTATCAGGTCAACTTGAAATGCCCACTGAAAAACAACTCTTTATGTTATTAGGAATGTCATTTTGGTGCATAATTAAATTGTTTGAAAAAATTAGCTTTTACCTTTTTGGAGCTGATTCTATCAGCCTTTGTTCAACCATTGCATTTTCAAAGTGCAGCATATTTCGACTTGGCAACCTAAAAGCAACAATTGGAAATTATGTTATGCATGAAAGAATCTTATAAAAGAATATCTAATTTTGTTGCATACATGTACATACTATATTTATTATCTTCTCTTCATCAGCTTGTGAGATTACAGGTTCAGAAATTTCTATGCTATGTATCTCCTCCCTCACCTTTTTGGCCTTTACTGGAATCTCTCAAGCTTCTACCCCTACCATTTATATATATTATATGTTCAATAGTACTAATCTGGGAAAAATGTAACTCACTTTGCTGAAATTGCATTATCCATACTTACTCAACTATCATGAAATATGACATGTACCTCTTTCCAATTTTTCTGATGAAGACTGCCACTTGACCAAAAGAAATGATTACAAGACATTTTAATAAACTTCTTAAGTCAGCAAAATATGCTAGTGGTATGCATCCATGAAAAGCAGCTTGAATCATTCCCACTGAGTGAATTGTGTTACACTGTTTGTGAGTATATTAATAATACTGTACTAAAATGATTATTGCTTATTTTATGTCTATAGATAAATGTAAATTTGTATTTTTTTTACTTATCTCATTCTTCATGTAAATGATGGCATATGAGGAAAGAATATTGTTATTATTATTGGAGCTCAACAACATCTCCTTTGCACTTAACTTGAGGAAAAGCAGATATGTATTAATTTATAGTTAGCAATACTAAAGACATTTTGTTCCCTTGAGCCAGTGCTCTGAAATGCACAATATTCTTGGGCTTTCTTCTTCCAAACAGATTCATAACTGATTCACTTTGTCTTTCAGCGATTGAACATTTGAATGCATCAATTTGAGTGAGCTACCAAGGTTAGTGCTTAGTACACTTATATCAACAGTTGTTTATGAGATCTGTTTCCCTGATCTTTTCAGCAATAGCTAATGTTGAATATAACTTCACTCAAAATCTTTCCTGCTAATGTGCATACCATTTTTCCCTGTGAAAATATCATGTAAGTACCAGTTAGGATTGAAATATAAGACTTTGAGAGTGTTACATGCCCCTCTCATATTGCTGTTTACACTTTTCATGGACTTATGCTTTATGTCCCTGTAGTACAACCTGTAGTATAAAACTTCATTCACCTAAACCCTTTCTTTGGGAAACCTTTGTTTTACAAACACTATCAAAGAGGAAACATTATCAATGGCATTTTTTTGTAATTTGGCTTTTCTTAGACTACTCGTATTTGTGCTCCAAATGAAGAATAATCTTTTTAGATGTTGATGGAATTAGTATTGTTTTCAAACTTTGTTTGAAATTGAGTGTTCTTGATCCCAAGCATTTATTTCAAAATTCACAACACTTAAATGCTTCCGAATCAAGCCATCTACTTGGAATAAATGACTTATAAATAGGAATAAATAATGTGACGTACATATATTAAAGATATCCACCTATACATGGTCAGCAACAATGCATTTATTGATTCCAGATAGATGGCATCTTACATCTCAGGTGTTAGAGATTTTAAATTTATTGAAGCAATATTTTATTTTTATCTTGAGTATATGTGCAAGTATTTTGCCTCTATAATATTAAACGGATGAAAAATCACAGGAGACAAATATTTCAATTCAATCCCATGTTTAACCATATCATAAAACTTACCTCTTATTTTGCTGTCTGACCTGGTCCAACTCATAAGTTAGGTAGGGACGCATGCTTCTGTGTGGAGGTAGGCTAGCCACCCGTGGTAATGCTGGAGCATTTAAAGTAGTTCTCATAACTACTTTCATATCGCATGATATACAGTTCAGGTTCCTAAGAATTTCAAATACCTCACATTTTTAGTGTGCCTACATATTTATGATTCTGAGCTAATAATTTTATTTCAGCAAGCTCTTAAGGTATTAAAGATATTTTTATAAGTGTTTTAGAATTATTTTTTCTGGAGTCATAAACAATGTTCAGGAAATTCATTTTTGTTTCTTTATATTGTTTGAGCAAGGAATGGGATATTGGCATCAGACAGAAAATGAATGTTATATAAAAAAGAATAATTAATTCTCAATAATTAAAAACAATTAAATTTTATCAGTGAACAGTGTGTTTAAATGTTTTGAAATTGAATTTTCATAACTTAGAGACTTCCTGTATAAATATTCGGTTATTGCCTTAGTTAACCATGTAGTTAAGAATGATAGTATGTTGTGCTTGAACTTAAGTATGAACTCTAGCTGGTATGAAGATTGAATTTAGGCTAATTGAGTCCTCAGGAACTGACTGAAGAATTCCAGATTCAACCATGGCTAGTTTATCTAGGCTTTCTTTAGTATTGGTAGTTTTCCTTGAGCAATGTGTTCTGGTAGCCACAACCACAGCCAACAGATGCTAGAGTCAGCAGAGAGTGTAGCTTATAGGAATGAAAATTTAGGCAGCAGATTGCTGCTTAGCTTACTGCTAAAAGCATTTTATGTTGCTATTTTTTTAATATTCACTTTTCATAATGGAGAAGAAAATGACTATTAAGCTTTTTAATGGAATCAGAATTTTTTCGGTGAGCATTTCAGTTCACGTGGCCATCACTAGCTACAAGTCATGGACACAATGTGTGATCGTATTCATATCTTAGTTATTTATATTTTCTCCATTCAAGTTTGTGGAACAGTGCTTCATTTGCTTTTTGAACTACATACCACAGGGAAGATCAATAGGAAATGTGATGTGTGAGTGATGAAAATGCTTTTCAAAATATAGGATTACAGCAATGAGGACATTATCTGTAATGTTTTTGTAACATAGGCATTCAGGATAATTATAATAACGTACTTTTTACCTTATCAATTTCTTTTTGGCCCCCAAAGCTTCTATCTCTTGTCGTCTGGCAGTCATAGCCTTGATTCTCTCCTGTATGTTTTGCATTTTATTATCAATCATCTCTTTTAAGGGGATGATTTCTATTCTATCAATTTTGGAACTTATTTCTTTTTGAATGTCTTTCAATGCATTCAGCCAGCCTCTTTCCTAATTAAGAAAACATAATCACATATAATAACCTGGATAATGTTGGTAGCATTCTATATTTGGCTGTGTTGCAAAGAACTAAACAGTAGAACTACTGTTCAGAGTTACTGGATTTCAGGTCAAGCACAATAGCCTGAACACTGTGCCTTTTATGCTTATTGCTAAATTAATTTTGCTGATTCAGTTCAGTCATTAAAAAGTGGTATTGCTTAGAGAACTATAATAGGAACCATTTATTTCTTTACAAAACAATTTAGGCTTGACTTAGATACTGGTTCATTTATGTACATGTTCAAGTTAAAATGGAGGATATAGAAGTATATAAACTTGCTTTACTGGAAAAAAAAATCCCAAACCAATAATATATAGTGTAATATGTATTAGCACATCTTAATATTTTGAGTTATGTCATTCTTGAGGACAAATTTCTATCTGATAAATGGCCCTTAAGCATTTCTGTTTGAAACATCATCATTTAAACTTAAATTGATCATGCAAATTCCTGTGATTCCATTGATGGTGGTTAAGCATTCTACTCTCACCCTTGCTCTTATGCACTCTGTATATTTATTTTTTTGCTAAAAAAATTCTTTTAAGTTAAAAAAAGATTAATAACAACATTGCTTATAACTCCACTACCTATTTCATTGCACTCTCCTTCCAAGATGCCTTTACTCTATAACACTTTCAAAGTTCCATTATTCAAACCAAAACTTTTGTTCTTCCAATTGTATGTATTAATACTCACATTAAAAGGTTTACTTTGGATAGTGCCCACATGGTAGTCTACTTGTGGGCATATTATTCTGGAATATATCTTCTCAGAAAAACAATGACTTATAGAGTTTTATCCATTTGGACCAGAGATACCACAAGGATCTTTATTGCAATGGCATTCCCTTTCCTTCAACATCCTTTGCAGTTTACTCTGATCAGTGCAACCACATTTAGAATATGTCATGGCAAGGGCAAGAGGGTGCCCTTAACCTCTACCCTCTCCTATGCTTTCTAAAGGGGCCTTAGGAAATAGTAGAGGGGTCTTCAGATCCCTAAAATACTCATCGCCAGAAGCTTGTTCAAGAATGTGGAAGCAGGGTTAACCATATGCTGATGTGAAGACATTTGGTGAGGAGAGACTTTCATTTTGCATACTAACTCGCAAATACATATCCTTAGACTGATGGCAAGATCCATTTCAACAAGGATTATGGTGCTTTATAACTGCCTTAACTTCTTTGTGTAGTCATTTGATGCAAAATCTTTTTTCTCACAGTCACATAATGTTATCACTGGAAATTGCCTTCTGAGTGGCCATGGCCTCAGTTTTCAGAAATAGTTCACTTATCAAACAAAAATATTGCCAGCAGTAAAATTGGAGAAATTATAGGAAAACTCAATAATCGTTATTAGTATATAAAATATTTTGTTGCAAAAATGTTTCCAATAAGTGTATTCTCTAGAGCATGCTTTACAGCAGCTGGGCAAGGACTGGATTCAATGATAGAAAATAAATTGAATTTACAGCTAGTGAGCTGAATCAGGTACATTGCTTTGGCATCACCATTTCTGTATCCTAAGAAACGTAATAGAAGGTAGATTTGCATGCAGTATGATAATTCATGAAGGAAGCAAGACAAACCCCTGAGTGCTAAAAATTAATCATGATGCTAATAGGTAGTATAGACATAGTATGATAAGAAATGTATATTTTGTCATATTTATGAAATGAAAACTGTTAAAATTTCGTTTGGTGAAAGAAGTAAAATTTTTTATCTGTTAATTCACCTGTTCTCCAAGTTTTGCTTGTGCATCATCTATTGTGCGATTTAATTCCTCAAAAGCTGCATCAAATTGATCATGAGACACCTTGCGGTTTACAGCAAGAGCATCAGCTTTGTCTGTTAGGGCATCTTCCAAAGCTTCTTTATCAGCTTTCATTATTTTTATCTGCTCAATTTGTTCTAGCAGAACCTGAAGGTATTAGATATGAATCCTTAAATACCCTCTTTAAACAGAATTCATATGCAAGGGTAAATCTCTGAGTGAAGAAAGATTAAATAGACTGCGTGAAGATGTAAAGAAAAGATAAGTCAAGACTTTAGACAGAGAAATATCATGCATACCACAGATTAAATAACTTTAATAGGTAAGTCACATAACTGGAAAAGAATGAGGAAGTCATAGAACAGAGTATAATTTTTAGCAAGATGGAGAAATGTAAATATGATACTGATTCATGTAAGAGAAGTCACCTATATACCATAAAAGGTACAGGAAGTCACCAAATAGATAAGGAAGACAGCAATAAATGATAGGAAAATATGATGGATGGATTCCAAAGAAACTGCGGGAGATGCCGCAACTGTAACTTTTAACGGAGTCATCCCGGTCAAGGAGAATGATTTTTACACTCTGAAATTGTTGCATTGAAATTATGGGTGGAGAAATGAAGGTAAATTTATAAAGTAAATAAGGAAAGGCCCAGAGAAAAAACATAGTACCAGAGTTATCTATTAAGCATAGATTGAAAGGGAAAACACTTGTTGAGCATTTTGGTAAGGAAATTAGGTCAGGAGGAGTAGACATAGATGAAGAATGTGTGATGAAATAGGAGACAGCCTAGGTCCACACAATTCCTAGTTATTGGAAAGGGGCAAGGTTATCCAAACTTAAGCAAGTACATTATACATTTCTCATGCTAAGAAGTCTATTTTGATACTAGCATTTCCATGCAATATTTTATACTGAACTCATGCAAAAAATATGATAGGAGATTATGAAAAATGATATGAAACTGACTTCGTTGGTGCAATTGATTTGCTTGCTCTGCTTACCCACTGTTTTTGGAATTCATATTTATCAATGAGATTTCATAGTAAAGTTCCTTTCTCTCATCAGCTTTGTAAAATTTTCTCATGGGAATACACTCACATTTATATCAGTTTGTTTATCTTCATTGCCTGCTGCTAGCTTTGCGGTCGTTTCATTCAAAACATCTATATTTTCTTCCAAGTTGATTACCTTCTCATACAATTCCCCAAGAGATGTCATGTCCTTCAATCAATTAAGTGGAGCATACATTAAAATGTTTGGTACATGCAGCGGTAGTAAAGTGCATAAATAAATCTTTAATCAGAGAACAGAATAATTAGAATGAATCTAATCACTACTACTATGATTTTCTTGTGCAATACATGCCCCATTTCTTTTGCCAACTCCTGGCATGCAGGGATCAAATAATGTTAATACATATTATATCATATTATAGAGTTAAAGCATATTATTTAAATTCCTATGCAGTCTTTATGATAGTAGGTACTTACTGAAATTTCAGTTTTGGAATTGATATTGACTTTTTCAAGAATGGTGGCAAGTTCTTTTTCCAGTTCTACTGTGTGCACTTGGGATTGATCTATTTGTTCAGCTAAGTTATCACGCAGATCATCTATTCTAGATGAATGCTCCTTTAACATATCTTCAAGTTGTGCTATTTTATCAGAGTCATAGTTAATGGAATCTTCAGTAATTGGGCTGCCAGATTTTTGTATCTGCATAGTAATTTTCATAGTCTTGAAATCAGTCACATCAAAATTAAATAAAACATTTCATACCTGTAATCGTTAATTAAATTTAACAAATATACTCCATCCAGTACATAATTTAAAATGCATCAATCACCATTAGCACAAATAATTTTGGTCTCCTCAATATTCATTCCCAGTTTGTTTTATGGGAGGCTATAATGCATTTATACATGTATATGCAGATAAATAGGCTATTGGGTAAGTTTATACAATGTTCAAGTGTTTACCCTTTTGACATTTAAACTTCACCCAGATATTAAAAGAAAGCCAGTCCAATGAAGTTCCCCGAGTCGTTCCCAGAAAAGGTTCTATTATGTGATGAAATAATAGTATCTTTAACATATGATTTTGCAGTACATTTAAAGGAATCATTTTGCTTCTATATAAAGATTCTATTTAATATTCTTAGTCACTTCATACAAAGTCTGTCCTAACTGTAGAAGGACTGAGACAATTAAAAAAAATTGATGCCAGTATTGATACATTCACTTAAAAGTCTACGAAGTAGCACCCTGGTGTGTCCACACATTAAGGTGCCAGTGGGTTTTCCATGCCTAGTATGCCTTCTGGAATGCAGCACCTGAAATACTGCTAAGCTCCCTTGTCACAGCCTGTTGTAATGATTCCACCGAGACATAGTGACGTCCTGTCAGCAAGGGTTTGAGGCGGGGGGAAGAGGAAGAAGTTGGGGCATTGTCTATAAAATTTGCATCCTCACTCACATGGTCGAGAAGCTCTTGGCAGTTCCACGTACAAGTTTCCATTTGTTCATTCAAAAGAACTTGCATCATCAACTTCGCACACAATTTCCTCAAGCCCATGTTTTCGGTCACAAGTCATTTCACGTCACATTTAGGGATGTCAAGTTCATTAGAAACCATTCAAACACTTAATCTGCGATCCCTATCCAGCAAAGCCTTTACTTTTACAAGATTTTCATCCCTTTTTTCATCGAAGGGCATCCTGAATGTTTGACATCTTCAGCATCATCTCCACCTTCCTGATACAAATTATGCCACTCAAAAACACCCGATCTACCCATGGCATCATCACCATAAGCTGTATTGAGCATGTCATGAGTCTCTTTCCTGGTTTTGCCCAGTTTCACGCAATATTTGATGGCATAGCGCTGTTCCAATAACCATTCATGACAGAGCTTAATGAGTCACATTATAGAGGTTTTGCAAACAAATGATTCGCACTCCTCAAAGGCTGAGAGCCAACTACCACTGGCCTTCAGTCTTTCCTGACGCTCCCCTTCCTCAAAACCAGCCGGAGAAACTGCCACCAGTCCATCCATCTATCCGGAAAAAATAAGTCTTAATACTTGTGGGACAGATCTTGTAGTCCAATAGGGGTACTATTTGGATGGAAGTGCAATTTCATAAAACAGAATCATTGTGACTCTATTCACTATTTTGACTGATCTGATCAATGTAGGAAAATCAGGGTGAACACTCAGTCATAACAATTAGAAAAAAGTAGGGTATCAATCAGTTTATTCTAAAATATTGAAAAAAAGACTTTTTTGTCATATTCTTGCTTTAAAAAAAAGCCGGGGACTCGATATGGAAATTTGGAATATGATGAGGGAAATAGGAATTCCCAAATGAGGGTGATATTCCTTTTAGTTGCAAGATCAATTCATGTCTCCCATAGTCCATCCCTGGCAAGGATGAAAACTATGGTAGGATAGACATTGATGATGATGATTGAATGATATGCACAAAGAACACCTAATCAGATTTAAACATTGGGGTGTGAAATTGGAAAACAAGGATGTTTGTAAGGAATATAAGGAAAAAGTCAAGGCTGGGAATATAGAAAATAAGTGGCCACATTGGAACTACACCATATTTGTATATTTTATATCCCCAGTGATTTAATTCAGGATAACATCCTAAATGCTTACACTTTAGATGGACTTGGAAATAATAGTCATGTAAAGTTACAATAAAATGAATTTTATGTTAATGATCACCAATCAATACAGAGGTAAACTTCCAGTCACTTCATAGTGCAGTAGAGATTTGGACTGTCACTAGTAACTATAATGTAGTGCATATCATGAGGCTTCATTTTGTCCACCACATTATTTCCTTCCTCATTTCTCCTGATTTTCTACCTCCTTTCACACCATCTAAAAAGTCTATTATTTTTCTTCTGCTCAGAAAAGTCTCCTTTCTCCTGGTAACTACACCCGAATTCCCGCTAAATTGATTAAGTTAACTTTTATCTCTAGCAGCTAAATTTTATCACCAACCCCCATACCAGTTTCTTCTGTAGTACAAAAGATATTCCATGTATACTCCCCTCCTCCTCCTGTATCACTCTGTAACTATCAATATTTTCTTTCTTCCACGACCTTAGCATTCTTCAAGCCTTTCATGTCTCTAGTACAAGTAAAAAAGTTACTAGCATCTTCTAAGTCATATTTTCCTCTGTTTTCAGATTGGCTGTTAAAGGATTTCATATTATGATGGCTGTGAAGGTCTTGCCTCCCTCTTTACCAAGTATTATAATACTGCCCAAGGGAAGTGAGTCCCAAACTTTCCAGGATTCATTATTAGTTTTTTACTGCCATAATAATTTGACAGAAATAAAAAATTGATGCGGTTTCTTATTGCCTCCTTCCTCAATAGTGTTGTTATTTAACATCATCACTTAAATGATTACCACCCCAGGATCAGATGACTTTGCTGCTACCTCATTGAGGAACATTGTGGGGTGTGGACTACTTTTACCCGGCTCCTAGGTACCCTTTATTGTGGTAGGTCACCCCATATCTCTGTGAGAAACCTAGGTGACATTTCCTTCTCTGAACACAGCACTAATCCCTTGACACATTTATTTCCTCCCTCAATTCTTCCTCCTCTTTCTCTTCGACCCCCACTACCTATTCACAAAAGTCCCTTTCCTTGATATCAACATACCCCTCATCAACTGAAAATTCCAAAACTCTGTCAATTTAAAGCCCGAAAATAAAAAATAGTACAACCACTATATCAGCTGCCACCCGTCTCACACTAAATGTTCTCTTCTGCAATCTCATTCTATCTTTTGTCACCAAATCTATTATATGCCAACTAACTTGTTAAATTTTTCATCTGATTACACAACTCTCTCCTTAACCATAATTTCCCCATGACACTATTGAATAAAAAATTCCTTTGAAATTTCCTCAAACCCAAACCTTCCAAAAATGACAAGCTGCACACCCTCTCCAACTGCATCTCTTATTTCCCAAGCATTCAGTCACTAAATTATATTCCCAAAGACCTTTTCCTGATTCTGACCAATTGCAAAATAATGTCTAACCTTTCACCAAAATGTCCCTCCATTATTTTAAAATGATCTGCCGACCTATCTGACATCTTAAAATTTACTGAACCCCAATCTAAATCCGTGACTTTGCACAATTTCACATGAACACCATACCATAGACCCAAATGTAAAACCTTTTCCATTTTCACTACTCCTTCCCTCCCTTTACAACTCATCATTTCATTCCCATCCCATTCTATTTAACTTTACACGTCTGCAATAAAATTTACCAACTGAATTGCATACTTTGCCCCTCCATGTTTGGCAACGCACCACAACCTGCAGCCTTAACCATGAATCTTCCCACCACCAACACATCAGTCGGTCTAACAGTTACCAAACTAGCCTCCCTCCACATTTTTTCTCTTTCTTTGCAATTATTGTTTCCCCCTCTCCCTCAGACTCACCACTACAGCTCTATGAAGTAGCATTTATTTGGCTCCTATGAGCATGCTCAAACCTGAGTTTGGACCTTGCCCACCTCTGGGTTATCTCCATCTTCTCATGAAATCTCCCTACTAACTTTTGCCTCCCAAATCACCCTTTACCCTCCCCTTCTCCTGAACCTTTCCTCCTCCCTTGTCTATCACATGTACTCTGTCTTCTTCCTTCCAGTGAAAAGAATGTTTTTCTATCCAAATGTTCAATTAAAAGGTAGGTAGTTCAGTTTTCAATATGATTAAGCTCAGCTTGATGGTTAATAATATTTGAAAATCAAGTTCTTATAAAAAAACAGATTAATAAGATGACTTAAAATGATGACAAGAGGCTCATTACTTTACCTTTGTTTTCAATTCAGATATCTGATTTTGTAATTCAGCTATTCCATCAACAGGAATTGTTTCTGAAAATGATTTGAAAAACTTTTTAATCCAGAACTTTAAATGTATCCTTACTCATCAGTTCAATTTGACAGCCTTATCATAATGTTTTAATTCCTTTGGAGAGAGGGCTGCATATAATTTCCTGTACAATAAAATGCATTATTTTTCTTGAATTTGATCATACTTTATTAGTGGATATCGAAGGTAACAAGAGCTTGTGCTATAATTTGAAATCAGTTGGGACCTGAAGCCAAACATATAAAACAAGTTGACCTAAAGCAAAAAAAAGCCTCTAAAAAAATTAATGCCTCTATGTTTATGGTGAATTTAAGTGGTGCTTTTTGCTAAACCATATTTTACCTTTCTGGGCCAAGGAAAATATAAAATTGGTTGTCTCTTTGCCAAAAATTCATGCAATCAGATTATTTAGTTATCTTGATATTTAATTATCTAGTTATGCTTGATATCTACCTAAATAAAAATGATTATAATATCACGATAATGATTTAATATAATTAAAAATAACATTAGGCTTAGAACCCAATCCTTGTATCTCACATTCCCTTAAAAGTTAATTTTATTTATAAGCTCAAACCATTTTTCCTTTTTTTTACAATGGTTGCACAATTGCAAATTAATATTCCTGAGAAGATCACAAATGTGGACCATAATTGTAAATCTATTTCAATATTGTGGAATTTTTCAAAATTGAAAGTTATTATCAAGTAAGAATATATGAGAATGAAAGGTAACAGTTTTGCATTGAATTATCACAAGAGAGTAAAAATCCCATGGACTGCTTATTTTATAAAAACAACAATTTTGAAATAATGGATGTATCTATTGACACCTGTCTAGGATGATGAAAAAATTACCACCATAATCACTATATAAAATGATACCATTACTTTTTTGAAGTGTTGTAACTTTCTATAAGCAAGCCTTTAATATTTGGTATTCATGCCACTAATTGAGTAAGTACTAGTTTCAAGCCGAATTCTCCAAAATATAAAATAAATTGTGCAGGCTGGTTTAACAAATTTATATGTCACAGTTATCCTCAACCTCTTAAATAGGTATGAAACGACGTAGGTTCTTCCGCAGCTCCTACTTATAGTTCGCGGGTTCACAATAGGGATGTCGACTTAGTCGGATGAAGATTCGGTATCGAAATATTTGACAAGCAAAACGTTCGATTTTCAAGATCTCATAGGGCATGTGCAAATTGTGTGGATATAAGGAAAGTTCCAATTCCATAATATCAGTTCTTCCCGTTCAATGATAATTACATGAACGTGATTGTGGAAATTTATAGTGCCAGTGATAACGTCATCTAATCAGTTACAGCTTTGTTAAGCCAAAGTAAAACGGTAAGTTCAACTTTTGACTGAAGTAAAACAAGGTTTTAGTGACAAACCTGGTGTTTTTATCTGCGAGAAAAAGCTTTGTAAAAACACTGGCAGGTACCGACTCGGGCAACTTTGTTCGAAATTAGTGAGTGAAATGTTTCGAAGAGGAAGGTACGTGCATTATAATTACTAATGAGTAGAAAAACATTTTTGTAAAAATGACGCAAGTGAACCAGGTTAGGTATTGGTAACTATTTGTTCCTTCACTAATTAGGGAGAATATTTGCACAAACCTAGTTGGTCAGAAAATTTAAAAAATGTTAGATTTTATACGTGTAGGCAGCAGTGTCTTTAAATTGTATATAAAGCCTCCTGCGATAAACCTTTTGATCTCTTATTATGCATTTAACGAAATTGTCGGGGAATGTGAAATGAAATGGAAAACTGATCAGTTATATTGAACATAGTAATGGAAAAGAACGAGCGAATCTGCAAACTTCATTAGTGACAGGAACGAAAAATATGTCCCCTGATCCATGGGAAAATATTCGAAACATATTCCTGGGGTAAGAATTTGATGTGCAACGATAGACACATCCTTAAGGAGTCCAAGAAAACAAGTACAGTTAATACTCTATTCTATAGCTACGGTATCCTATACATGGAAGCCGTAATAATCTTCAGATTCTCCTGGTCGGATCCAAATTATTACCCCCATATGTACGTTAATACCACAAGGTTATTGCTGGCATATCAAGCCATCCATATATGTTTTCTTAAGGATATCAATGACAGACATTCCAAATAGCCTCAATTCAGTTAGGTGCAATTCTAAAAAAAAACTGGTGCAGATGCTGCATGGATTAGACTCGAAAAATTTGTTTCGAACCATCAATGCAGATGTTTGGAATACAGAAGAAATCCAGAATCCTTATGTAAAAGGATTGAATCAAATTTCTAATTGTAAATTATGAGAGTATATTAGTATTGCAGAGAAAGTGAATGTACCTGCTAGAGATGAAATGTATTTTTGTTGAGAGCACATATCACTCAATTCCTCCTTCATTGCTATCAGGTTCTGCTGCATTTCGGTAAAAGCCTCAATAACCTTGTTGTCTATCCCCGACTGCTGAGTGCTTGATAGTGAAATCCTTTTCATTTCTGTACCCGTTTTCAAATTTTCTTTGCTCTTTTGGTCTGCCATTTGCCATTCACTTGTGCCTTCTAACCCAGGAACCAAACTGCCTAATGTTCTTGCAAAGTCATTGAATTTCTTGCTATTAGTTGATGCTTCCTTGGCCAAATCCTCAAGTGCAGGTGCTAACTGTTGATACACATTTAATTTAATTATACAAATTGAATGTGGTTTGAATGTATATTTAACGTAAGAGTTGTTTTGAATAAATGAAATACTCCAATAGCCGTAAACAGTTAACCTTTCTAAACAAAGTACAAATGAGATTAGTTGGCTAATGCCACAAGTCAAGGATTGGGTAAAAGGGAAAAAGGAAAGGGATAAGAAAGGTGCACATGAATACGCGTATGTTTTCGTATTCGTATTTACCTTTCTTATCCCTTTCCTTTTTACCTTTTACCCCATCCTTGACTTGTGGCGTTAGCCAACTAATCTTATTTGTACTTTGTTTAGAAAGGTTAACTGTTTATGGCTATTGGAGTTTGTCATTTATTCAATACTATTAGCCTTAAAAGCTCAATGCAATCAATATGAGAGTTGTTTAATATGCTTTTACTGAAATGCAGGTTAGTTAGGTGCCTATTTATTGAAAGCAGTTGTGCCAGGGACTAAGTATTTGGTGGCTGAAGTACATGCAACTAACTTCGCAAGTCCACCCTTAAAATAAACATGCAAGGTGAAATACTCCAGGGTTAATTATATGTAAAATCCAGAAAGCCACCACAAGTAGGAGTTAGTTCATGGGCTGTGTATTATGTATTTTTATTTGTATGTGCTTTATGTAACCTATGGACATAATATTAATGTTAAAAATATTTGGCTTTTAGCAGTTAAGCCTCCACTTAAACTATGTCTTCAAAATTTGATGAATACATTACTTGTGTTTCAGAAGTAACAACCTTACATTTATTCAATCTTATGCCATTTTTTGTTACATTAATGTAATGAATCATGCACTAGATGAATTAAAATGCAACTATGTTTTCACTTTCAATCAGTCATTTAAAAACAGATAATTGTATTGTGCCAATGAAAGGGTAAAATGCTCATGCTCTTTACTTTTCCTAGGTTTTCTTCACATGCATCCACTCTTTTAGAAATGCTGATTAACTTCAGTGCGTCTGAGAAAGGTGTAGATGCTGAATCATGAGATTTTCGTGATAATAACACTCCAGTTCCAACATGGCCAGTTAAATTTTCTGCTGCTTCTAATTTTGATGTTATTTCTGTGATCTAAAAAATGAAGTTAGTTTAATAGGTACTTATTTTGGCTCAGCTTGAGATAAATTGATGCTTTGCAACCATGTCTAAATGGTGACACTTTTTCTCTTTTCATTTTCTCTATTAGTACAAGGAATGGGAGATTATTTTCATGAAATAAATATAATTTATAGTCTATTGAATCAATCTTTTGCTCTTCCACTTTTTCCTGTGAAATAAATAAATAATTTGAAAGAGTTTTTTGTAATTGCCTTACTGCTTTCAAATCAGAAGAACTAAAATGCTTTTGAATAAACCTAACATGGGCTTAGGTATGCTCAGAAATAATTAGAATGATGAAAAGACGTTATATAAAAGTTCTTGGTAAAACTAATTTTCCTCATTTAGTATTCGTAGCTAATTAGGGAAGTTGTCTACCTGGCATTGTCATTATGTGTGAACATGGGTGAATTATTATGTTTTTTACCACTACATATTAATCAAATATAATACTGTCTTCACTATAAAATTAATACTATATAACCACTGAAGTAAAACAATATCCATAACACTAAATTTAGTGGAAAGATAATTTGGTATTGTTTTACTTTAGTGATAATGGATTTCCACAAAGTTAAGCCTGTAAACATTGGATGTAACTCTATAAACAATTTCCATGGTAGGTATCTCTTTTAAAAAATGTTAATTCCATATGGAATAATATTACTCCCTTTATCTTATGGTCAAAAAGGATATTGTAGCATAGGTTTTCATAATTTGTTAATGATTCTGATAGTAAATGATTCTTTTCTCTATCGGTCACACAGGAATTTTCACTTTCAACTGAGAATAATTATACATAGTCTCAACAATTTAGAAGGGAGGAATGATTACATAAAATGCATATGCATGTAAATACAAGATTGAAGTTATGATAGTACCTTTTGTTCAAGTCTTCCTATGTGTTCTAGAATTTCAGGTTCGGGTGAGGATGACCTTTTTCTTCTGATTGATTCATTGTCATCCTCAATAGTACTCATTTTACTTATGGTCTTTACCATATGGTAATGCTCACTGTCTAAGTCATCACTCTTATTTACTTGATTATCTGTGACAAATTTAGTCTTGGAATACCAACCTCCTTCTCTCTCTCCTCTTTTCTCAAATGCATTATCTGACTCGGAATCCTATAAAAGATTATATGTACTCATTTTGTTAATAAATATTTGATCATTTGGCAATGTGCTTGTTTGTTTAGATAAAATCCAGGTACTTTACTTCAAATTCTGTGGGTGATATAAATTAAAATTGATAATGTTAATAGCATGTTGAATATAGTGAGAATACATCGTGATTGTATTCTATGTTCCTTTCTATTAATGACCCTAGTATTGAAATGACATTAAACGCACTTCTCTCCTTCCTGGACCCAAATTCATCATGTCCTGAGTAATCATTTGCCCTCTGTACCCCCTCAGCTGGCTATTAAATCAAAAATGTGTTCTCTAGTCCTCACGCATGGCTGCCTTCTCCTTTTTTGGGATGGAAAGTAGCACTGACTGATCTGACGAATGCCACCATCATAAAAGCTAATATTTTACTCTTGAAAACTCTTTCATCCATGTTCTCATAAACCCTTCAGTGGATAGTTTTATGGGGATATTATTTATCCCCATAGCCTTTTTTATTTCAAATTACTCTAGATGTAATGCCCTTTTTATTTTGCAATCAAGTATGCCTTAATCTATCCTCATCTACATCATATTCTCTATCTCTAGCCTTGCTGTTACCATATAGATCACCTAGGTATTCTTTCCTAGTCAAGAAATAATTTTCTTAATGTAACTTGATAGTTTGCAGAGATTTTCCCTTCTTACTTCCGCAAAGTACTTTAACCATCTCCTGCCCTATCTCACCTTTTTGGCCTTTCCTTTGTTAGCAATCCATATTCTTGCACTGCATCTTCTACCATGGTTCTTTCACCCATTTTAATTTCTTGCCTCAGTTTATTCTTCATACTTTATTTTACCTATTTCTTTGTCTCAATGATTTTCTAATTTATAAATCATGATTTTTTGTCCTTTTCCTATTTATCTTTCTATAGTTTTGGTTGTGGCCTTCAATATCTCTTTCTTATATGTTTAAATTTTTTTCAGTTGTACTCATATCTCTTTCCTCACTCATGATATTTTCTGTAACCTGATGATACTCCTTTCTTAGATTAGCTTCTGCATCCCATTTCCTCAACCATCTTCCATATTTTATCCTTTTGAATGGTGTTTTACTTCAATAGTGCTAAATGATCTGAATTCGCCCCAGGAAATTTTGAGAATTAATAATGCTGTTCCTAAATCTGTGCTTAATCAAAATATAAATTGTTACCTCTCTGAATCTTATATTTTTACACTATACTTAAGCTAATACCATTTTTGGGTTAAAGTAAAATGTTCATTATGATTAGCTCGTGTCTCCTGCAGAACTTTATTGCTTTGCTTTCTCCCCGCAGTCATTCTTTGTTCCTAAACCATAGTCCCTACCTCACTACCATCTCTTCCTTCGCATGCCTTCATGTTCCAATTTCCCATTTCTATTGGGCATTTCCTTCCTGTAACACCTAAAATTATATCCTCTTTGTTTTGTACACTCATCTACTTCTTGCGTCTTCCTACTCCCTTTGGTGCATGTTGGTATGTAAACCTGAATAATGACCAAGTTCTTTGCTTTGGTTTCTACTTATACTAATAATGTTCTTTCAGTTATCTGCTCTATGTTTATCACCATCCATCCTCCTACTTTGCCCAATACTACTGTCATCCCTCGGAGGATATCTTACCCTATCCTGAATATTGCTTTTTAACTACAACTTCAGTAATCCTCTATCCTTCTGCCTCACCTTTCAGATCCCAGAAATATATCTTCTTCCTCCGTTTCCCATTTTATATTTTTTAATTTCACTGTCTTCATAATGGACCTTACATTCTAGACTTCATTCCTGTCTGGTTCTATTGTGTCTTCTTTGCTTTTGCAGCCAGTTTCACTTTGCAGGGATTTTGTGTTATAATAGCTGTGGAAGCTTTGCTGTGTTTCCTGCTGTTGGCATGGAAAGTGGCCTCGCGATCCTTGTAGTGTTGACAGGAGTCATATTCACATGTGTCCATGATGTGATCTTGGGATAAATGATTAAGGTGGTCTCCCACTGCCTTCATCAATAGTGTTTTCAACTGACATGTGAAATTCACACATCAGGTATAGGGACTAGTTTCTGTCACTGTGGTGCTCATGGGTTCCCTGGAAGATCTAGTCCCCAAAAAGTCACCAAGTTTGGGTGAAGCTGAGGGGGCTAAGATATTTCCCTGTGAAGCAATCCTGGTCCCTCAGATCATTAGCCCAACACTCAAACCACTAGACTACCAAGTCCCCTAAGTATATAATGTTAAAGAAATAATGAAGTAACTATTATATATAATATATAATTATAAAAAGTAAAATATAATCCAGTTAAAATCATAGAAATGTAGTATAATAATATTTCTTGGTTAAAGTGTACCTCCTCTTGCATGTCTTCCTAAACAGTAGAGAATAAATAGCTTGTGACTACAAAACATGATTAAAATAATGTTTGTTTTTATCAGTCTGTTATTTATCAGTTGATAGTTGAGCTGTATAAAAGATCATTTTTCTGTTAGCTATGTATGTAGTAATGAACTGTAAATGATAGATTTTTTGTTATCAGTGAATGAGCATGCCAATCCCCTAAATAAAGGGGCTGGTACAACATGAAAGTTGAATTTCCAGTTGCCACATTGTCAAATACTCATAGGTACAAGCATAAATTTTGGTGTTAGTATTGTCAAGGGAGAATGTATAAATTGGCATGGCGTGGGAGGCAGGAGCTGTGGAGAAGGAAATGATAAGGTGAAGTGAAAGGAGGCCAGTGTGTTGTATAATCGTGGTTGATAACTGAAAATGAGTATACATGGTCCATTATGAAAAACATGTGCATGCATTTATTGTAATGCTACTATCCATAGCAGCCCGGTAAAATAGATCGGGAAATGTGGTGGGGGGTCTGGTCTTCTAACGTGGCCGATTGCCAGTTTGCTCCGAGCAGTCTGAGCGGAAAGACGTGCCTCCGCGTGAAGCGTGTTTTTCGACTCGGTAACACGGCGCGATGAAGCGTTCGCTTGGACAGCGACACGCCATAAAGTTTTGCAAGCAGCTTGGAAAGAATGCAACCGAACTATTCCAGAAGCTTCAAGAGGCCCAATAAATAAAATTATGCGCATTACTTTCATAATAGATCATGTAAGTGTGGTCAGTTGGATATTGAAATGAAGGTGAAAAAAACATATGACGTCGAGGAGAAACTTTCATTGTGACAGTTTCCAGTCAATAAATTTTTAACAACTAAAGCCTTCTTAAATCAGCGAGTGAAAAGAAACATTGACGTAATGGTCGATACTGATTTGGGAAAGTTGTCCTAACTTCTCCCCCAGTACTATGTTGAAAGTCGATGGTTCTCCACGATAAACGTGGGGAATCGAATCAGGGGTTCTGCCTCCCTATTCCATTTCCCCCATTACTGTGTCTCTGCCAAAGAGTGTTACTCTGCAAAATGAGTTTCAAAGCCTAAGCTCGCTATGGTGAGCTATGGAAAGTACCTAACTGTGCCATCCAATAAACGCTGTATTCAGAACAGATTACGACAAAGAGTAAATTCTTCCACGACTATCCGCGAGTGGCAGCAAAGTAAGAAATTGTTTTGCTGTGTCTAATCCATTCATTCGGCTTCCGTTTTAACAGAAACTGATTGATCGTAATTGACTCCTGCCCTAGTGTGCACCATCTGCATCTAATTTCCGCACTAAGAGAAAACAAATCAATTGCTGAAGGACCTCAGGTTTTCCCGGCGTATGGTATTCAAGAAGTTCTCTTGGGTTTCCCACCGGGTCAGGCTGCAGTAAACCGACGTTTCGAAGGCTGACTCTGCCATCGACTTCACCCTGAAGACGCCTTCGAAACGTCAGTGTACTGCAACCTCACCCGGTGGGAAACCTGAGAGAACTTCTTGAAATCAATTGTTTCACTCGGAGATAAATCTTTTGGATTATGTTCGGTTATCTTCCTCGTGGGGAACGCAAATTATTTTCCAATTATCTCGGTTTAGATACAAGGCTGGCAAAGTTGTAGATGTCTTTTAGGTTGCCCACCCTAGAAATGAGTAATCTGCAATGGTAGATTTAGCGATTGAATATTTTTTTATTTTCTCGAAAAAAGTAAAGTAGGTAAATATTCTTACGGCTAGATTGGCTTCGTATTTGACGATTGCGTCATCGAGTTGTAGGTGTTGTATCAGAGAATGCAAAAAGACTCTCAACAACTTGAAGTTTATTACACCATTCTGATAAAATAAAGAAAAGACAGAAATTTAGCCCGAGTTAAAAGCGCTGGAAATCGGCAGGAGGACTGAATCACTAATCCAGCCAAATTTCTTAGTTTCCTTACGAAATTTACCTCCGGTAGTGTGATGGCATTGTCTACCATAGAAGAAAGAGTTGTGATGGTTGACATTTTAAGTACTTAAGAATAATACACTTTAAAAATGTTTTCTCATTAGGTGCGGTTGCAGTAGAGGTTGGACTTCTTTCTAGAAAATGCAGAAATAGGAGAAATGGAAGTCTTTCAAAATCAAATCGGCAACTTATTAAACATGTCCGTTTATTTAAGTCTCTCTCATTGAAAATAGTGTTAGAAATGTTGATACGTTGCTATGTGAATTCAAACGGTAACTCAATACTTTCATTGCATGTAGCTGGAAAGGGCAGTAGCGTGTAGAGGCAAAGCCACTTCATTGCCGTGTCGTTCTATCCAAAAAGGAAGAAATATCGGTGGTTATACGAAAGTCCGGTATCACACTTATTTTATGTCACATGTCGTTAAGGAGGCCGGTAGCCGAGTTTGATGATGAGTGAAAATACCGTGCCAACTTTTGGATTCTACAATCGTGAGTGACGGACTAGGTTATATGCATGCAAATTTCTAGATATAATGAGGTCGCTTGCCTTATTCAGTAAGTGAAATTTAAATAAAGAGCGGTAAACTCACCATTGAAAGAAAAGGAATAGATTAGAAAATTCTGAAATGTGTAAGAATCACCTTCCTGCTAAACCGAGCGCAGAAAATTTGATCCACAGCTGGCGTGCCATTCAGTATGGGAACAAGAAAATTCGGGAAATATATTCTTCTATCAATAGCTATATATGTAAATATAGAATTGTTCATTGGATTAATTTTTTGACTTGAAATGTCACTTATTTGCTCTGATCGTGAACTTTCAGAAAATTAAAAAAAATATCGTAAAAAGCAGTTAATTTTATGTTTTTATTATTACTATGTATTTTTTAGTTTATTAGTGCGTGAATTCCGCGTAAATTACCTGCGCGTACACCCTAAAGAAATTCTGAATCCACCCTTTGGTATACCATGGAGAACAACATCCACAGAGCTGGAAGGAATCTGGCTGGAAGACTTGGTGAGATCAGTGTTAGTTCCTATTTCGAAAAAGGTAAAGGCTACATCATGTGAGGACTACTGAACTATAAGTTTGATTTCCCACGCAACTAAAGTGGTTCTCTGGCTAATCAACAAAATCATAGAGAGTAGGTCAAATGATTCTTTAGGGGATGATCAGTTTGGGTTTAGGAAGGGGAGAGGCACACATGATGCCATTGCAGTAATGAGATCACTATTTGTGAGGAATATGAATACAATCAGGACGTATTTGCCTGTTTCGTATATTTCGAAAAGGCGTTTGATAGAGTGGATTAGGAAAAACTCCTGAGTATATTGCAGAAAATAGTAATAGATTGGAGGGACAGGAGGCTGATCCGCAACCTTAAAATGTCTCAGACTGCTCAGGTGCAAGTGGGGAACGGCGAGTCCGGATGGGCAGTGTTAGGAAGAGGTGTAAGGCAGGGTTGCCCATGGTCACCGGTGCTGTTCAACGTGTTATATGTGGAGGAAATGATTAAAGAGGCATTGGCAGAACTGGAGGTAAGAATGAAAGTCGGAGGGGAATTCGTAAAATCAGTTAGGTTCGCTGATGACCAAGCTTTAGTTTGTCAGTCAGCCAATGGATTGCAAGCATTGCTGAGTGAATTGGAAATTCAGTGCGATAGATATGGGATGAGAATCAATATTAATAAAGCATAGGCTATGCGATATTCTAGAAAGGGAACGTTTGACATTAAAATAGGAGGGCAAAAACTTAGAGCAGGTAGAACAGTTTATGTATCTCGGAAGTGTTTTGGACCAAAATGGTCAAAGTAGTAAGGAGAAGAATTGCACCGGGCAAAAAGGCTTTCACTAGGAGGAGGGAGTTGGTGACAGGGTCGTTGAACAAGTATGAGGCTTTTAAAATGTGGATGCGGAGAAGGATAGAGAATGTGAAATGGACGGAAAGGAAAACAAATGAGGAAGGGCTAGGTATGGCGAGCGAGGAGAGGAGATTGTTGGGAGAAATCATAAGGACGCAGGAAAAATGGATGAAGGGTGTATTGACCGGCAGTGGGATGTTGAGACTGTGATAGAGGGGAGAATGTTTGGCAAACGAGGAAAGGGCAGGAATGGGATAAGGATGTTGGACGAGCGGAAGGACGGAAGTACAGAGAGATGAAGAGGGACTTGTTGTAAAGTAGAATTCTGGATTGTGTTTTGTTAGGAGAAACAACATATTTACTTGGTAATTGTGCCCATCCAAAACCTACCTTAACCGGTAAATTACTTAAAAAAAGTACTTGGAAGACGGAATTTTGCTTGATAAACCGAGGTTTGGCTGTTTTATTTACGGTGTGTGTAAACAGTCATACTCAGTTATCTACAAAAGATAAAATTACTGAACAAATCTTTTAGACTGAAAATTTAGGTCGAATTTGGAGCCGGAGACAAGTTGAAAGTCAACAGTGAAGGAAAGACAGGACAAGTTTTCTTTAATTTACAACAGAGGAAGAACATATGAAACAAAATTGTCCGTACTTCTTAAAGCAGCAGTCATCAGATGAATGCACATGTCGAGGGCGTAATAAAACTGTGTGGAAGGAATTAGAAATCAGCTATTTAATTTTTGAACTGTCAATTGCCCTATATTTACCTCCAAGAACCCCTCATGAATAGCCACGAGTGTTATAATTTACATATAAGATTAAATTACGCTGGCTGTGTTTCTCTTGCTCTAACCCGGTGGTGTCCTTTCACTTCACGATCGCGAGCATTCACACATTTTCCTCTTGCTCCAACCTCGATGTAAGTCAGACCATGACCTTTATTACCTCCTCTTTTACCGTCATCAGTCTCGTCCCTCCATTCCAGTCCCGGTGCACACGACCAATGCCTCCTCATTCTACTCTTCGTAATTCTGGTGCCGATATTATGTACGCCGTTATCCACAGGACGCCCGTTTTGGGGTCGTTGCTCAAGGGGATAGAATGGGAAAGGATGAATGAATCCTTGGCAGAGTGAATCGCTGTGGTAATCAAGTTCCGAGGAGAAGTGCCAAGGAGGAGATTAAGATCTGGGGAGGGAAAGGGTGTGAGGGGAGAAAAGAATGGAATGGGGAAGCTGGATTATATCCCTTTACTTGACGACTTCATTTCGTGCGAGTCCCTTCTCTACAGGCCTTATTTCCTATGGACATTGAAGAAGATACTTTATGAGCCACTTAGTTTTACTTATCAGGAAATAAATTGTTTAAATCTTAGCACACGATTTCTGCATTCAACTCGATGCAGTTTCACATCTGGAATAGGGGGATAGCTATACTTAATATGATAATGGTGTCCATACGTTATTCGTGTCATTTAATCTACCATGTACAAATGTATTAACTTACTTGTATGAAACACACCGGAGGCATGGCTCAAATAACGAAGATCCAATAATTCTTGGGAATAGAATCTGATACTTGAGCCGGATATTAACAAAACCGCCACTATTTGTGCGTTTATTTCACGCAGTGAAGTTAGTTTTTATTAAATGTTTTGGAAAAATGACTTACAGTATTGTATCGCATATATTTTAATCTTGATCACGTATCATACGACTTATGCATTTTAACAGATTGTGTCAGAATTTGTTCTGTTAAATAAACAGCGGAGTGTACGGTGTTCACAAGATGATGATGTACATATTGAAATGTATGTATACATTGAAGGTCGGTGACTATAAAATGTGCTCTTACGAGTGGTCATGAGTGCATTCACATCGACAAAAGGACATTCTCCGTTGCTTAAAATGTATCATTCACTCCACGTTAATTTCACAGAATTAGTATGAGCATCATACCATTTCTGGTATGTGAGCAGCCATTAACTTGGTTTGCCCTTAGTGTAGGGTAAGGTAGAAAACAGGTAATTGCCCCCAGTATTTACCTGTTTTTGGGGTATTTTGTCTTTTTCCAGTTCAAAGTGATGACAATATAGCTCAGGTTCTCTGGTTATGAGGAATTATTTTTTTTTAACAGGAGCCTGTTAGTAAGCAGCACAACGGATAGAGTACTATTGATTTCAGTATTAATCCTTTCAGTTACGTTAAAGGCTTGGTCATTGTAAAGGAGAAGAAAATGTGAAGACACTTTTGGAAAAAGAAATTCCATCGAAGAAATCGGGAATTTGAATGTAGAAAATTATCAGACGCACTTATTCTGCTGTAATCACTTTTAAAGGAACTTAAACCACTTCTAAGTCAAGTTTAACGGAATTGGGAGCACGAATCCTAAGGAAGGTGGATTATCTAAGCCTACTCCATTCAAGTGTAATAGGACAATTTTACCCCATGCTTAATAATTTTTTAAGCATACCGAAACGCTGGTAAAGCGGTTTTACCTAACACCCGCTTACTTAGGGGAAGTAGCAGAAGGAAACATGTGTATTCCCCACTGCCGAAGAAAGCAAAGGCAATATGGCCGGCGGAAAAGGTGATGGCTTCAGTTTTCTCGGATGCGTAAGTGATTCTGCTGATATTATCTTCCAACTGGTGAAAAAATTACTGGACAATACTACACTAACCTCCTGAAAAACTGCAGCAAAAGATACACGAAAAAAGGGCAAGGTTTAACAAGGGAGAAAGCCTTATTTCATCAAGATAATGCACGCCAACACACAGGTATCATTACCGTGGCAAAAATACGTGAACTAAGATGCAAATTGTTGCCTCACCTGCCTTATTCGCTTGATTTGGCTCCATCAGATTTCCATTCCTTCCCCAAGCTCAAAATTTTCCTCGGTGGACGGACGTTCTCTTCAAACAAAGAACTAACTGCTGAAGAATACCGGTATTACGAGTATGCAGGCCCGAAGGAATCTAATGTTCGAGAGAGAATGAAGACGTTGGATCGTGGGACCAAGTGTATTAGTGTACAGGGAGACTGCATTGAAAAATATAAAAGTTTCATTGAGGTAAGTCGGTTATTTTTATTCCAATTCGAGAACTTTTCAAATTACCCTCGTACAATACTAGTTTAAGAGCTATATAACTCTAACCTGTTTTCAGCTTATGATATTTAAGGCGTTTATAAATAAGCCGGATTTTTTTATGTTATTTAAATGGTTAAAAGTTTCAAAATCGTTACTATTGCAGGGATAACGAAATAATACTCTGTTGCACTGAATGAATAAAAATAGATGGATAGTGAAAATCTGAATTTATGCCAATTTTAGCGGTTTTCGAAATGAATATCAATAAAAACATCTCTTTGGTGCCTTGACCTTTCTCTCCATTTCTGTGGGCTCGGCTTCCTTGAAGCAAGTTCCTTTTTGGCTGGCGACACACGGGAAGCTAACTCGCTGATGCGGTCACGAGGGAAGAGATTGCAATAATATTTTGAAACTCATTTAATAAAAACTAACAAAAAAAGTGTTTGAATGATGTCGCAATTTTAAAGGCGATACAATTCTCATAGGACGTTGGGATGTCCGAAAATTTTACCCAGATATCGACCGTATTCCTGCCATGAAGCATCACTTACTTAATAAATGTAGGTGGTGCCACAGAAATACGCCGATTTTCATTCCATGCGTTGAATACGTGTAATGGAGAGGAAAAGATGGTGTAGCCACAATGACTGTGTACATAATTTATATGACTGTCACAAATTGTGGCTTCGTAATAGTCTACAATCTCGTATAACCTATTCATCGTGTATAAACCAAGTTTTTTAAATCGTAGAAAATATGGAAGACTACTTGTATAGGGAAAGGAACTGGGCCACCTACCCCGTGTGATTTTCAAACGCCGCCACCCGCAAACAGGCAAATTCTATCCACGCATATTTAACTAACCTTCCGGTTAATTACTGTGGTTTTGGGGAAACGAAACACGTTGTGTACCTTAAATGTATACAATTCTCCATTTATAATTGATGTGCGGCTCGTATGAATCGTTAGGATGTGTATATAATAATATTTGAAACATCCCACTGTTGTACACATCATCTGCTTCAATATATGAATTCATTTAGATCTGTGTTTCCCAAACTTTTTCGAGCCACCGCCTCCTTGGATCTCCCCCCTAATCGGTTGATTTAAAGTTATAATCAAAATCATAGAACAAACTAGCCAAATGAGGAACATTGAAATAATTAAATTAAACACAATGACTAATTAAATGTTTATTCATAATTCAATAGATGTGTAGTTTTCATATCACATTTATGCAAAAGACTTAATTCACAATAAAAGAAACTTAATCAGTATATAAAATCAATATAATCAGTCTAAAAAGAGGCTCAATTAATCCTTTCCGATTACTTACATTTACTGACTGACGAAGAGACTTTTTATCAGTGAAAATAGTCGGGATATTTTAATTGTTTAATTGAAATTGTCTTTGTTCGGCGTCGTCGTAGTGGTACATAGTTACGGCTCACTGCTGTATTTGCTTCGCACTCCAGTATTTTTGTTTTGGTCGCTTTCAGTTCGGCGGTAGATAAAGGAAACACTTCTTGGGCATGGAGATCGCTTCAAATATTGAACAGCAATGGGGTCACCAAATGATTATATCAGAAGGTGATATGTTGCTTTATTTATCAGCGTAAATCTTTGGTCGGAAAATCTGAGAGGTGTGCAAAATTTTTGTATCGTTAATGTTATGAATAAATGGATTCTCTGGCTAGCTGGCTAGTTATGGCATACGAGGTACATGTATAATACCTCGGATTGTTGGCAGTCCCCATATTCTTTTTTGCAACCTATGTAATGGTGTACCATACTTCCTGTTTGTAATAATCTGTATTTAATGAGTTTTTCTGTCCGCGGACCAAAACATGTGTTTTGAATTAGGTGTACTCAAAGTTATCTGTGTGTTTTTCTTAATTTTGATTTTGTTATGAAGGAAAACTAACAATATTATGATCAATTAATGAATATTTTGAGATGATTTTTCACAAAACTTAACTACAAATAGGAAAACGTTTTGCACGATAAATCTTGGTGAATAATAAGAACTCAATTGTTACCACGCTGGTGACAACGTTGCTAGTTTGTTATGACGGGCGACGGACCTACATTTGAACGGAGCGAGGCCATGGCTCGCGATTCGGCGAATACAATTCCCTGACAATTTTACTCTTCATTAGAAATGACATTCGCTACGTTCGGACATAGCGAGTGAGTGCAGTGAAACAGGCACATTTGTTTCGCAACAATCGATTTATTCAAAGCCGTGGATGGCCATATAAAGCGTTTGGGTGGCATATGTTGAAAGTATTTCCATTACGTGGAGAGTAGTTGAAATGAGCCCGTGACTTGATTGGTCTTTCCATCCACACGAGGGCATTAATATTTCCTACGATGCAAATCGATGTCATTGCCGATCGAATCTATCCGTTCTAAATAAGGTGTAAGGAGTCAAAGTACACAACCCTTAGCAGGAGTGATTAAGGTTGGTCTCTCTTTAGGCCCGCCGTGGTGAAAAAATGATGGGTGAAGACTCTCAGTGTTCGTAGCTATTTGCGGATGAGATGTTTTTATTTATTAGATTTCTCGTCAAAGTTCCTTCTGACATGAGGCCACATATAACATTTTTGTGAAACCTGTTTTCGACGGCAAATGTATAACCTAAGTCTTGGGCTATCACCTGAGAACGTGTTTGATAGATAGAAAAAATGGGATGATTGTTGACACTGGTTGTAGACTGATGTAGACAATATAAAATGTGTTTTCTTTTCGCTTTGATATTAAACACGACCTCTATCTAAGAGGGCTTACTCTTTTCAAAATATACTTTACCTTTTATGATGCCGAAATAGAGAAATTCTATTGACCACGAAATGGAGCTTTATCCTTTATAGGAATCAAAATATCAAGGCTATACACCTTCAGAAATATACATGGTTGATGAAACCTTTGAGGAATACTGTGTTTTATAAGATATCATTCCAGCCCACAATAATTGTTGTCTCCTCACAATATTTCAATATATGCTGTATGGCTTCTTCTTCATTAAGATCTGCATAGAAATAACTGCTAGTACCTGATGTTTTTGTTTATTTGGGCAGCGCTTAACCTAAATTTTGACAAAATCAAATTTTAGTTGTTTCTTATCAAAATGTTGACCCATACTATTTAGATACAGAAATTTAAGTGCTATCTGGGATGATTTCAATGCATACTTAATAGTACATTTTAACTAATTAAAAGTCTTGATTATTACAAAGTATATTTGAAATAATAGTAGAAGAAAATCAAATAATTAATCAAAGTTGAAATGTGTAAATTATAATTTTAATGTCAATGCACACAGCATTTCTCGAAGGTTTGAGGGTAAAGTTGAAGTAGGATTACAATTTTATGTCAAAAAGTAGTACATTCACAAGTTTTGTATACTACACTATTTTGTGTATGAGGATGTGTTTATGTTTAGCTACATATGTATTCTTTCAGCAATATACTTTGTAGTTTTTAACATTGTTTATTTTAGGTGTATTTCACACAGTATCGTTGTAAGACATGGTTATAGCTTCTCTTCCATCAAGATATATAGTTAAGTATAAGTGCTAGTAGTCGTTAGTAGTATTACATATGAGATAGCTTTATATAGTTAGTTATTTAAGGAAGAAAGAATAGTTATTTTAGTTTGTATGATGAAAGAATTTTCAATAATGTTAAATGGTTCAAAGGAGGATGAAAAATTGTGAAAATGAGGATAACCATGGAAAAGAGATTTATGTTTATTCGGGTCATAATAAATCAAGATGCAAGTTTTAAAATCTCAAAAAATGAAATTGTCTTTAAATCTAATTAGTTTATTTTACTCCGTCTTCTACATGCTTGTATTCTCTCTCCCTATTCTTCAATTATCTCTGAGAAACTCATTTTAAACCAAATGAAATGAGTGTTCAATAATTTTAAGCACAGTTTTAGGGGTGGGATATCTTGATAACCTGAGAAAAAAGTTATAAAAACGTACAAATGCCACCCGCCCCAGGAAATTGTGTATCTCCCGTTAATGCTGGGGTTGGGTACAGCCTTAATCTGGCCGTCGATTGTGTAGATGCAAATACATAGATACTCATCATTCCGTAATAGGGCGGCGGCGGTGGTGTTCTGGAAAGAGAAAACGCAGGAGGAAACGGTGGACCAATGGGAAGCTATTCCGCACGGCGTTTAAATAGTGCTCTGGGGCCGCCTTCGTTGCCATACCTCAACCAGCGAAAGTTGGCCGAGGTCTAGCGGAGAGCCGGCGACCACATCCCGTCGGGAATAAGAAATCTCTCGCGGCGACCGCGAGTCACACTCTTCTGGCTTTAATCCTTAAGCCGCTCCCAGTAAAAAGTAAGCATTCAAGTTTGATCTTCTCTTCGCTTTACTCTGATTGTGATGTTTACTTTCTCTCATTGAGAGAAGGCGGGGAACGCATTGCATTTGCTTCTGAGGAAATATGGACACCATTGAATTTCCGCCAATATGAGTTTTTCATAATTTGGCTCACAAGTTGAGTGCGTACTTGACCTTGCACTTCAATCAATAAGGTTTCTATTGTGCTCGCAAACAATTTCTGTGCGGTATTGGTGCTTCCCCTGTCCCATTTGAAGTTTTTCTCCCGGGTTTTCGATCAGCTGGTGTGAGGTAACAAAATGGGCCCAAAATAAATGTGATATAAGCATTTATATGATACTCAATTGGCCTTGTTGCCATTTTTTGTGCTCCGTGACAATGCACAGTTGAAGTTGAATTGAAGTTTATAACTGATATATGCACTCACTTCAAAATATCGGCGTGAATTTTTCCAGTTCTTCACATCGGAAATACAAGTAGTGTGAGAATCTGCCCCTTTTTAATATTGCCATCGTGAATAACTCGTGACTGCATGTATTCCTAGAGAATGGGCGAAGCTTACCTTTTAATCAGAGGTATAAAAAATGTAAAAAAAGATATTCGGTCAGTCTGTTCTCTCACAAAATGTACGCCAGGATTATGGTTTGGAGTGCGTGGTAGTCCAGTAGGTATAGAGCGCTGGACTATAATGGCCATAGGGTTCGGATTCGATTCCGAATGTTGCATTAGATCTTCAGCTTCACCCCAGCAGATTGATTTTTCGGGGACCAGATATTCATGACTGGCTGAACATTAGGCTTAGTAAAAGTTCAGCTTTAGCCTTACTTATCAATTCAAACGTTGCGTTGATTACTGCTTTTTTGTTGTGGAATTACAAAAATAAAGTTTAATTTAAATGAAGAGGAAGTTAAATATATCTGATTATGAACGAAGAGATCCAAATTATAGTTTTATGAATATATTGTTTCCTAGTTTTTAGTATGTAAAAAAATCAAGTAATCGAGTCCAAAACATTTAATTCAATTCGACCTTAATTAATGGTGATGATAGTGGGATTTTTTAAAAATTATTAACGCTTGGGAGAATGAGTTCCGTTCAAGCACCATTTCATTAAGTTATTTTAGTTAGAAATTTTCCTTTCATATTTAAATACCGCAAAAGATAACCGCTTTCACCGTGGCCCATGGTCAGAACTCCCGTAAATATCACGTTTTATGCCCCATTTATACTCATAAAGGGAGCATATTCTGATATTTTTTCAGAATAATGAACTTCGTCCTTCCCCATGGATAACAACTTGACATTGTGTGAGGGCTTGTGCACTCCGATGACCCTTAGAGCTGTGCTGGCGGGAGCAATGATAATTGCCCCTGGTGAGGTCATTTCTCGTGTCAGATAGGTCGAAGGGTAGGAGCCAGAATTTTAAATGTATGTTAAGGATATTTATAATTTAGTTTTTTTAAATAAAAATTAATGTTTAAATATGAAAGTTTCAAATCGTCAATGACTCAGGAAAATGAATTTATTGTAAAGCATAATTTTAGTTTTCAACAATAGTAACTCGTTCCCTACTCTTGCTTAGAAAAACAGCTGGCAATGCTTCATGTACATGCCATATTCTAAAACATATTGCGTGTGGTCGTTATGCAGCGCATGAACCCCACTGAATCACATCACTTCCACATCTGTCCATGGTGTGTTCTCATTAAAATGGAGTACTGGGCCTGTAAGCCTTAAAACTGGCCGGTCGACGCGCGGTCATTGTTCTTCGAAACAGCCATAAGAGTGCGAGCAGTTTCCCCCTACCACCAACCTAAATTTACATCAACTTCCTATGTCCCTCCCAATTAGGCCACATGCGTGGCCAGCTTTTCAAGCTCTGGGGTCAATTGACATATCCCACTAAAGAGAAAGGATGATGCCCAAATTCAATTGCTGCGAAAAGTCTTTTCAACGCATCAATATCCCCACCAGCCATCCGGTATGCGTGGCTGACTTGTCGAGGTTTAGGGTCAATTGCCCTTTCCCCCAAAAAAAAATAAAAATTCCCGATAACATTCAGTAAGTCAATCCATACAGAGGCTCAATGAAAATCTCACCTTTACACTTTGGCTCTGGCTGAGTTACCGACTTGGATTCAAGGGGAAAATGGTGAAAGCGAGCATTTAATTGACGGGTTTGGAGTTAACTTGAATATGGTCCAAGTGACGTTATCCTAATCCTGATACTGTCATTTAGGGGTGAACCAGTTACTCCGACAAACCTTAAACTTATCGCACCTACTTTCCGTTTGGCATACGTTTTGGAGGCAATATTACCAACTCCTACGATTGTGATATACCCAGGTGAATTATGTTATGTGGTTTGTTACCTCTATAAAGGTTCACCTTACGTTATACTTGAATAAAACATTATCCACGGATTAAAGGTTGGATAAATATAAATCGATAAATGATAAAATTGATAAAAATAAATTGATAAATATCGAGTGATGAAAAAGATAAAAAAAGGATATTGTATTTAATAAATATCAATTAGCAAGGGTTAAGGTTTTTTAAGAAAGAGAAAGACATATCCATTACGAACGCGCTTCGCACACCGTTCACGTGTAACTTGGCGCTAGGTGTAACACTATCCAGAATCAACCCTTTGTTACACTCTGCGCAAGATGCCTCGAATTAAGTAAAGCAAATCCCAAGCTATCGAGTTCCTAATAACTCCTATTAGCGAGACGTAATCAGTCATGTAAGAATATAATGCATGTTTATATGCCTTTCATATGTTCCATTAACGAGTACTTCTTCCAGCCCAGCATAAGCATATTTAATCCCAACCGCTCTATCCATAGAGTATGACCTTGACGTGGTGGAAGGGCTTACCTGGTCTGATGAATCTTATAGCTGTGCTATGAGAAGCAATTGTGATTACTTCTGATAGTGCCACCCATTTCACATTATCTATTCAGTGAGGCAGCGGCCCAGGCATCTGGCCCCAGTGTGGCGGTCGTTTAAATGAACGGTGTTACCCTACAAATAAGAGTACTCTTGATGAAGGCAGCTGGAAACCAACTCAATCGCCAACGATCTCACGAAATTATAATGCTACCCGACCCATGAAGGTGGTGTCGTCCTCTGCAATGGAGGAGGCTGGGCCTCTACGGTCGTCAAAACGAAATCCGTGCACAGACGAATTGGCTGGAGCAGAAACGAATACGCAGCAAAGGGACGTAATAGCTAGAATAAGGATTTGGAATGTTAAGACGATTCTGAGGACTGGAAAGTTAAATAAAATCCAGAAAGAGTTGCAGAGATGAAAGATAGATATGCGATATTAGGGCTTGCGATATGAAAAGGAAAGATAGGGTAATTATAGGAACGACGGTCACAGTGTAACATACAGTGGAGGGCAAGAGATAGCGGGGCAAGGGGTAGCAGTAATATTTAAACAAAACGTTTGGAAGAAGGGTAGTAACCATAGTCAAGGTGATAGATAGAATACTATTGGTAGAAGTGGAAGCACAGCCAGCAAACATTGTTCTTAATAATGTTAACATGCCGACAAACAATCATAGGGTGAAGAAGCTGGCAGTGTACGTAGTATAAGATCAGCCAGCGCTAGAGGAAATGATTGTGTTCCTGGAAGGAAATACTTGATAGTGTTTGAAGATTTAAGCGCAGTGGTGAGCGAAAGGGGAGATGGAATGAGGAATGATCGTGGAAAAATAGCATTGCAGGAAACATTACCATTTATTAATGGAATTTGATTGAAACCTCAAAAAAGTCCCAGGAACGTGAGGAAAACGTCAAGAAATACGGAGAGATATCAGCTAGAATATATTTTGGTTAGGCATACATTTGGGTATCGTGTCATCATAATTATGCATAGTTTTTGTGGGGGCGGATGCAAATTTAGATCATACACGTATATTAGTAATCACGAAGCGTAATTTGAACGACGGGTCAGGAAGTATGGTTTATTGTGGTGCAGAGTGTTAAAGCGTTTATGAAGTATCATGTCAGCCTGGCGTACAGGGTTCGTCCGGAAAATAAGTGTACTGAGCTCAGGAAAAAAAATTTATTACACTTTTACATATCTTAAGCTAATATTCCTCAAAATAGGACCCTTGTGAGTCGATACACTTGTTCCAGCGGCGTTCCCATTCCTGGAACGCTCCCGCGAAGGCATAATCGGGAACCTCTCGAAGACACGTCGTCACGGCCTCTTTGACGGCGTCCAAAGTCCCGTATCGCGTTCCTTTCAAACTCCTCTTTATCTTCGGGAACAGAAAGAAGTCCGGTGGTGCCAAGTCCGGGCTGTAGGGCGGGTGCGGCAGCGTTGCCACGCCGTGCTTGGCCAAGAAGTCCGACACGACAAGCGCGGTGTGAGACGGCGCATTGTCGTGATGCAGCCGCCAGATGTTTTTGATCGCTGGCCGGACGCGGGCGACTCGTTTTCGAAGCCTGTCGAGCACTTGGACGTAAAATGCAGCATTTACAGTTTGTCGTTCAGGTACAAATTCGTAGTGGACGACTCCCCTTTTGTCAAAAAAGACAATGAGCATCGCCTTGATCCGAGATTTGCTCATGCGAGCTTTCTTTTGACGGGGTGATGATGGGGTGTGCCACTCCGCACTTTGTCTCTTCGACTCCGGGTCGTACTCAAAGATCCACGTCTCGTCACCCGAAACAACGTTCTCTAAAAAATGTGGATCATTTTTGCAGTGATCCGCAAGTTGTGCCGCGATTTCCAAACGATTGAGTCTTCGATCATCACTGAGCACTTTCGGCACCAACTTTGCACAAATTTTTCGCATCTGTAATTGCTCCCTAATAATCTCGTGCACTATTGTTTTTGGCACATTACACTGCTCTGCTATCATCCGAACACTAAGACGACGATCAGAGTTCAGTACATGGCGAACTTTTCGCACATTTTCGTCGGTGAGTGTCGTTGATGGGCGTCCAGGCCGTGGTTCGTCGTCGACCTCTTCTCTGCCCTCCACGAACATCTTGTGCCACCGAAAGATCATGTTTCTGGACATGGCTGACTCCCCGTAAGCCTGGTTAATCATACCGACAGTTTCGGTAGACGATTTCCCAAGCTTTACCGCAAATTTGATGGAATAACGCTGCTCCAAAAACTTGGGCATCGCGTTCCGTGACGTGGGTCGAGCGTGGAGGTTCGCGTTAACAGAGCTCCTCACTACACCACAGCTCAGAGCCGACTGCCTTTTTCAGCGTCGCTTGCCAACATACCCCCCTCCAATCGCAGCCCATCAGAGCGGTGCTGGGCGCGCCTGGAGCGGCGGGAAAAAATCAGTACACTTATTTACCGTATTTTTACTACTATGTTTATTTACTACACCTGTATAAGTGTAGAACTTAGTCTCTGGATCCCTGAAAACATTACTTCACCAGTAAACTGAAACTAAACTAATAACACTTATAATGACCCCAGCAAGGGGAAGATACGTGTATTCTTTGGCTTCTGATTGAAAGGAAGACGCTCAATAATTTACTTATATCTTGCAGGTTTAACATGTTCACACTGAGGAAGAATGGACGAAGAACTGCAGTGTTATGGATGTTCATTATGCTCACACCTTTCACATTACAAATGGAAACATATGCACCTTACAAGCTCCCTTCTCACTTATATCCGGAGCAATATAGACTGAAAGTGATAACGCATTTGGAGGTTAGAAAATTATTAAAATGCATATTATGTGTTTAAATTATTTGCGTATGCACATAGCTGCCAATTCTTCTTTCTGAAGTTGGTAATTGTGCATCCGGTGAAAATAAAAAAAAACTTCTATGAGTGTTACCTTCAGTGCCCCCTTTTAGTAGTCTAGGTATTAGTTTTGTAAATGTGTATTATGGAGCGTAGCTATATACGGTGCGGAAACGTGGTCATTGAAGCAGGAGGATAGACGTAGACTGGAGGCTTTTGAAATGTGAGTATGGAGAAGAATGGAGAAGGTGAAATGGACAGAGAAGAAAACAGAGAGGAAGTACTTGGTATGGTGGGCGAAGATAGGGGTTTGTTGGGAGAAATCCTATGGAGGCAGGAAAAGTGGATGAAGGGGGTATTGACTGGCAGCGGAATGTTGAAGACTGTAATTGAGGGGAGAATGTTAGGCAAACGAGGAAAGTGATGAAAGAGGATAGGGATGTTGGACGGGATGAAGGGAGAAAGAAAGTACTCAGAGCTGAAGAGGGACCTGCTGTAAAGTAGGATGTTGTGTTTTGCTAGGGGTCACAAATTATTTAATTAGTAATTATGTCCATCTAAAAACCTACCTTAACTGGTAGATTAATAATAATAATATAGTATATATATATATATATATATATATATATATATATATATATATATATATATATATATATATATATATATATATATACATTATATATATGGTATAAATATATATTATATATATATATATATATATATATATATATATATATATATATATATATATATATATATATATATATACATTATATATATGGTATAAATATATATTATATATATATATATATATATATATATATATACATTATATATATGGTATAAATATATATTATATATAAATATATTATATATATATTTATAATATATATAATATATATGGGTCGCTGTAGTCCAGTGGATAGAGCGTTGGACTGCTGAGCGGAGGGTCCCGGGTTCGATTTCCAGGCAAGGCACTCTGGGCACCTGCAGTTCCACCCAAGCTGAAGTGATTTTTTCGGGTATCAGGTAGGGAAAGGAACTGGCCCCCCTACCCTGATATATTTATATATATATATATATATATATATATATATATATATATATATATATATATATATATATATATATGGGTAGGGGGGTACCCATATACAGGATATCAGGGTGGGTGGAACCGAAGGTGCCCAGAGTGCCTTGCCTGGGAATCGAACCCGGGACCCTCGGGTCAGCAGTATGTATATATATATATAACCATAAACACAGTAATCAACCCGAAGGTCGGTTTAGTGGGTGATGGTAGAGATCACCCAATACTAAGCCCTACACGGCGTGTGAAAATTCACACATATATTATATTTATATATATATATATAATAAAACCCCTCTTAAAATATCTATCAACTATAAGCTGTACTCTTATAGTTGATAGATATTTTAAGAGGGGTTTTATTTTTGGGATTGAGATTACCAATGGGTAATTAATTTTAAATAGAACATTGTGAGATTTAAGGCATACTTTTGAACCAGTCTCTGTGGAAAATGAAATTGTACATTATTGTATTTGACAGTTAAAATTATACAGATGAAATATAGATATACAGATAAAACAGATGATAATAATTTGTGATAATTAAGTTATAAAAGATCTAATTATTACATTTATTTTTTCACTTATGTGCTAAAAAATATTAGCATCCTATCATGTATTTGCGATAAATTATGATTTTAGAATAGTCAGTACTGACAGAATTTAACTCTGGTGGTATATTTCACCTGATAGATAAACGCACAACATCCACAAAGAAACAAGGTGCATATTTTTAATTCAGCAGAGCTCTATGTACCCATTAAGTATTTGCAGTGACCATTCCTTGGGAACATAAATTTAAAATAAAAACGGAAGTGGCCAACAGAGTTCAGATAGAAATAACTTGTTTTGATTGGAATTAATTTGAACTGATTTTCTTTTACTACAGTATAAAACAAGCACTAAACAATTGTCACTCTCAATTTCATAAATAGATAACGTCTGACTTTTAAACTTAGAGAGCAATAATTATATTTTGTTCAATTAAAACATTAATGTGAAAGTGATCATCTCAGAGTCATGCCCCGAGAATTATGGATTTCTTTCTTTTTTGTAGGTTGATTTAATGGGAAATTAACATTATATTGAGGTTTAAAGTTGAAAAAAAATTCAAACAGAAAAGGCAACAATACCTGTTAAAAATATGAATGCATGAATATTCCTAAGATAATGCCATCAGTTTTTGAAAATTCAAAGGAATCACCTTCAAATCAACTGCAAGAATAATTTTGCTGTCCTCAGGATGACACCAGCTCTATGTTTGAAGGAACTGTCGCTATTAAAGTTAAGTGTTTAGAGAGTGGCTCCAACATCACACTTCATGTCAAAGACCCCCTCCAAATTGTGCATAGCCAAGTAAAAATTTTGGGACCATTGGAAGATGATGGAGAGGAAGGTGAGCTTTCCATTTTGTCATACAAAGAAGACGCCGAAAACAACTTCTACATTATAGAGCTATCACAACCACTCCTGCCAGAAAAGACCTATACAGTCAGCATACATTTCTTTGGAAAACTAACAGAGTTCTATGCTGGTTATTACCTAAGCAGCTATGAAGACTTAGCAACTGGTGAGACAAGGTAAGAAAAATATCAGGAAGGAAGTATTAAAAACTTTTTTCAAGTACTGATTCATAGTTCAAAATCATATTTTAATAATATGACCATAATATTTATAGTTTTACAATTTTATATATTATAATATTTATTTAACGAAACTAGGTGGTTGGCATTAACACAATTTGAGTCGACTGATGCAAGGCGAGCTTTCCCATGCTTTGATGAGCCTTCATTTAAGGCACGCTTTCAAATTAGTCTGGGAAGGATGGCTGACAGAAACCTCACATCAATCAGCAACATGCCGCTCCATGCATCAGAGCCTATGTAAGTTTTTCCCTCCTCTTTGTAAATTATTGCTCACCTACTGGTTTTTTTTCTTTTTGTCATTGTGAAATCCTTGCAAAGAATAATCAACAGCAGCTGTGCATAAGAGGACTGGTTTATTTAGAATAGCTACTTGGAATATTATGATGATGTTGAGGACAGAAAAATTCATCATCATCATCTTCTAAAGGTGAAGCCTTGTCATTGCAGCCATTTGGCTCTCTCCATTGCCATTCTTCTCAGTTCTTTGCATGTTGTTACTCTCATAGTACTTTTTGCATCATCTATACATTTTTTTCTTGGCCTTCATCTTTCTCTTTTACCTATTATTTTCCCCTCCATTATATTTTCCAGGAAATTTTTGTCTCAGAACCATAAACATAAACACAGTCATCAACCTGAAGTTTGGTTTGGTAGGTGATGGTACCTAGTACTAAGACCAACGGCGTGTGAAATCCACATGTCTCTCAGAACATGTCCAACATATTTAATTTTCCTTTACTCCATCTCTTTTATTGTATTTCTTTCCTCTTTAATTTCTTTTATGTTGCTTCTCTTGTCCATCCATCTTGTTCTTGTACTCCTTCAAATCCACATTTCCATTAATTCCAACCAAGCCTTTTACATACTATGAGCGCATGTCATTGAATCAAACCTTGTCAAAAACATGAATACACTTTTCTTCTGATCAAAGACTAAGTAATATGGTTCATTATCATTCCATACATGAGACAAAATAATCAATGATAATGCTCAGGTGCCCATTGATGCAAAGCATTAGGTAAGTTAAATAATATCATGTGACTTAGGAAATGCATCAAAAAGCAAAGACCACTTTCTTGGAAGCCATGTATACAGTAGATATTATTCAGATCACTTCTGTACCAATAGAACCAATTTCATGTGTATATTAAAATGAATGAAGGCATGCTGAAGCATGAAGGGACTAATAATGTTTAATTAAAGTGTTTACTGACTTGAAGTATATAATTCCAATAAATTTCCAGAATTTCTGTTTAATAAAAGGAGAAATTTTATAATCACATTAAAAAGAGTTTGCATGAGGAATGCAAACTCTATTTACATGTAATGCAATATGGTATTACTAGCCTAACCCTTTTATTGGTATATTGCTTGTTTTATTACACACTGTCAATATCCTCTTAAATTACATATAAAAACTAACTTTCTAATTTACCAAAATACCATTAAAATAAAATTGCAATGAAATAAAACATGAAAAAAGAAAATGGAAAGAAGGGAAAACAAACCAGGAAGTGGTTGTGTTGAATTAATGAAGGACAATGGAAAAGAGATAGGTAAACCTCTGATCTGAGCTAATACATTTCAAGTCCCACTATAAAAATATTATGAGTTTTTTCATTATTTCTACTATATAATACACAATGAATAAAAGGAGTATGCAATAATAAACATATCATGAAATATTTTTCTTACAGGGAAGATAAACCTGGCTTCATCTGGGACCACTTCTTTGAATCATTGCCAATGTCCACATACTTAGTGGCTTATGTAGTCTCTGACTTTGAGTACCAAATGTCAAAGCATCTGCCAGCTCCTCACAACAAAGTTAATTTCCGTATTTGGGCTCGAAAAGATGCAATGGACCAAGTGGGCCTCGCAGCTGAAGTTGGCCCTAGAATTCTTTCCTTCTTTGAAGGCTATTACAATATCCAATATCCCCTGCCTAAGCAAGATATGATTGCCATTCCTGATTTTAACTCTGGTGCCATGGAAAATTGGGGTCTCATTACTTACAGGTTTGAGCTAATGACTGAAACATTATTTTTAGCATTCCAAGAAAATATCTGGCAAATAACTTGCCTCATTGTTCAAATATGATCCTGTTAAAAAAAATTTACGTGATAAATTTCTGATTATGCTGCATTCTAGAAGTTAGTTTTTGAAATGATTTAGCAGTGGAAGAATAAAAAGAACTTGTTCGGAAAATTCTCACAAATGGCTGTTGATGCCGACTATATTATATAATATTTCTTTAAGCCATAATAGGGTTTTTACACCACCGTAAAAGGAAGAAAGAAAAGGAGGGAATATTGAGATAGGTGCAGTTATTTACGGGGAAGGTAATCCCTCACCAGTGATCAGACTCACAGTAAAAATAGTAATACACTCACATCTACTCAGGAAGGTGTTTCTGGAATAAATCAAAGTGATTAAGGTAGCCCAGAGCCAGTCCGTGGCAAGGGAAAACTTCCCCGTAAACCACTTTAGGCTAACCATTGTGACTTAGTGTATTTGTAAGTTTCCAAATATGGCCCCGGGCAATAGGATTAATTTCCTTGTAAACTTATTTGGGAAACACTCCCTCTTTGTAAATGTGGGCAACTTACTATTTTGAATGTTAGTCTGATAACTGGTGAGGGATTAACTTTCCCTGTAAATCACACCACTAATCTCAATTAGCCCTCTTTTTCTTTCTTCCTTTCGCAGGGGTGTAAATAATCTTTTTGGCTTAAGGAAATATCATTCAATATGGTCAGCCTTAAAAAGGCCATAAGTGGCTCAATTTATCCTTTCCAATGACTGATGATGTTGTTCAAAACCTTCAGTTATTATATCAGGCTGGAAAACATATTCACAATACAAAGGCTATCAATCTAGAAGCCCTGGGTTGAACATAAAAAAATCCAGAATTCCTAGCATCTGATAATATATCCAATGTATGCTTTGAAGGGGTCAAATATCATATATTGACAGATATGGTCACTGAACATCAAATTAGGCAGATATTATACACTGCATTCTAATTTCAGATTTTTAGCTCTGATAAAAAGCCATTAAATATTTATATATCATTGGAAAGTTCAGTTTCTATTTTTTGTGCTTTAGTAATAATTTTTCAATTTCTTTTCATACAAATAAACATTCAATGGATTTATCATAACATCATATGAATTGTTTCCATAGAGAAACTTCGTTGTTGTATGACCCAAAGGTATCGACAATCAACGACAAAGAGAATGTAATTTCAATGGTTTCCCATGAGCTAGCCCATCAGTGGTTTGGTAACCTAGTTACAATGAAATGGTGGACAGATCTTTGGCTAAATGAAGGATTTGCGACCTATGCAGCAAATATAGCAATCAACCATGTAAGTTGACAAACATTCAAAAAATTATGTGCTCTATAATCTTCAGAAGAAGTCAGCCCTCAAAGGTCATAAATAAGACTGTCAAATTAGAACATTAGGAGAAAAACCCAAGACTTATGTAAATTTTATTGAGAATATATTGCCTTTGATATTTTACGTCAGCTGTTTGTAAATGGTGGTCAATATCACCAGGAACTCTATATTGAAATAAAATCAACATTTCCTTACTTTCTAAAGTTTCATGCTGCATGTGCATTTTTGTAAATTGACTTAATTTTTTATGATATATTACAGATACCATACATACATAACTCTTATGATTTTGCATGAAGTCACCTCATTAATCATGATTACACAGTATGCGTTAATGTTTTCTTTTCCAGATGATACCACATTGGGGTTTGGATGATGAAAATGCCGTGGAGGGCTATATGGTTGTCACAGATTTAGATTCATTGAAATCATCTCATCCTGTATCTGTACCCATTGGAAATCCCTCAGAAATCTCTCAAATTTTTGATGCAATCTCTTACATGAAAGGTAGGTAATAAATTCAGTTTGTTATCCAAACCTTACAATTATTAATATGTTATTCTAATTTGTTCATCTTTCAAATGGTCTTCAAATAATATTTCTTTTTCCATCTGAACTTGGAAAAGATGTAAATCACAATGCAATATGCTTGATGTGAATGCCAGTTTGTGGAAGAGACTGCTAATAATTACATGAGAATAATATTTATTCATCCATGCCATGGTTGTCAGATGTCCCTATGGATGTTGGCAGAGCAGAACAGTGATAATAATTGATTATATAATGAGGTTGAGCATGGGAGCAATAGACAACAGTATATTTGAATTCCAATAGCCCCTAAGACGAGCTCAAAGACAAGATACATTTGCTTGTGGGTTAAGATATAGGGTTAAGGAACTTAATTCTAAAAGGGAAAATGAATAGCACTTTGATATTATTTTAAGGTTATCTGAAATTGAAAAATATCTCAAACATTTACCATGAAATAAATGCAGTTTTTGCCATTGATTCAATTTTCCATTTTCAGGGTCATTTATTCTGAGAATGATGAACTTATTCTTGGGAGAGAACACTTTTCGCAAAGGAGTGAACTTGTACTTGAAATCACATAAGTTTCAGAGTGCTGAACAGGATGACTTATGGACAGCTCTAACTACTCAAGCTCACAGAGACAACACTCTACCTAGTCACTTGACGATAAAAAACATAATGGATACATGGACTCTCCAAGCTGGTTATCCTTTAATTACTGTCAAGAGAAATTATGAAAATGGTAGTGCTTCGGTAACACAGGTATGATTGTAAGTTAAAGAATGCATTTAAGTATGTATGATGCATATGGCTTAATCATGAGCATACAGATTAGTACAGAGTCCCCACTTGATACCATCTCACTCATATGTATGGTGAAATATGATGACTCTAAACCATTATTCTGCTGTCTTAATTTGCTTGTTTGGCATGTTGATGCTTTTTGCATTTGGTTGAGATGTTGATTAGTCTCAAATTGTGAGTGAGATAGACAGCTGTCTCAGTCTACCACAAGAATACATTCGTTTTTGTGCCCTTGTGTTTCTTGGACTTTGACCCTTTAACAATGGTAAATAAAAAGAGGAGTGAAAGAGTTAATTAAGACATGAAGCATAATAGAATATAAAAAAAACCATAAACACAGTAATCAACCCGAAGGTTGGTTTAGTAGGTGATGGTAGAGTTCACCCAGTACTAAGCCCTATAAGGCGTGTGAAAATTCACACATCAGGGTAGGGGAGCCATTTCCTTTCCCTGTGCCGGTTATGGTTTCCCAGGAAGATCTGGTACCTGAAAAATCACATAGAATATATGATGTGTAAATTAAATCTATTATAATAAATCTCCTTATGAAGATTCTGGAAATAAAACAGGCCATAACTTTGGCTGCCTTGTATTACTCCAGACAGTATAATTAAAGATCAAGCCAGAATGTCGATTAAAGTTTAAAAAATGGAGCAATCATATGGCAGGGTATGCATATCAAAGTGGATGGTGGTATGGCAGGTGGCGAATATGTGATTATACTTTAAAGAATAATGTATTTGTAATTTAATTGGTGACTACAGAACAATGCATCAATACATGTAGAAATGAATCAAGTTTATTTTAATTCTTTCATAATTTAACACTCCATGTCGGTTTTGGAAGAACGCAAATCTTAACCTGTTTACATATCTGAGCCTCACCGAACAAGACACAACCTGACACCCTACAGTATAATAAACCCTACTTCAATCCTGAATAATTCTGCTGATATTCTTCCTTCATTCACAGTCTTCAACATCCCATCGCCAATCAAAATGCTCAGCATCCACCTCTTTCATGCCTCCTTTAGATTTCTCTTAACAACCCTCCCTCTTCTCCCCTATAATTTGTACTTCTTTGTTTGTTTTCCTTAGCATCCACTTTACCTTTTCCATCCTTCTCCCCACACCTATTTTGAAGGCCTCCACAAAATATGCCTGTCATCTTGCTTTAACAATCAAGTTTTCACACTTTAAAAAACGATGCTCCATATCAAACTTTTCTGTAGTATTTTCTTAACCTCCTGACTCAATCTATGTAATCTCTTGCGGTGGTAACCTCCTGACTCAATCTACATACAGGTATGCCGTAAGCTATCCTCCTGTATGTCATAAGCTATCCTCATCATATTCTCTTCCCATGCTAACACTTACTCATTTAATATACTTACAAAATAGATCTTCTTTGCAGTCTTTTCTTCTCTCTTTAATCTTTTGTTGGTCAATAGAATATCGTTGATAGTGTGTACAGATTTTTCCGTTTTTACTGTCTAATTCTGCTTTTGCCTTTCTGTGCAGTGCACCCATTTCACTTTTCCTCGGTAAAACTGCCATATCCTATCAATACATCCTTTACCATGCTTTTCTCACTGAATTAATTTCCCTCCTAAGTTTATTACACATCTCCTTCTACTTTCTTCTTCCTAATTCTGTGTTTACATTCTTCTATTTCCTTCTCTTATGCATCTTCTTAGTAATTTTATCATCAATTAATATATCATAGTCTACTTCATAATCACTGTTCCTATAGCTTTGTTTGCTGCTTTTGATGTAACTTTTATTGAGATTGTCCCATCTGTCTTCTACTTCACCCATCTTTTAATCCTTACTCATTTATTTTTCCACCATCTCCTGTTTCTCCATCCTTTTCATCTTGATTTATTCTTCTGCATTACTTTCCCTTATTCTTATTCCCTGTTTTGTCTTTTTGAATCAAACATTACAATTCAAAACTGAAGTTTAACATGTACAATTATAAACTTATTGCTCATTTTCAAATGGAAAATCAAAACCTTAAGGAAAATGAAAAAGTATATACCTGTAGGTACACCTCAATTAGATGTAATGACTATACAAAAAAGTGATCCAATTGCTTTGCTATTCAACACAGTTATGAAAACATAACCTCCTGATTGGCTATAAATAATTTTGATAGAAAATTCCAGTACAACACCATCCATTGCAAATAATGTCAATCAATGTTACGTCTAAACTTTTTTCTTTAAATGAAGATAGCCCTTGCTCTGCAATTCTGTTGTCATTTATCTTCAATTTACTCATTATTCAAAGCAAAATGGGTGTAATTTGTCATATATCTGTTGTATTATAAGCACTTTGAATAAATGAGAACAAAAATAACTCAAAAAACCTTCTCAAACTCTGGAATATCCAATGAGAAATGCTGTTATGAACTAGAATGAAAAAATGTCTGTTCAAGATTTCATTGGAAAGATTCAATCCAATAATAAAGTACCTTATATTACTCAGTAAGCTTATTAAGTTTTTCTGAAATCTTTTGATAAAAAGTTTTGAGTATTGCCACACCTTATCCTAGGCCTTTCGCTGCATATCGCGGAAGGTAAACCACCTAGTAATGAGAGCAAGCATACACACTAAAACTAAAAAAAATTATTTCCAGACAAAAAACATTTCCAGAATTACGTCAAGTTAAGGATAAAGGTTTGATGTATTGCTTATTTTATTTTCAAAGCTTGGGTATTATATACTTGTAAATTACATTTAAACTTTCAACTCAATCCAAATTTTCAAATTTTATTGAAAGTGTTTTTAATGTGCATATCACATAATCTGTTTTTACTAATTTTATCATGATGATGGAATTATTTTGGACAATAATTTCATGAACTTTTTACTATCTCCCAAAATGTGCAAAAATATTGTATTAACAAAACTACTTCATAGGAGTCAGTTTTGGATGGGTATCATTTGGTACAAAGAACCACATCTTAAAAGGTGATGCCAAAAATGTTACTTCTTTTTGTTGAATAACCCAAGTAGCACTATCAAAATATATAATAATATTATCAGATATGAATCATCCTTACTTATAGCAACAAAAGACTGTAACACATTAATGTTCTGCTTTGTCAAATAATTCATATCAAGATGGCAACACATAATGCTTAATTTCCTATTATGTAGTATACTATATGTACCATGAAAATTCATCTATCTAAAACACCTGAGGAAGAAATGTTTCAGTCAAATTGACCATTGGGAATGTATTTACCCATTAAATTTCTCAAGTGATGCAATCAGCTGTACTCTATGTAGTAATGCATGCATATGCATCAACCAGATATTGGGTAGTCGTCCTTATAACATTTCTGGCTATCATTTATTCATAATATATTTTGAAATTCATCGAGTCTCTAGTTTTTAAATAGTTGTACTTTTCTAATGCTTTCACTGAAGGAAAGAAACTTAGGAACCTCAACAGATACTTCAATCCACTGGTGGGTTCCTCTGAGTTTCACTAGCCAGGATGAGTTGAACTTTGATGAAACAGCACCAAAGCAGTGGCTGCCAAGAGAATCCACCACAGAATTGACTGACCTTCCAAATGCTAATAAATGGGTTATTTTTAACCTGCAAGCATCAGGCAAGTTCAATATCATCTCTCTTTAGAAATACATAAGTCAATATGAAAAGGCACATGAACAAAACCATAAGAATGAAGTGTGAATATTTAATTTAGGATAAATGAAACTCTGATCAGGAAGATTGGGACAAATGCAACAGAAAACCAAAAATATGAATGCTGTGTGGAAAAGTTTGAAAGGAATGTTTACTGAATGTGCCGAAAATGTGTGGTTGGTGGGAAGGTGATCAAATCAAATCATTTATTTTGTTCAAGGATTTTTAGTACAAATAAAGGACACGTCAAAATATGATGCAGTTGCAAATGATAGCTAAAGATTCTCAGTAATAGAGTGGAACATGTAATATAGGAGATATTCACCAAATTTGTTCTTAAGTATGGACCATTTGTCATGATTCCTCACAGTGCCAGATAATTTATTATAAAAAATGAGGCCTTAATTTTTAGGGTCCAAGTGCAGCTTTTCTAGTTCTCCCAAATGTTTGTGAGGGAATGTATGTGTGTGTGTGTGTGTGTGTGTGTGTGTGTGTATGTGTATGTATATGTATATATATATATATATGGAATATATATATATATATATATATATATATATATATATATATATATATATATATATATATATATATATATATATATATATATATATATATATATATATATATATATATATATATATATATATATAACAAACTTGGACAGCAACAAACAATATAAGAACACATAAAAAGATCACTCACATGTTATTTCTTGATAATTTTGACGGAATTCAGCTCTGTCTTAATTGGAAGAAATGGAAGTAATGACTGCTGGAATCGGAGAGGTGAGGGGTGTGAGAGAAAGGGAAGGGCACCAGGGGAAGGGGAGAACAGGAGGCGGAGGAGGGGTGAGATGAATGGTTGGGGGAGAGAAAAGGGAGAGGAGAGGCTAGAGGGGAGGGGAGATAGGGAAGGAGTGAGAGGGATGAGGTGGAATTGACACATAATCGGAAAAGAAAACTGCTCACCACAGACCGATGTTTCATTCAATATCAACATAATCATGGGAAGAAAAATACGGTAGGTGAAGTCAGGTATGTATAGTCATGCATGGGGGAGATATCACTAGTGGGTAATAGGAGAGGAGGAAGGAGTGGATGGGAAAGAGATAATTTCAATACTCTCCATTGCCTAAATATCATCAAGAAAGCATAGAGAAAGGTGTCATTGAGGAAAATGAATTGTGCCAGAAAAATCTCTAGCCTGAATGCATAGCTCCAAAGGCCAATGAGCCAATGATCACAGGCCTGAGCTGAAAACATGAGATCTTAAGCACCCCGACCAGAAGCAGCAAAAACAAGTCACCGAAGAAATTTCCTGAGGGAAGAAGAGGGAAGCACTAGCACTATTCCCACTGCTAAAATCTGGGATATCCTCAGCATCTGGTGAAAAACTCAGGCAGTTGTTGAGAAGTGACACCCTGATAAAACCCTTGTAAACAAGGATGTCAATTTGTTTCATGACAACATCATTGAGCATTTTAGGAAAGTTCAAAAAGGTCATCATCATCAGGCAGACCACTTTGGAATATTGGTTCTTAAATGACACCATGGAAGCAACCCAAATCCCTCTAAAAGTGCTGCCTTATCAAAAGGCATGAAAGCGAAGAATTCAGACACCAGAAAGACAGTCACCATGGAGGTAACTTTAATTTACAACTTTATTCAAATGCTATTATTAATTATTAATATTTCAACTTAAAAATTAGTGTATTTATTCTTGAATTCATTTTAAAAATTCAATTTTGTTGAGCCCAGGAAGGAATTAATGTAGTTAATATAATTTCATTGGAAAAAACTTGTCTTGGAACTATAACAGGGTTCTGGAATGTATTAAGTCCATATTCTAAGGAATCACCGTATATTTAAATAAATAAAATATTTCATCTCAAGACCTTTGATAATAATGCAGGCAATCTCATAGGCCAAGGGAAATTAAGGAATAGTTATTTCAATTTGGTTTTCCTTCAATTCCTTTACCAAGGAGAAAGATTTTTTATTTTACAAACCAACATATATTTATTTTATTGAGATAAATCTAAAAGGGTATGGGAAGTGTAAAGATCCCTAAAAAGTACTACTTAGTAAATTTCTCACAATTTAATGAGGTACTACCAGTTTTATTGTTTAGGCACCCTCGACCTGAGGATGGCACCTATGCATTGAAACCAGTATTACATAAATACCCATGGCACCTATGCATTGAAACCAGTATTACATAAATAATTTTGTTATTTAGTACTAATGAATGGCATTTTTAATTCTTCAAAATGTAATTTCACAAATTTGAACTGATGATCAGAATTTGAACCCACATTAATAATATATAATAATATATCAAAGATAGCACAAACCAGTTTTTAGCAAAAATAGTTATTTCTTAATCTATGCTCCACCAAAACTTAATCCTCATCTACACTTGATAGACAAGAATACATATTGTCTGCAGAATAAATATTGCTTTGTACTTAATCAAGCCATATGATCCTTATCCTTCACAGGTATTATCATTAAAATAGCTTCTATTTCATTTTGGTTGAAGCAGTAGTAATGGGTAAAAATTTGCCTCTAAGCATGGGTTACCTTCATCAAAAGACTAACTGTTCCTTTGATTAACTAAAGCAATCAATCATGTGCAAAAACTATCTTGATAAGAAGCACCGACTAATACTTTAAAATGTAAAATCTTTTTTTTTTCAGGTTTGTATCGTGTTAATTATGACAAAGAAAACTGGAAAATGATAATAGCCACGTTCAACAGTGAAGACTTTTCAAAGATACACGTTGTAAATAGAGCCCAAGTGATTGATGATGCCATGAATCTGGCAAGAGTTGGGAAACTGGGATACACTATGGTATTTGAATTACTTAACTATCTCAAGCAAGAAAAACATTACCTGCCATGGAGAGCTGCCTCAGTAAACATAAGATATATTGAAAGTATGCTGAAGCGAACAGGACAATATGGAATATTTAAGGTACTTAAAACCTTTTTTGCCAAATGCTTTCAGGTTTTTCAATTGGAAAACGTATTTTTAAACCTCATTTTCATATTTTCAAAATAGTGTATATTGCATGATTACAACAAAATAAACAATTTAAACATCTTCAGTGAATATATTTAGAAATATGTAATGAATGTAAATGATAAAAATTCTCATTCTGAAAATTTTGAAGTACAACTTTTCATAGAAATATTAGAGATCTTTTTTCATAGATTTTTCACAGAGATATTAGAGCTCTTTTTAAATTTAGATCAAAGAACATCTAATATTAGTTAGTCATTTGTGGTTATTCATCATTGCACCGCAGACTGTTTGTTGACTGTTCATACACTATTGAGGGGTTTGAATGTGTTTCCTTCATTACAAGTCTGAGGAGACAGTTATTGCAGTTCAGAAGGTCAGCAAAGCTCATTTTATCCTTATTGTGTAGGGGTGAATTTGTCTCAAAAGAAGTGCATTTATAGATGAGTAGTATAATGCATTGATATAAATTTGAAAAGTTGAGTTTTTTGGCTAACTTTTCACTTTTATTTATTTTTGTATTTTGTAACTTTTTAGATTTGTGCTTAATATTTAATATCAATATTTATAAGTTAAAAGTTAATTTTGTGTGAGATATATATTAATTATTCCAAAACCTATGTTAAGTAGAAATGTTAGAGTTGGCAGTAATACAGGCAAACTTTCATCCTGTTCATGCATGTAGAAAGTACTTATGAAACATTTTTAAATTCAATTTTTATTAAATTATTATATTTTATAAAGTAATTACTCTTTGTTTTGAATAATTTAACATTAAAATTCTAACTTAGTTAGTTATCTATAATGATATCATTATTCATTGAAATTCTATAATTATTTCAGTATTGCAGGAATAGGCATAGATATTTTTTGCAAAGGCCCATGTTCAGATCCCAGAGAGGAAATATTTTTTACCAATGTGTAATTCATATTAAGCATTCCAATTAAAATATTTTGCTAGGATAACATTATAGAGTGGTTGGTCATTGATGGGGACTTAGACAGTTGATAGTACTGTATTTAAATTAAGCATTTTTTAATACTAAATATTTCCTTTAATAACCCCATATATGAGTTGAATAAGGGATATGAATTATCATACAGGGATAACTTTTGAGCTGGTGTGCTTGATGTGAATTGTCGCTAGATATTTTGGTCATTTACTTCTTACTTTTAAGGATCTTTCCACTTTCAGTGGCTACACTGTATACCCATACCCCAGTCCTCTAAGTGATACAATCTTCCTCTTTGAAATCTCGATCCCTCATCATCAAGGTTATTTTGGCTCACCATGTATTTCTAGCCCATCCCCATATTATTTTCTACCTGTAGGTGATTATTCTAACCAAGGTCTTAGCCATCGTTCCTCAACTATTCTTTTCTTTTCTCTGGATTCTTTGTGCCACTTATTCTTTTATGCCTAATATCTTCATGTTATCCTTAATAACTTGGATGTCCTAGCTCTTTTCCTTATCCCCTCCATCTCCACAGTTTATATTTTACTTTTCAGGTGTTCACTGAAGTCTAGCTCTCAGCTCAAAAAGTAGTATGCTCCAAACCATTGTTTGCATTATTCTTTTCTATATTGAGCCATAGAGTCCCATGTTATATTTTAATGTTTCCTCATGCCTGAATTATTCCGTGTTTCAAATAATATTCACATATTAGAGATTCATGAATAATGGAACATAATCACTTAATCTATTTTGTTGCTCTGTTGGTTGTTTCGGGCAGATTAAAATAATTTCCATTTAGTCTTTATCCTAGATATTTGGTTTTCTGCATGTTTACTCAAGGTCCTTCCCCTACAAAGGATTCCAATAACTTTCTTATCATAAAGTTAGGATCCTGCCGGCTTTGAGCAGTTAATACTACTTCCCCTCAGTAATACTTAAGCATCTATGAAAATGTGAAAGGAAGAGTTTTTATGAGTTAATTGCCTAGCATTAAGTAGGGAAGAATTTGGACAAAAGATTCATCAGATTTTGTTAGTTCCCAACCCAAGAAAGGGAAAAGCAACTATAGAAGAATAAGTTTGATTTTAGACACAGCTAAGGTGGTACTTAAAATCATCAATAAAAGAATTCAGAGGAGGGCAAATGATTAATTAGAGGATGACCAGTTTGGCTTTTGGAAGGAGAGAAGTATACATAATGTCTTGAGCACTAAATCACCAATTTCAGTGCTTCTGCCCATTTTCACATGTCAGTAAGTCTAAGCTGAAGATCTCTTTCAAAGGGTTGATTATAGCTGCTTGGGTGTTTTCAGCAGTCCCAATATGTCATCCTTTTAGGCTCAATTGAAGTTGTGGGAAAAAATTGGCAAGGCCAGGTCAAGGACATACAGGGAGATGTACTCGAGAATTGTATAGGGGATGGGAAAGCATTACCAAATTTCTCTTGGCTGAAACTCCCTCAATAGTATTGACAAAAAATCTGGTATGTGTTGTGGTGAAGGATCTGTGATCTCTGGATAGACACTAGTAACTCTTTTCCTTGAGCATTCAAGCACCTTCATGTAAAATACTGCATAGTCTGTCTATCTAGGTGGTGCAAGCTACTTGTGAATATTTTCAACTCCTTTGAGTTGAAAAGTGTAATTCACCATGGATTTCACCCTTAAAAAGTAATCTCATTACTCTTAAGATAACAGTATGATCAGTTTAATTCTGCAAAGTACTCAGGATAACATTGCTGCTTATATTATTTTGGTGATAACATATCTTCTATCTGCAAACCTGAATATGGTAATAGCTACAGATTCCATCTCAGATGTGAGTTTTGGTTTATAAGTACCTGGAAAACCTATCATTCAACCAAATATAGGCTTATTGAAATCCCAGAGGGTACATTCATATGCATGATAAGTGCCCTGGGTGGAATGAGTATTTAACCCTAGTCGTGAGCATTTGTAAATTATTTTATTTGGCTGATCTATTTTGTTTGTACCTAAAATTGCCTCTGCTTTAGTACCAACTAGAATTTTACAAAATGGAGAAATGTTTGGAGGCATTTTATTCACACACAAAAGTTTTTAAGAGAAAGAAAAGAAAAAGTTTGATGAGTTATACTCTTGTTCCTCAGAGTGCCTTTATGAACTCTAGTAGAAAGAGGTTTGAGTGGTGTTTGAAACTAATTTCCACCAGATTTAACATTTGTTGAAAATAGTGATAACTCTTGCAGAAATTTATGAAGAAACTCTTAACACCTATTTATGAAGAAATATTAGGAGTTAGCCTTGCTGATGACGATTACCTTGGTCTGAAGCAGCAACAACAAATCATGGCCTGGGCTTGTCTCTTTAATGTTGGAGATTGTGTGAATCAAGCTCTTACCACTTTTGAAATGTGGAAAAAGGAAATTGATCCTGACACTAATAACCCGTGAGTTACAAGTCTTGTTTTTCATTGATTAACAATCCAGGAAATCTTAATGCCTTTCAGTGTATCATATGCCAGATATGTTATTACACAGTGACCTGAGTGTATTATGTGATCAAATGCATAAAGTGAGATGGTTATATGCAATGAGACCCTGCAATTAATGAGGATAACACAATATGGGCTGGGATTAATAATTTTTTAACTATCTTCATTGCAGTGCAAATCAAACTGAAATTTGAATATTGAATCATCACCTTCAATTGATGTCAATATGCTGATTTCCAGGCCTTGACTTTACTTTACTTACTTCACTAGCTTTTTTTAGTTTTTCCTTTTTTGATGTGATATGCATGATTAAAATAAAGGTTGGTTTGAGGTGAGGATGAAGGGTATCATCCAGTAGTAAACCCAGTAGCCACCTTTGTGATGTAGGACAGAGGATGGAGCAAATGAATAAAGTGTCTATTCAATTCTTTTGAAAATGAACTGTAGGGTCTTGAGGTAAAAATTTCAAAATTGTTATCCCCTAAAATGGCTTCATTTCTTAATGTTCATCATTAAGTTGTTTTATAAAATCACGATAATTTTTTTTCTGTCAACTTTATAATAATGAGATGATGGTGACATCATTCTGCCTCAACAATTATTAAGGATGTAAGATGAAGGGTCTAGGAAATTTAAAATATTTTGTTGAGAAGTTAATCCTGGGTCAAAGAACTGATTTTCAGATAATTAAGCCACTCTAGGGTAAAGCAAAAGGTGAGGACTCCCTCTCCTCCATACCAAAAATACAGCAGGTTCTTATTCACTTCACTCAAAGCAGCTAAATGGATTTGAATTTAAAAGGTGGATTTCAATTAATTATTTCACATATCATTATTTGCCTTACTTACCAAGTTCATTGTGTTGATTGGAATGACGATGAGCTTTTTAAAATGTAAAAATAGTATGTTAGGTAGGTTGCTCTTAAGAAAACAAATGTTATTCATAAAAAAATTAGATCAACATCTTATTCCCAATTAAATTACTGCATTGCATGTTAAAATTTCAGCACTGCCATCTCTCTGAAAAAGAAATGATATTTACTAGTAAGCTTCAATACTATTCTTGAAAGCTTATTACTGTACCAGTGTATGCTATTTTTGGCATTTGTCCCATGACGCATGATGAGTTATAATGGTGCCACATTACTATTAATGAACAGTCCTTTATCTATATTACATTTTAAAGGGTAAGAAGAAATTTCCGGCATGTAACATACTGCACAGCTATCAAGCATGGAAATGAGGAGGAATGGGATTTCATTTGGGAAAGATACAAGAAATCTAATGTTGGATCAGAAAAAGCTGAACTTCTGTCTGCTCTTGGCTGCTCACGGCAAGAATGGTTGCTAAGAAGGTATGTTGAGAAAACCACTTCAATCACAGCTTAAGACTATGGTTATTTAGCTATTCATTTTAACTTTTATTCATAATTTGTTTAAGTTCTTGAATAGAGAACTCTTGCTTTTTTATACAGAAACTGGCCAGTATGAACTTTCAACTGGTAAAATATTTTTCCCTTTCTGATGATGGGACATTTATTCTGTTATTTAATTATTCAATTTACCTCAACATTTATATATGCCCTAGTTCTATCATGCATACAAATAAAATTGCATCATGATTCATAGCAATTTTATGTCAATGCTCCTCTGTGGTAAGGACTGTACACTCAAGGGTAATTCTGGGCTTTGAGTGTAACAAAAATATTTACTAAAATTTGAGATTGCTTAATGCTATGCTTTAAAATTGATCCTTTAGTCCAATTAATAAAAGTAATATGAATGTGCAAAATACTTATTTTTTTTAAAGTTTGGATGATCACTACTTGATACCATCTACTGCACTGTCAAATTTCCTTGTCTGTGTTTTATAAATGAATTTAATCATAAAATATTTAGGTAATTTTTAAGCACCACTCAAGAAACTTTTCATTATTTGGTAGCCACCCAATGGTCCTCTGGCAAAGCATGTTACAGAACCTGCATTTATAATAATTTGAATAAAAGGTCAATTAACTTAATTAATCAGTCACAAAGGAAAAATGTGCATTAAAAAAGCAACTTCATTAAAAATAGTATAGACACTTAATTTATTTGTATATGTTTACTCAGAAAATTGAGAGATATATCACATGTATTTTTTTGGATTTCACATTTGGAGTAATTCAGTAGTTTCTGCATTTAACTCAATTTATGTGAATTTCAATAAAAAACTATGTGAAAAGTACCACAAATTGGACAATTTTGTATAAATTTCATGTGAAAACCACGCTTCACTCAAATATAGCATGAATTCCAAGAGAATGATCTGAAACATATTTTGATTACCTAATATTTCACAACAAATAGTGTAACTCTCAAGCTATCTACAGATTTCAAATGTGTTACACAGATTTCTCATATATCTCTTAAATATTGTACATAATTTTCCTTGAGAGTGCCATCAGAAATTTTATTTTACATGAATCAATTTAGGAAAACCCACAGAGTTTATAATTACGCTAAAAACAATTCAGAGGAGAGCACAAAAAGTTTTGCCTTCTGCATATGAAAAATTTAGGTTAATTTATATGAACCCCCTGCCATGTACAATAAAATACGCTCCTTAAGTTTCCAGAGGTCAAAACTCATTTTTATTGATTCTAATTTTAGATACCTTGAATGGAGTATGAATCCAAACTCTGGCATAAGAAAACAAGATAGTTTTGCGGCATTTGAAAGTGTATCAGAAGGAACCAGAGGTCACTACGTGGCTTTTAGCTTTTTGAAAAACCATCATCAGGAGTTGTCCACTTAGTAAGTACAAATCATAGACTCCCACAGGGCTAAGTATTATGTCATATTGAAATTGAAATTGAACCACTTGGCTTTTCCGCAAAGAATATGTGGAAAAGCCAAGTGGTTTAATTTCAATTTCAATATGAAGCTTTTCCACCAAGTGAACAAGAAACTGTTTTATTTATTATGTCATATTTGATTAACCCCATACACAATTGTTAAGTCTAATTTTTTTACTAATAAGTATTTACTTTTTGAACTTTCTAGATATCCCTCTTATTGCCACTTTTACAATGCTTTTCCATTATTTTGGAGGAATTCATCATTATTTACTTACTCAAGAAATGTTTTATGACTTTTCACCATTACATTACGAGCAAGGCAAAATCCTTAGGTCTATTTTTTAACATCATCAGCATAATCAATAGATTTTTCAACCCAAAGATTGGTGGACTGGAGCCCTTCATTCTTTCCTATGCAGTGTTGATTCCCCCACCCCCTGATAGCTCTTCTGTTTGAAGTCCTTCATTCGTTCTATGTACTTGTCTCTTGGTCTTTCATTTTTCCCCGCTATTATGTGCATTGTGCCTCAAAGTGTTTCCAATTCTCTTTCATCCAATTTTTTTTAATCATATGGTTTTACCAAAAATTTGGATGCTAAACATTAGGATTGCTTCTCATGCCCCAAGAATAGCTCTGTATAAAGAAGCGCCTAAATGTTTGTTTTGATAAGTATTTAATGAATTCATTTTGAGAATTTTTAATATTTTTTATTATTCAGTTATGGTCCAAATTCTATAGAATTAGGAGACTACTTTGCAGCCATTGGAGATAAGGTGAACACTATGGCAGAGTACAACGAGGTAAGTGATTTTTTGTTATAAATTACTAAATCTAGTGTTATTTGAAATATAATATTGCTTAGAACAATTGCAACAGGAAATACACCTATTTTAATGTCAATTTTATATTTTTATACTTAAATAGTTAAAAGCCTTGGGAGCAGAATCACCATTCACGCCATCAAACCTGTTGATAGAGCAAATATGTGAAAGAGCTTTAAGTAATGTACAATGGAGAAATAATTACCTGGCAGAAATAACAAAAATTATGAAAGAAGGTTAAGTAAACAACTTGAAGATTTTACCAAAAGGAAGCCTACGCTGCAGAAGTTGAAGAAATATTTATGATTATTTTGTTTGAAAAAATTTTACTAGCAAATACTTGATATTTCAATCATGTGAACTGTGTGAGTGTAAGGACATAGTTTACGCACATAATTGCACACATGGAGCAAAATTAAGGGTCACTCCTTAAAATAAGATCGAATAATGAGAGATGCATGCTTTAATGATACGGAAAATGCATTTTCAGAAATGCCCAGTGAAAATTTTAAGTATGTGTAACAAAGTCATGCGCCTTTTTTTCATTCTTGCGTCTCCTTTAAAATTTTCACATTGACCAGTATTAAGCGTGGCATGCAATATATTCTTATGAAAAACTTAAACTACATATTTTTGGCACATCCATGAGAGCCTTGGAAAGGCATTTAAAAAAGTGCACGCCAACAATAACCATTTATTAGGTAAGCAGCATTATATATAGAATGTGTCCCTTGTCCTTGTCCATGGTATGGCTTGAGGAATCTAAGCCTTTTGCTGTGAAAAAATAATATATTATATTTTTATGATCCATCACAAAAACATAATGTGGAGATATTACACTTTGCTGAATAAATGTACTCATCTAGACTAATGACTGACAAATTCAATATTCTTAAAATCAGTTTTAAAAATTTTTGACAAATATGCTATGGCATATTGTTTTGGTCATAAGGGTGAGGTTCACAAAGATATCAGTTATATATGCATACACGATGAAAAAATATTATTTTTTTTTCATCACATTCCATACTGAGAACAACAAATACAGAAACATAGTCTTTTAGTAATAAATGAAAATTAGTTTTTTACTTTAAAATGGTTTTGAATGCAGAAATCACAGAAAGTTATAATAAGGTTTTTTGCAGTATCCATATGCTCAATACTCTTTATTTTGAGGATGAAAATATCTTATAACATTCAATGTACACCATAGGTATTTGTATTTCTGTTAATTCTGATTTTATTGAAGTAGCAATATTAACTTATTTTGTAAAAAAATCATGAAATTGTAATTATTCTATACTAACAAATTAAAATTTTGTTACCAAGTATACAGTTACCAGTCAAAAGTCTGTCACTAATAGCTGCAAAATAAATGAAAAAATATGATCAAATGAAACATAAATGACTTCTGTTTCTGATAGATGCGAGCAAAGCAAATAATAGCAATTAAGAAAAAAAATGAATTAATATAGAAGAAGGTGGGTAGACATTAGGGTTTTAAGAGTCCAAAAAATCTTTTGGGAAACTCCAGTAAAATGATAATAATAATTGAGTAAACCATCTCCCTTTGTGCTTCAATTGCTATATGTAAGACCATGTATCTGAAAGTCAAGGTTCCTGCTGCAGCATGCAGTAGTAATCCCAGAACATAATAACTGATTGATACACTCAAGAGTACTACATAAATAATATAAATAATAATATGAAATACATGATAATAGATAAATAAACTCTTTGTTGTGATATAAAACTTGATGAGAATCACCATGGGAATCTTTTGCATATTCAACTGTGGTTACATCGTGTCGCGGAGCTGGAAATTATATTAGTGCGACCGGTGCTAGGAATACTAATTAATTACACCTAGAGCATTTGAAGCATAATCAGGGACTTTATTCGGTGTACTATACACAACAGTCCAAAATCAACACGGTTAGAAATATACTATCTGGCATGCCGTGCACGAGAGGGATGAACGCTCGGCTGGAGTTGTCACATGACTGGCCTTCCGTGTGGGTCATGGTGCCTTCTTCCTGGGTCATACCTAGGGTGGCATCTAGCAGCACACCCCTGGATCCCATGAACAAGTGATGATTCAAACACAAAAAAGTGATTTCAAGCATTTCTAGAATCTTGAACATCTTGTTGCATTCAATATTGTCAAAAGCTTCCTCCAAGTGCCACACATAATGGCTTACTCATCAGTATAATTTTTTCATAAAAGCTCAGATTGCCTTCCCTGTTCCTTGGTTTCTCCTTGATCCGGCTTTCTTCTATCTTTCCTTCTATTTTTGGCTAATATTGAATGAGTATTGTCAATGGATGAGACATTAAGCTATTGCAGAAACATTTATCTGTTCTTTGTTTCTTTGGTGTTGCAATCATCATATTCTCCTTGAAGTCATCTGGTTTTCCACTGGGGAAGCTAACTTTGATTATTCCAAATAGAGGGCCCTTTGATGTCTCTTCTGACTTGGTGTCTTGGACCTTGCGTGCCTTCATTACTCCTGGTACCTTGTCATTAAAGTCTTTCACAGCCCTGTTGAATTTGCTTTTAAGTATTTCTGGCTCCAATTCATCTTCTTCTATCAAGAATTCTTCCTTAAGGCATCTTCAGCTAGTTTTGGCCCTTGATAAAGCTCTTAAATGTATTTTTCCATCTTTTCCCAATGTCTCCATCTTATATTAGTAATATTTTTTATTTGCATCTCAGATGAAGGTAGATTTCCTTTTATCTTTCTCTGCATTGTTTCTTCACTAGTTAATAAGCCATTTTGCTATTTCCATTCATTACATTGTCATTGATTTCTCACCACAACTCTCTATCCTCTCTTCCTTACCTTTTTATAAGATTTGGTTTCATACATTTTTATGATGGACTTTCTCAGCTTCATGTCTTGGATTCTTGTACATATTTTTTTATTGCCTATATGAAGTCTCATTTGAGCTATAATTCTGGAGACTTAGATTTCACTACTTTACAAGTTGCCCATGAGCTACTTCAGTTATTAGATATATTTAGGAAGTTAGGAAGTTATTAGGTATATTAAGGTATAGTTAGGAAGGCTATATCCTTCCTATCCTTCCATTGTCCATCTGTTAGGAATGACTCTCTCTGACCCTCAATTAGAAATATAGGAAGAAATACGGGAGGTGTCTGGTGTGAATTCGTGGAACTACTTCACGATTAAAAGAACAAAAAACTCTGTTAATTCTGAATTAAAATATTTAATACATGACCCAGGTTTCATAGCTGTGAAACATCTTTAAGTCCTGACAAGTTTCACAGGAATGTAACCTTGGTCCTGTGTTAAAGATTTTAATGTGGAGCTAACAAATTATTTGTATTCTTTTAATCAGAAATGAATTAACTTGAAAAAAAAGTCAAGGGGCTAGCAGACTCTTTAGGCGTAAAGCTTGAGAATGTAACTTTCTCACAAAGTAACCAAACTACCTCCTACTATGCCTTGTGCTGGATTTCGTCTGGGGTGAATTTCATGCTGCCAACATCCAGCAAGCTTAGGGGAAGGCAGTCGCCAACGAAAGACATCCTCCTAATCTCTAGGATGGGAAGCAATTAGGGTGTAGGTCCATTCGGGTGGCACTGTGCCAACTTTGGCTAATTCTTACATCCTGGGCCATTGCTTCTGAAAAAAAGTTATGGACAGAAACCACTCACGGTTCCATCTTGAACAAACAGAAGATCCATCAATGAGGAATACTGAAGAGTCTACGAATCAGCGTGACTGAAAATCGCAAGTGGGACAAAGGTGAGTCGGCAAAGGCAAGGAGTTTGTAAATTTTATATGAGGATCACAATGTCATACATATTACCCACATTACCCTCCCCTTTCTTTGCCATCACCTGGTCTTCACCCGTGGGGAAATTCGTTGTACTGACAACCACGTAGACTTAAGGCAAGCAGAAACCGCCGGAAATTCTCCTTCCTATCTGTCAAGGGGGAAGAAATGGAGGCGGTCCCTACGACTCACCGGTTTTCTGCCCTCACCTTCATACCTACTGCTCATTTCAAATTTCCAGCCACGGTCACTACTAATCCAGTGCCCTCCAAACACTCATCTTCAGCACTTCCGAGAAACCATCTTTTTTCCGAAAAGTAATGAACTCCTTTCCAGGCAGATCCTCAAACATTTCGCAGCCAAAAGCTTAAATGAGAAACCAATTTTTATTGGTTTCTTATTTAAGACCTTTATTAAAAGATTTATTATTCCTATCCCTGGACCCCATCTATTGCTCTCCAGTCAGATATTCGCATGTAATAAAATAATCAATGCTATTTAGTACATCCAAGATAAAGAGTGCGATATTATATTCTATTGTTTCAGGCTTCACTTCGTGGAAGTAATTGATATCCATTATTAAAATAGAAAGAAAGACTCGTACTTTTCCACAGATTTTATTATACGGTACAATAATAACCCGTACCGTACAATAAAATAAAAGTACCGTATAATAAAATCTGTGGAAAAGTACGAGTCTTTCTTTCTATTTTAATAATGGATAGTGCGATATTAATTTGCATTTATCATTTTTATTTTATTACGTGTGATTGGTGGGCCCCAGGTGCAGAGAGAAGTCTCTCGCAAGCCCTGATTGGGTGTGAGTGCTTGGGACTAGCCAGGATCAATGCTGTATAATATATCCAAGCTAGAGAGTGCATGATTAATTTGCATTCCTTTTTTTTATTGCGTGTGATCGGTGGGCTGCTGACGCAGAGATAATTCTCTCATGAGCTCCTGACTGGTGAGTGCTTGATAAGGGCGAAGGTCAATGCTATCTAGTTCATCTTAGCCAGAGCATTTTTTCAATTATATTTTGGTCTCTGTTTTGAACCCCCCTATAGCATTTAATTTTATTTAATTTGAGTGATTTATTATTTTTTTTTCTCTTCCTCTCTAATTTCACTCACCCATCCTTTGCCCATTTATAAGAGTATGGCTGGGGTTGACTCGTCCCATAATATTCATACGACCTTCGTTGCCATTCACTTCATACATGCTCTGTGATATTTACTGTAATAAGTAATCCTGACTGAAATAAGACACTAGAGTATTGACTCCTAATAAACCAGTTAATTTGCATATAAAGTCACACGAGTCAATTGACATTACTAATGAATAGAATGGTTTCAGGCATCACTTTGTGGAAGCGATTCACTTCAGTAAAGAAATATTTAGTCATTCCACATATATTTTACACATATCTCATGTACTTTATTTACACACATCCCGCACATATCTACTGTAATTTACCTGATGATGACTTTGTAAGTCGAAACCCGGGTCGTGTTTAATAAAATATATGTGGAACAACTAAGTATTTCTTTTCTGAGACATTACTAGTATTTCAATTGAATAACAAATATGATTTTCGTGCCAGAGCACAAGTGAGAACGGAGAAGTTGTCCATCACTGGGAGTTCCTATTTTATTTGCACGCAATCCGGTCATCCAAGATGATCCGTTACGATACTCCAGGGAAGGAATTTAATGTACTCGTTCGCTTAACTTTTTATGCCTCTTTGAAGAATGAAATAGGCAAACGAGGCGAAATGTCATGTTAATTTTTTTTTGCTGCGAAATACGAAAAGTAAAAAAAATATTTGCTTCGTATATTTTGAAAAACTTCAAAAGTAAAATGAGCCAAACTGCCCAATAAGTATTTTGTTACATGTTAGCGTATTCTTAGGAAATCAGGAAATTCTTAATCATTTTCAGGCGGAAACGATTAATTGTTACAGAGAGTGAAACAAATAAAAAAATATACCCAGTTAATCCGGAATGTCCTCTTTCAAAACGTATCAAACGAAACCACTATCTCTATTTATTTCGTGTGTTGCCAATGAAATACAAAACTAGATGATACGCGGAAAAAGATTTGGAGACCATTCCGTATCATGGATTAGAAACCGTAAACAACGAAGAAAGTAGGTAAGGAATACGGAGACAATTTTCGCGTTATTAAAACGAAAATATTTTATCGAAGAGTTCATATCGAACGTTCATCTGCCCTCAAATTAGTATTTCAGAAATTTGCTATTTGATACAATTTATTGTTGATATTTACTGATAAATTGATATTTATTGATAAATAGCATTGGATTCTTAGTCTCTGGTGCACTCCTACCCGCAAGAAGTATTAATCGTGTATTCGTTGGTCAAGGATTTATTATCCACGTCCAGTTATCCCGAAGATGAACCGCTTCAGTTCACAGCCACCATGTCGTAAATATTCAACCTCCACTCAGATAAGTTCATATTCCAAAAATGCACATTGATTCACTCAACAGATCGGCGTACATATTTTCTGGTGAAATGCTAAATAGCTTAAACATTTGCTGCTTACCAAAATGGTTATTCACTATCTTCGAACAATTATTTTTATGCTAAAAGCCCATTAATTTCGATAAACTAGGGATATTTCAATGGCGCGCCAGCAATATTTCCAGGGTGGAAATGTGACTAACTGATGAATTGTTTTCCTCCTCCTCAGTGACAGCCTCGACCGTGGACTACGCTACCCCTCCCCCACCTCTTTAGTATTTAGGGCGGTTGTGGTCTGTCGGCTTCTCTTAGCTGGGAAACCCTCTCGCAGATGGCCTGGAATAAGGCCGAAAAATGGGCGGGCCACTGATTCTCTTGCTCATGAGGTTCATTCAACGTTCAACCTTCGTTGAAGTTGGTTGACTAAATTGGAAGAGTATCTGCGTCCTACTCATTTGCAGCAGCAGATGTCTGGTGTAGACTGAAGCAAGAGGGGGTCTCAAGGAGGTTTGTCATATATTTCAGGTCACAATATAAATATTTGTACTCATAATTGGTGTATATTTTAAAGTGCTAGCATTTAAAATAGGATGTCCATCAAAATACCTTATCTGCGCTAGCTTAAATACCATTAGGATCACCGTATCAATTAGATATCTCGCTCCGGGCGTCGTCCATGTCGTATTTGTACGCAATGATGAATTGCATGAATGGGTTTTGCTAATAGTGTGTACCGTAACTACCAGCTATAGTTTCCTTAGGCAAAAATGTAACGCCGAAAATGTTAATTTGATTTCCCAGCGTTCAGCGTCTTCTGTATTGGCATTTGATTCCTCAATCCGATAAATTGATTAAATGCATCATTAGATGAGTTTTCTTTTTATATTCTAGTTTTGTCTTTGTTTCAGTAGTTTTTTCGAAACTAGTGAAATTTCGTGATCATAATTTATTAAAGCGCTATATATCTCGGTATAGCTCGGCTATATGCTGGAGGAGAATGCTGAAGATGAAATGGGCAGATGAAGTAGGGAACGAGGAAGTGTATAGAAGAGGATAGGACCATTTGGAGAACCCTACGACAAAGAAGAAATAGATTGATTGGATTGAGGCACAATTCATAGGTCAGTATCTGGATTTAATGGAAGGTCGCGAACTTGCCTTGATTTAAGAAAATGCTAGATTACCCATTTCATTTCTTTGTGGATTCAATCGTAGAGCAATGAAAGCAAAAATCCAGAAAAACTGTACGCAAGGTCTTGGAAATTGAGATTAATTATCATTATATACGCAAAGCTGATATTCAGTTAGGCGCAGTAGTTGTTAGTTTTTGCTATTAATGACATAAAAGAAATGCAAATAATCCTCATGAATGCAACTTCAGTGTCCTGCGGTATTCAAAGATTTTGGATCAAATTCCTTGGCTTCCTTTCAGTGTATCAACATGATCCCTGTGAATCTACCTGATGGTGTATTTCAAGGACACTAAAGATTGTAAAGGGTTTTGGGAGTATGCCAGGAAAATATATCTGCAGGGTTTTGGTAATTTTCCTTTAATATCTTTAACATATGTAGCATCAATAATTATAAATCAGCAAATTAGAAATAATTATCTGAGCATTATTGTTCAAGCAAAAATAACCAAGGAAAAGATACCGTCCAATGTGAGGTGAACAATCAAATGAACTACTAATTCCAGTTGATTGCATGAAAACATACTTAGCCACTGGGGAAAGGTTTGGGAGGGAATTTTGAGGTTGTGTGGATCAATATGGCTTTTGTATGCCATAATCCCTGAGGACTTTGTCATGGGGATGAAAGGCCATAAAAAATTGATGGAGGTGCCAATGATTTTTTAAAATGAATATGCTTGTTGAGTGGTGAGGAGGGGAAGGAGCCATGCATTTGAAAATCTATTTAATTAAGGATTTGAGTTATTTTTCTTCCACTTAAAGGTTTCGCACAGTTCAAAAGCACCTTCACTTTCAAAATCCTTGATATCTTCGGGTTTGTTTCAATGTTGAGATTCATCCACCAGGGTTTTACCAAATGGACTTTGGTATTCTGTTTGACAAGGATATTCATGCCTAGTCATCCTGAATTCACAAAGAAATTTTTATTAAAAAATAAAGATTTGAAGAAAAAGTTGAAGGTAGTTATAAAATTCTTTTTTTGTAGATATCAAATGATCCTCTTCAAGCAGAATTTTCTATGTGATGGAATGAACTTTCTTAAAATCAAGCTATGAGTTGACATTTAATGAAGACCATAATTGAATTAATGTATTAGGAAGTATTCTTTTTATGTATTTAAAATTATTTGTTGATTATTACTAGTGAATTTCATTCAAATGTCTGTATAATGAATTGGTTTGTGCATTTTTCACCTAATTTGCATGAAAAGATGAAGTGTTTACAGTCAATTTTCATGACAGAAATCAGTTATTTCTGGCAGTATAGCAGGAATTACTAATGTGTACTAGATTATCTGAAATTCCTATAAAATTGCCGGGTAAAATGCAACATTCAGCTTTCTGTCGATGCACCTGCTGCTAAGTTGTTCACCATGTTTAAACAAGAAGTGCACATACTGAGAAAATAGTTGCATGTAGCTGCATACATATTGAGGCTACCACTTAATTACTTACATTTTTATAAATTTATTTTGGCGATATTATCCAAAAATAAGAAATCTTACTTTTTCTAATACGAGGCTTGTATCAATATTCAAATGTCCTCTTGTATCATCGAAGGGATTGATCAACTCCCAGAATAGCATCTGTGGTTCAGCAATACTAGAGTATTGGTTCCGGTTATTGTTTTTATTACAACCGGTGCTTATTTGGTGATATCAAGAGCACTCTTAACTGAAACCTCATGACTAAGGACTTGGGGCGGGTGCAAGAATGTCAACTTGAGTTGCTGATGTGTCCATGGATGATTCAGTGAGAGGTTTGTGCCTTTTTGTTGGGAATTCTTTTTTGCTTTTGTAATAGAAATTTGTCAGCATAAAATTTTGTTAGTTTTTATCCTTCTCAAATGGATTTTGTAGTAGTGTCTATGATGTCTTTTTTAATGTATATATTGTGAGAGAGTATGAGAATGAAAAAGAAAGAAAGCAGAAAAGAATTATTGCAGTCATAATTGATGGTCTTAATAGTTTATGCCTATCGACAGCTAAATAAACAAATTGCTAGTTTTGTGTATGGATAAGGTTGGGTACTGACCAGTGGTAAGCAAAAGGTCAATCACTGAGCATGGTGAACAACCCACACCAAACGATGAAAAAAAACTGTCAACTCTTCCACCTGCTTTGTTTATGCCATCTAATTTTTTTTAACGTGGGCTTCATTTTTCTCAAACCTCATTAATTTCTGGTTTACATTTATTGTCAACCTATACATATCGAACTGCAATTCTCATGTGCTCAGTAATGGACAACTGGCAAACTAAAGTTTCACCTTTCGCAAATCTAATTTTATGATTTGAAGAAACTGTAGAAGCAGCCATGATAGTAACTTTTAATAGAGCCATCTGGTAATGCGCATTACGTTGGCAAATGATTTTTACCCTTTCAAATTCTATCACTCTAATTTAATTAATTTCCCATCTACTTTAATTCCTATTTCCAGCTTTTTCTATATCTCTTTTATTATTTCCTCTGTGTATGAAATTGGAGAACATGATGATAGCAGACAGCCCTGCCTAACCTCCCTGTCAGGTACTAATTTTTATCTACTAGGCAATGGAGATTGCAGCAAATTTACCCTGGGGATAATCAGTTTGTATTTAGGAAAGGAGAGGTGTGTGTGGCACCATAGCTCTAATGAATGATGGAAAAATGAAATTTAGTACTTTCGCTGAGTATTTGTTTCATGAATTTTGAGAAGTGGTTCAATATACAATTGGATGGAATAAATGATTGTATTGCGGGAGATAAGAGAATATTGGAGGTATGGGCAACTTATCCTCGGCCTGTCCCCAACTGTTCAAGTGTATGGTAGATGGGTCCAATATCACCCAAACTTTTCAGCATTTATTTTAATGAAATGGCTAGAGACATGAGAAAACCAGATATGGGAGGGTGGGGAAATCATAACTTCAATTAAGTTTGAGGATGATCAAGCTGTAGTTAGCCAGACAGCCAATGGGGTTGCAAGCATTGCTGAATGCATCGGGTAATCAGTATAGTAGATACGGGATGAGAATCAATGTAAACTAAACAAAGGATTTTGTTTTCAATTAGAGAAAGATTAAGTTAAACATTAAAATAAGACACAAAAACTAGAGAAGGTAGAATAGTTAAGCTATCTCAGTGGTGTTTTGGAATATGATGGTCTAAGGGGTAGGGAGGTAAGAAGAAGAAGAAGAAGAATTACATTAGGCAAAGAAGCTTTAATAAGGAGGAATTGATGTCAGGATTGTTGAGTAAAGATATTAAGAAAGTGCGTGTAATCTTTGATATGGAGCATGGCTTTGCATGGAGTAGAAAAATTGTAATTGCAATAAATGATAGACATTGATTGGAGGGTTTTGAGATGTGGTTATGAAAGATGTAATAGTTAAGATGGAGGGAAAGTAAAACAAATAAAGATCTAGACATAGTGGAGGAAGGATGGTTTTTTGGAAGAAACCAGAGGAGGCAGGAAATGTAGATGCAGAGTATTTTGACTGGTGGTGGAATGTTGAAGGCTGTGGTAGTAGAGGAAACTATGGTAATGAAGGAAATATGAATAGGAATGAGAAAGAAATAGGATAAGCATGTTGGATGAAATGAAAGCAGGGAGGGAGTATGCAGACTTGAAGATGGGCTTATTGTAGTGCCGGGTGTCAGGTTGCGTTTTGGTAGTGTGTGCAAAGCAAGGTAACTTTGCTAGTTTATGTCCAGCTAAATGTATACATGTATCCTACCTTAAATGTTAGACTACCTGTAATAATGGAGTGAATAGAATAGAAATGAGGACTTAGAAATTAAATGAGCCAAAAATAATCCTTTCTTTTTTAGTTCTGGCTTGTGAAGAATTCACCTGTTTGACGCTAAATACTTTGTTCAAAGGTATTTATTACCTTTTGAATTGCATTTAAAGAAGGCTGAAATAGTTTGGATTGATTGAAAATGATTGTTGCTTGGAAATGATCCAATAAGCTTCAAGTGTATGGTAGAAATAGACTGATCTGTGATGAACCCTCTCATGAAGCCAGGCATGGCATTAGGGCTTTACTTATTCGGCATGTTTTCCATCCACATTTCTAGTCTTGGCATTCAATGGCTATGCTCTAAACATGTTCCTACCTTCACTGGGTGGCCTTAACTTTCTGGTGTTGGATTATTTTTTTGTTTGGGTGAATGGAAAGGTAATTTTCAATTGATTTCCAGATAAGATTTTTTCTGAATGAGGATTACTTAGGGTGATATCTGAATACTTTGATTGAAATGTTGTGGAAACCTTTAAAAATAGAGTAAATGGGCACTAAGGTTAGGAACTTTGATTTATTTTTCTTGATTTTTGGTGTTTGTAAAATAAGGTTAGTGGAAGCTTATGTGACAAACATCAAAATCAAGAAGAATATATCAAAGTTCCTAACCTTAGGGTCTTTAACTAAGAGTTGAGGGGGATCGAGATGGTGCGGGGGCTAGCGTACTGGCTTCCCACCCAGAGGGCCCGGGTTCAAATCCCGGCGGTGTTGAATATTTTTCAGAGGTATCTCGATCCCTGCTTGAGGTGCTTTGTGGAGGGCACTTTGAGTGAGTACGCCGTCCGTCGGATGGGACGTTAAGCCGCGGACCCCTTGGCGCCTTTCGTAAAGAGTAGGCTAATGCCGACGCCGGGTTTCTCTCCACCCTTCATCCTTTCCTATCCATCCCCTATGGCGCAAATGACCTCAGCTGTCGGTCGCCTCCCCTCAAAACTACTACTACTACTACTACTAAGAGTTGAGTTTATAGTATGTTGGTAGAATATTTTGTCTTACTCTAACTTAAATGAATGTGATGGTTCAAATTATATCTGCATGAAAGTAGGATACCATGACTTAAAAGAAAATCATTAACAACTGAATATTCTGTTCTAGGTACTGGAGCCACTTGCATAGAGAATGGGCCTTAGGTAAGAGAAAAAGATGTAGTGTGGGTATTTAATTCCTTCATATTATGCCTTGCTTTGCCACTTTAAAAATCTAAGCTCAATAATTTACCCTTCTGCTACTATCATCGGACCCAGGAAACTGGTACATTATCTAATTGCTGATCTTGAAAATTTATTAATACTATTCAAAATGTTGCAGTTGGTGTAGAATTAATGATGTATACTGATATTTAACTTGGTGCCATTTCTAATATGAATAAATTAATATATAAACATTTATTGATTTAAGATATTTTTCTCTGCCACTCATTGGCATGGAAATAAACAATGTATATGCACATCTAATACAAAAATCCTTTTCATTCAAGGTTCATGGAGACACTTGGGCATGAGCTATTAAATCCATTAGCTTCCATTTACAATTTTTTTCTCAAAATGTGTTTGATCTGAAAAAAAAGTGGAAGTAATGCATGCAGCTAGCAGTCAGGGAGAGGCAGAAAAGTCCCACAGATTAAAATATTATATCCAATGTTTTTCTGTAAAGTATATGAAGTGCAGTGTGTCTAATGAACTGTAGCATTAGCCATATCACATTCATGTAATAAAGCTAATGAAGTGCCAAGTAAGTTTCTGAAGATTGAAGAAATGGAATCGATACACATTAATCAGGATGAGAAAGGACCACTGGGATGCAGTGGAAAAATTAGGGCGAGGGCAGGAAGATTGAGTTTAGTAGGAAGAAGATAAACATAAAGATAAGGATACTGAAAGTTCATTACAAAACTATAGGAACAGTAAATGGAAAAGTGACTAGAAAACTAGGGATTACAAATTAATTCAAAGAACTGCTCCTACAGTCTTTCATCTGTTTTAGATTCCCCCGAACTACCACTTAGGCACCTGTGAATAGATTTAAATCAGTGACTTGGATAATAGTTAGAATTCAGAATTGGAACTTAGTCTCTCTTTCCTCCCCACTTTTAATTACCCCTTGGATTTAACCCACCCTCCATCCCAATTTCTACCTCAAATCTTTTCTCCTTCTGTCTTTATTGCAATCTCTAGTGCATTTTTTCTGTAATGATTCTGTAATTATTGTTTGCCTGATGAAGTTAGCCTTGTCATCAAAATGGCAGTGCAGCTTCCTTCATCTTTCCACACATTTTCCTTTGATCCTTCCCCAAGTGCCTTTGTCACTCACATTCCATTGCACCAAATCCCTATCACTAAGACTGTCCATTATATCATGCTACGCTGATGTGTGGTAGCATTGAATAATATCGACCTGGTCCAACAGGTGCTCATTATCTGTATTCCATAGTAAGTGATTTTGAAATCATTAGATACAATTTTTCCCTATGTAATCTTTACACCTCCTTAATCTCACTCCTCTTCCCCCCAATTTACAATCATTGGTTATTGACAACCCAACTATCTAATCTTGTTCATTCATAATTTTCTTACCTATCTCTGGATTTCTCACACACCTCCTTTAATTTATGTACAAACAATTGGTAATTCTACTGGAATGAATTAATTCTGAAGTATTTTTTCATCATGCTATTAAACACAAACTATGAAAGGCTTCAATAGGAAATGAAATACTTAATTTGTTTTAAGTGAATTTTAATTGTGATAAAATATGGACTTAATTGTTGAAGCACCACTGTATCAGTATTGATATGAACCATCAAGCCCAAAAACTTGATTTACCAGAAAACCGATGTGCATACATTGTTCGCCTTGTATTCATTCCCCCATGAAATTCACATTGCCATTAGCTCAATTCTTCTGATGCTTTCCACTAGTCTTGTCAAAGGTTTTTTACAATTTTAGTGGTTGATAAAATTGATAACCTCCCAACATAATTTAATTAAGTGAAGAAAACTATCAATATAATCAAATAGAAAATTTAAAGTTCTTCGGATAACTTAATAGCACAATTTTAAACTGTTGTTTTTAAATGCTTAAATTCCAATTTGTTTCGTTGGCATTGTTGGGATATGCTATTCAAGTATATGGAAATTGTAATCCTTCCTTTGAAACTCTAAAGCAGTTCATTCATTCCTCATATGTCCATATTAAATGAGTTTGTAATTTTCCACAGACTTTATTTCACAGTACAACGTGTTTCACTGACCAGTGGTATCATGAGGTGATCAGATCACCTGATGATTCTGTAAATTGGTGAAACACGTTATACTGTGAAATAAAGTCTGTGGAAAATTACAAACTCATTTAATAAGGGCATCAAACAACTCCAGGAAGTGAAGCCTGAAAGTGTGAAGTATACTTTTATCATATATTTGTTGATTAATTAGAATCTCATTATCTTGACCTTGTCAAAACAGTGATGCACATTTCATTCAAACTTTGCTATAAACTTGCAATTTACCCTATAATCTTTCATAAATCTGTTATTTCAAACCTTTGTCAATATGTCCGTCCATCCATCCTAGTATTCAAACCTTCCGTCAATGTATTTATGCATATTCTTTCTCACCCAAGTTTCACTTCTTCACAATGTTGGGAGGAGTTCACTTAAATATACTACCATTTTTGCTACCATAGAAAAATTTAAATTTACCCAATGTGTGTACATGCCAGAATGCCAGAATTTACCAAAACATAACATGCGACATTTCACTGATAAACTTTGTAGTTTGCAGGAATTGGCATTTTATACTAAAATAATGTAAATAATTTTAACATCATTCATTACAGCATAGACTTTCATTTACTAGTTCAAATGAGATATTTTACAATACATAGAAGGGTAGTTACTTGGATATATGGGGACTGCTAAGCTGCGAGGATATAGTTCTAAGGGTTGATTGAGAAATGGTAGGGCAGGAAGATATCAAGAAGAAGAAATAGGGGGGGAAGAGGTATGTACTCTAAAGACAAATTTAGAGAATATCTGACATCAAATATGTTCATTTTTTCCCCCATGGTTTGTTGTGTTGTAAAAATAACTGAAGTAATGGCCTTCCTTAAACAATTGTTTGGCATAGTGGGGCAAGTTGGGTTGTATGTAGTCCTCCCTCCCCTTTCATCCCTCTTCTAATGGCCACTGAATGAGAAAGTGCAAGTCCAAAGAACTGGTTGACGGAAGCAAACTAACCTGATGCTGCTGTAATATTTGCATTCATTCATTTTGTCAGAAAATTAGTTTCCATTTGTGCTTCATCAAATATTACCCAACTGTGAATTCGAAATATTTTTGCTTTTCAGCTCAGTGAAAATGGTTAACCCTCATGGGTGTAAACATACACCTCAATTCTTACCTTTTTATCTCATAAGTCTTTGTTCTTAAATGCTTATTCCTTCCTAATCACTTTCTCACCAGATCCTGTTTTTAGATTGCCTAATAATGGCAATTTCCATTGTCAGCACCTTTCGTTGTCTTAGCATTCTTCACTAATTCTTGATCTCAAATTAAAAGATTTTTTGAATTCTATTATAATCACATCTTTTTTTCCATGGATAATTATGAAGACTTAATTATGAAGAGCTTAAAAAAGGTTTTCCTAAAAAATAATCCCTCAGCAATTTTCTTAATTTCACATATTTACGTGGTGCTATCATTGGTTCAACCTTTTCCATAGGGGCAGTCTTATCAACATAACCCTGACCAATGTTTTATGCAAACCTAGATCAATATATAAGACGCTAGGCTCATAGTGGCATATTTAATGATACACTAAGTACACATTCATTTTGAAATTATTTCATTTGCCAACACATGTGTTTTCAATGAATCATACATTTCAAGTTCTGATTACCCTGATAATGATGCCTCAATGCATTTCTGGACTAATCCTATTCCTCTCCAATCTGGGGTAGCTCTGTGACAGTTAAATATCTTTTTGTTGAATATCTATATTTATGACTTTGAATAATCTGTATTAACTCTATATACATATCTTGCCACCAAAACTAGTATCAAGTAATTTTTAAAATATTTAGACCCCATCATTTCTGTAACATTCCACATTCAAATGATTCAGTTTTCCAAGAAGTAGAAACATAAACCATATGTGGGGAAACTTCTTAGTCCATGTTCCACTTGAAATCTTTTGCACGACTTAAAATTAGAAATCTTATCCATTTCAGACAATTCATATTCCTCGGTATCATGTAAAATTTTCTTTTTCTCATTCGGTACTTCATCTTACCTATGTCAACAGCCTTTAGTGATGACATTTTCTATTCTAATGTGACATTCCTGGACTCTTGCTGTTAATTCCTATTTTGTTCTATCCTTCAGAATGCTCTTCTACCCCATACTTCCAGTTTTTAATCAACTCTGCAGCTCGGTGTTAAGTTGAGGTCTTCATACTGCTGGTGACATGTTTGTCAAACAGATATTGTGGTATAGCCATATTTATCAAAGGGTTGTAAAACCCTGTAAACTGAAGCCTTTTGTTTCCTGGATTTGGAAAAGTGTGAAAAAAGTCCTCCAAACCTCTTTAATTTGACTGAAGTGCAGTTTTAACTTTGGAAGGTATTTTCACTTCCCTGGAAGCAAGGATATTTATCCTAAAATTTTGGGAAAACCTTATGGTCTCCTGTACACAACCAGTAATTGAAGGCCAAACAGTGAGTTCACTGGCATAAAAATTAGTACAGCAACTCTGCATATATCATGAGGTCAGCCTCAGTAATTATGTATTTTTAATGCATTCAATTGCAATCCTCTTTCACTTAATGTGGAATCTCAAACTTTTAATTCAAAGAACTGCAGGAGATGCCGCGATAGTAACTTTGAACAGAGTTGTCTGCTAATATGCATTTGGGATTTTTGGAATGAAAGAGGATGCTTCAGTAGCTTAACTGGCTAAAGCACTCAACCAGACATCAAAGGTTCCACGTTAAATGCCAGTGAAGGCAAATGATTTTTACATGCAAATTTTGCCTTAAAATTTTTATTTTGTTCTATTTAATTATTGATTTTCCAACTTCAACAAGTGTTAAATTTTTGAGTCGCCCAAAACTAAGGTAGATGTTTGAAGTTTGTATTTCATGATGCTAATAAAATATATTGATGTGAATAATTCAATATCAAGGAATTACTGCGAGATCTGCACAACTCAATATACATTAGGCCATGAGGATTTTATTTGTCCTAAAAGTGTAAAAGATCACCAGACTTAAGTGGCACATGAAACACCCTAGTTTTAACACATCATTGCCAGCATAGAAATGGACCTACATCCCATCGTTCTAAAACAGAGTTGCAGTGGTGACTCATCTATCTGAAGGACAACCTGATAGCCAGCATACCCTTGTCCTCATCTATAAATTTTAGGTATTAATTATGTGCTTGCAAAACAGCTTATGCAATTCAATAAAAACTATATTCTCCCAAATTTATAACAACCACAGATTTTTTCTTGAAATCTTTTTGTGCGAGAGGTAGTGCTACAAATGGGTGCATGTAGGTATGTGCTCCAATATTTTGTCTTGAAAAGCCATTGCCATTGCTAAATGGAAAAATATAATTTGCAATAAGTTAGTTTTACTAAATTTTATCATCTTGCTCATTTTTGGCACTTTCTATGAATGATTTCCCTGCTTGGGTCGATTATTGTTCCCCCATTTGTAGAATCCCATTGACACAGTTCTGCTTCAATGTTTACTAACCAAGGTTTGGTCAAATTGTCATTTTTCCTTAAGCATGGGAAAAGTATTGGTTACTTTGTCATTGTTAAAGTTGAGTGGTCAACTGCTTTCTCTGTATGTTTTGCTTTGTTTGTCCTGCATTTTGCTGTGCCAGTAGTGTAGTTTATTGTGAAAATGTATGGGTATAATTTTGTACCGGCACTGTTAAATAATTTTTTAAATAAACAATTATATAAAAACTTGCTTTTGGTAACACCTGTGATTCAACCTGAAACCAGTAGTGTATATTTCACATGTAAATAAGTATTCAGTTAATATTCATGAATTGGCAGTATTCATGTATAAGGCAGAGAGTAGGTAAGTTTAATTCTAGCCTGCCATTGCTGATCTACTGTATTGAATATAACTTCTATTATTAAAGGTAATATACTGGTTAAGGTAAGTTTTGGGTGTGGTTTTCTCTTTTGGAATAGGAACTAACAATGATAGTCTTCTGGCCGGATTCCTTCCTCATAAATGCTACAAATTAGTCCATGAAAACTCTGCAAGAATATTGTCTACCCCCATGGCCTAATTTGATTTCAGTGCCATAAATGCCCTATCTCTCCTTTGAGTAAGCCTGGACCGAAACTATCTTCCATCTAAGTCACATTCTCTCTCTGTCTAGCCTGCTGACTGAAGTTATTAATGATACACTTGTTCTTTATATTCTTTCCATCTCTCTTGGATCATTTGGTCCAACTTAGTTTCCCCGACTTCTTGGTTGACACAGATTCTCCCTTCTTGCTCGCTGACAGTATTTTAACCTTCCTGCACCAATTTCATAGTCCTGCTGTAACCTTTCCATACCTTCATACTGCATCTTCCACAAAGCTTCTTTTGTGCTATTTGTTACCTATTATTTATTGATTTATTATTTAACTTTGTTCTTCCATTTCTTTCTATTGTATATTTTTTAATTCTATTGCAGAAGAGGCAATACACAGGCCAAATTACTCAAAAACTTAAAAATCAATGGAAAAATGACAAAGTTTGTAGCAGATGAGTAATAAATTCAATGTTTGTGATAAATAATGAAATCAGTTGAACTAGTATTTATTATGAAAGAAAGGGGGACAAAAATAGTAAGTCCTGAGGGAAAGATAAATTTTATAAAATGGTTGAGCAGATTCTAATTCGGATACTGCCTAAGTTATGTTCAGTAGCTCAGAAATTGAATCAAAGAAATTATAATTTTAATAGAACAAAAATATTTTAAAAGATAGCAATAGCAGCCAAATGGAAATATAATTAAAAGTTCATAGTGGAAAAAGGTAAACTTAGTTCCATGTTTTAGAATAGAGGGAGGTTAAAATGCAAAGTCCATAAGGGCAGAAGAAAGAAAGGCAAAAACCTGATTCCTGAAAATAGATACAGCAAGTTTTAAGGGAGTGTGTAGAAACAGAGGAATCAAAGTTCTAAGAAGGAAACTGCAAAATAATTTTAAGTCCAGGGGTAGGAGTATGTATTGCAGTAATGTTCCAATATTGTTGGCTGAAGGAAGAGAATACTAAGTGCAGAGGATGATTGGGATTAGAAATGCAAAATTGGGATGAGTCCAGAAGACTCCAGACTCTTATATCATCTAATGGTGGCATCCAGGGAATCAGAAATAGCAAACATTTTCTAAGTCCAGATGAGCCTTATGGTCAGTTTACAGCGGTGGATAAAAATCACCATTTCTTCATTAAATCTTTATTACATTAAATCATTTATAAAATTTTATATGATGGTTTGTTGGAAAAAATAATTTCCTATGCAATAGAGTGAGTTTGGATTGGGTTTATTAATTAATAAGTCCATAAGGAGAAGGTTTAAAAATAATTACCAGAGTGCAGTAGTTGCAAGTCAAGAATCAAGCACATGGCCTGGGGTCTAAGGGAGGTGGGTGGGCTTGGTAACCCACTCTGTGACATGCCCAAGGTGAATGGGCCCCGAAGGTTCTCCCCTACTGTCTTAAGGGGAGGCTATGCCAATTTTTTCTTGATTTTTTCAAGGTCATTCAAAGTCCATGTGTATTTCATAATTCTGATGACCAACATGCTTATTTAAGTGCTTCCAAGAACTTGGTAGGTAGTTTTGGGGGTTGCCTATAGATACAGGATGAGTGATTTCAATTAAGTCCTAACCCTCACTTAGTTAAGGTTTCAAGAATGGGTTATTTCACTAAGTGAGGGTTTGGACTAGAAATAACCTATTCTTGAAACATTAACTAAGTGAGGGCTTGGACTTAATTTAAATCACTCATCCTTTAACTGTAGCCAACCTACCAAGTTCTTGGAAGCATATCAACAAAAGTTTCTCAGTAGACACTTCCAAGGTATTACTAAAAAAATAATGCAGCACTGGTTTAGAGTTTATTTATGTATTTATTTCATCCTCTGCTTTCTTTTAAAAACATTTTTTAACATACAGACTGAAATAAAAAACAATACGTAATTAATCATGAATAGGTTATGCATATAATTTCAAGCATGAAATAACAGTGATCATTAAGTTTCATTGCATTTACTTCATTGGATCTTGTTCAATAGAAATTTTTATGGAAAGAGCTATGCCCTTCTATGGATGACCAAGAGAGGGACGAGAGTCATTATGGAGTGTGCACATCTCTGAGCACAGCCAATTTCTGGGCGGCGACCATAGGCACGACATCACCTGAGGGTGGCAGTGGAGAGCCGAGTACTGGCGGTGGGAAGGAGACGGCTGCCTTCCAAGTGCATCTGTGGGCCTTGCACTCCCCTCCCTGCTGCTGCATCCAAGGGCTCCCTCACATTTGCTCCTTGCCCACATCATCTGCATACACTCGGAGCCTTAAAGCCAGTGGTGGAGGAGGACAGTGATTTGTTGTAGTCCAGCTGTTGACTTCAAAGTAATCTGATTTGATGATAAGTGATGATTTAAATAAAAGGAGGAAGCAATTTGCACCTGTAATTGTTAATCTGGATAAACCATGACATGATTAATCATTACATTTATTGCCATGTCTATCCATAGTATATGCCTGTACTAACTTACAATTGTAACATTTTTGAGCAAATTAAAGGTTTGTGACATTGATATTCTGAATTGTTCCCTGTATTATTTCCTCCATATTAATCAACATTTTGCATTTACTATATAAAAACATAAAAAACTTAGATTGCAGTAAGGATGAGGATACACGTTCTGAATTAAATATAAAGCAGCACTAGAGAAAAGAGACAGCAAGGTATAAAAATGGATACTTAAAAGAGTACAATACTTAAAGAATAAAATACTTAGGTACATAGGAAGGCCCAGAAGTGCTCGGCCTGACCTAGAGATGGCAGTAGTTGTTTCAAAATATCACTGTATTAGAAATTATGCAATCTATAAAGCATATGTTTCAAGTTTGAAGATGCTACATTGTTTAGTATTTGTTTGGCAGTGAAAATTATCAGTGAATTTGTGAACATAGAGAAAATTGGTCATTGTTATGTGACACAATACTTTTATTTGAAAGGCCTCAGCCCAACCACTATAAAAGCTGAACTGGATTCTACTTTGGGTGAGTCTGCTCCTTCATTTACAAAATAACATATTGGGTAGCAGAGTTTAAACAAGGCGGCACGAGCTGTCACAACGGGCATCGCACTGGCCGACCAAATGAGGTGAATACTTCAGGAATGGTGAGGAAAATCTACAAAGTGATACTGAATGATCATCGACTGAAAGTACACGAGCTAACAGGCATTATAAAAGCCATTTCAAAAAGTGCGGTACATCAAATATTAACTGAAAATTTGGACATGAGTGTGCTGAGTGCAAGATGGGTGCCACGTTTGCTCACACTTGAGCAAAACCAGTGTCATAAAGATGTTTCAATTGAGTGTTTAGCAAAGTTGCACAGCAAAAAAGAAGAATTTTTGTGCCATTTCATAACCAAGGATGAAACATGGGTCCATTACTTCACACCATAGACAAAAGAACAATCAAAACAATGGAAGGGAGAACCATTTCCAAAGAAGGCCATGACCATTTCATCTGCAGGCAAGGTAATGGGGTTGGTTTTTTGGGATGCGAGTGGGATAATTTTCATTGACTATCTGGAAAAGAAAAAACTATCTACAGCGAGTATTCCACTAACTTATTGCCATGTTTGAGCTTAGAAATCAAGCAAAAGCGCCTGCATTTGGCAAAGAAGAAAGTGTTGTTTCATCAAGACAGTACACTTGCTCACAAATCTGTTATTTCAATGGCCAAAATTCATGAATTAAAGTTTGAATTGCTTCCTCATGCACCCTATTCACCAGATTTAGCCCCCTTGGATTATTTTCTGTTCACAAAATTGAAAAAATGGCTCGATGGTCAAAAATTTTCCAACAGTGGAGAAGTGACATCAGTAGTTAATGGCTATTTTGAGGATCAAGACAGTTCTTATGATAAAAAGGGAATTGAACTTATTGAAAATCGCTGGGAAAAGTTTATAGAGCTGAAAGGAGATTATGTTGAAAAATAAATACATTTTTTTTACAAAATTTTTGGGGAGAAAGCAATTGAGTTCCGCAGGAAACAGGAATTTATTATCACCAATACAGAAGGTTTAGACACCACAAAAGGCATAGGTATACATGAAAAATGGCAAATAAATATATCAGCTAGACTATATTATGGTTATGCACAGATATGATTGATTCGCAGTTTCCTCAGAGCATATGTGGACTATGATCATAATTTAGTAAATATGAAGTGTAGCATTCGATTCAAAAGGACAGAACAGGTAAGGGGGTTATGGAAAAAGAATGTGGAAACATTAACCTGATCGATAAGGAAGAACTATCAGCAGGTTGCAGAAAAAATAATTATTGGGGAAAGATAGCTAGGTACTATAGAGGAAAAATGGGAATATATCAAACAAGGGATATTGAAAACTGAAAAAGAAACTATAGGTAACCAAACTATAGGAATGGATTATGGATGAGATCATTAGAAAAACAGACAAACGATGGAAATGGAAGAATGTAAGTGAGGATATATAAAGTTTACAGAGGAGGGGTGAAATTGATGCTCTATACAACAAGTTTAAAACATTGTTAGGTAGCAAGAAGGGAAAATCTGTATTAGCAATCAGAGTTAAGTCATGAAAGTACTTGTTGAACCACAAAATATTCAAGACAAATTGAAGAAATATATAGAGGAACTATATGTTAAAGAAATCAGGCCAGCATTTTTAGACACAAAAACAGAATTTGACTGAGATGTAGATAACCTTACTAAGTAAGTCTAGGCTGTTTTGCAGGTGAAATAGAAAAGGCATTAGGGGAGTTGAAATCAAATAAGGCAATGAGGGTAAACAAAATTCCTGCAAAACTATCCTATCCTATACTAAACTATCCTAAACTATAAAAGGTTAAGAAAAGGTAATAGGAAGTTTTTATGGATTGATTCGTGGCATTTATGAGAGAGGAATCGGGCCAGAAGACTGAAGACTATCAGATGAGTATTATTCCCATTGTAAAAAAAGGAAAAAGCTTATGTGAGGACTACAAAACAAGAGAATGGATACTAGAGCAAATAATTGCTTAGGGGATGATCAGTTTGGGTTCAGGAAGTGTAGAGGCACACATGATGCCATAGCAGTAATGAGGTCACTAATAGAGAGGAACATGAAATGAAATTAGGATGCATTTTTCTGTTTCATATATTTCAAAAAGGCATTTGATAGAGTGGATCGGATTTAATTAGTGGATATCTTGCAGAGAGTAAGAGTAAACTGAAGGGATAGGAGACTTATTCACAACCTGTACTCGCCCCAGACTGCTTAGATGTGAGTGGAGATGTGATGTCCAAATGGTGAGTGTTACCTGTGCTTTTCACCTAATATGAGGAGGAAATGGTTAAAGATGCATGGAAAAAACCGGAGAGAGGCATGAAAGTCGGTTGAAAAATCATAAAACCAGTTAGGTTTGCGGATGATGAAACAGTGGTTTATCAGTCAGCCAAGGGGTAGCAAATCCTGCTGAGTGAATTGGAAAGTCCGTGTGATAGATATGGCATAAGAATAAATGTCAATAAAGCAAAGGTTATATTTTTTTTTGATAAAGAGAAAGGCCTAGATAAACATTAAAATAAGAGGACAAAAACAAGAGCAGGTGGAACAGTTTATCTATCTCAGAAGTGTATTGGACCAAAATGGTCAAGTATTGGAGGTGAAGAATCGCAGTAGTAGTAGTAGTTTTAAGGGTTTTTAGGGTGCGTCGACAGCTATGGTCATTTTGCACCACTCATAAACTAAAACTTATGTTCCTTTTTAATTAGGAATAAGTAAATCAATAAATACGAATAAATATATAAATAAACAAATAAAAAATTGCTAAAATCAAAAGGCATTAAAATTATGAGCTCCAAAGCTAAAGCTGCCTGGTTAAACCAGTGGCCCTTAAAAAAGTTAAGACTCGATTTATAAACCCAGAGTCATCCCCTTAAATATTACTTAAAGTCTCCCCTTATATTAAACATGTCTCTGGCCCTTTGGTATGTTCTACATTCCGTCAGGATATGTTTTATTGTCAGGGGTTGGAAGCACTCATTGCAGCGGGGTTGTTCTTTTACCTCCGCAAAGAGGTATGAATGAGTGAGGGCAGAGTGCCCTATTCTCAGGCGCGTAATCATGACCTCTTCCCTCCGAGTTTTCCGGATGGAAGAGGACCATGGTGAAACGACCGGTTTTATTGCCCTGAGTTTATTATTTAGCAAAGACCGCCAAGCCTCCTTCCACTGATGCAGAACCGAGTTCTGCAAGGCAGCCTTTACGTCCTCCATTGGAACCAAGGTGGAGTCGGTCTCGGCTTTTGACTTACAAAGGCAAAGAATTGCATTAGGCAAAGAAGTTTTCACAAGTAGGAAGGCACTGATGACAGTAAAGTAGAGTAAGAATTTTAAAAAGCCCCATCAAAACTTTGATATGGAGCGTAGTTTTTAAACAGTATAGAAATATGGTAATTGAAGCAGGATGGTAGGCATGGATTGGAGGTTTCTGAAGTTTTGGTACGGGGAAGGTGAAGTGGACAGAAAGGAAAACAAATGAGGTGGTGCTAGTTAGGGTGGGGGAGGAGATTTCTGGGAGAAATCCTAAGGAGAATCTCTTTAAAAAAAATGTGGAAGTTTTGATTTTTATTTTCTTCATACGAGGGTCATCCGGAAAGTAGTACCCGTTCGTGAAATAAAGACACAAAAGTAAATATTAACAAACATAAAAAATTTTATTTGAAAGAGGATACTTTAAACTACTTCTCAACATAATCTCCAAGCAAATTAAGGCATTTGTCATAACGTGTGACAAGTTTCTGTATTCCTGCTGCATAGTCCTTCACCGCCAGCTCATTGAGATACGCGAGGGACCCATCTTGCACAAATTTTTGCATAATGCAGATGGTGTTTAACAATTTCATGAACAATTGTTCGAGAAACATTGGGAAAATGCTCACAGATGTCATCAATTGTGACGCGCCGATCGTTCCTCACGAATTCGTCAACTGAGCTCACCAGTTGGTCTGTAATGACAGACGGTCTCCCCGAACGCTCATCGTCGTGTGTGTTCCCCCTCCCCATGTTGAAGTTGCGACACCACCGCCGAACAAGCGACTCGTCCATTACATTGTCTCCATACACCTCCTTTAATTGGCGATGAATATCACATGGGCGAACGTTTCTTGCATTGAGGAATTTAATCACTGCCCTCACTTCACAACTGGCGGCGTTCTCAATTTTTTTAAACATTGTAAACAATCACAGAAACAACACAGGCAATGCTAGCGTCACGCAACTTGGCTCAGAGAAGGCAGACAAGCCACTGAAGCTATCTGACCTCGTCCAGCGGCTACTCGCGTCGTCAGCACTTCATGCGGCACGAACGGGTACTACTTTCCGGATGACCCTCGTAGTAACCTGCTCATATTCTATTCAACAACAGTGATAATAAGTTACCAACAAAATTTTGATGATATATTCATGTCAAAACAATGGAATATATATACTATGGCATTGCACTCACCTGAGTTTTCAAAACTTGTACACACCCAAGAGCCTACCCCTCTGCAACATAATCCTTCGCTGTTGTCTCCCCTTCCTTGAAATACAACCAAAGACAAAGTGGAAATGAAAAACTATTTTAAACAGAAAGAAAAGATCTATCATGATTTTAGTTTCAGTAGGGAAAACTTATTTTATACCTGCATTAAAGGTGGCACAATGTATATAGTAATGGCTTTCAAAATACCTAACGTAATTATACTGATACAAAGTAGCAACCTTGAAATTTAAAATGAAGTCAGTAAAACTACATGCTGATCATTAATACCTTATTTACATTACAACAATAATAGCATATTACTTTTATAAGATAAAATGGAAAGCTTACATAGAACAAAGCATAAAAGACAAGGATGGTTACTTTTATGCTTTTAAACTACTGAGTCAAGGTACTTCATTGAGTGACTTCATTTGTAATGACTATGACAAATAAACTAGTTGAAAATTATGAAAAAATGTACCTAAGAATTTATCCAGAAATTTAAGTACATATCTTAATGTCATTTTATCCTTACACCAGCTAGTCACTCAAAGGTATAACCCTTAGGCCAGCTAGTAGCAAGTTTCCACTGCATCAAATTTTATGGCATAGCAAAAATTTGAATTGGTTTATTTCGCTCACAATTATAAATGTACTGCTTTTGCCAGCACTTCAATTTGTTGCACGGAATGATCAAATATCTATAGCAGGGTATTTCATTCAGGGAGACTTGATGTGGGCTGTTAAATACAGAGTGATCATAATGTTAATTATTTTTTTTTGAAAAAGCAGCAGTGGTGTTACCATTAGCTTTCATAAGAGCTGTTGACTGGAACGATGCATTCCCTGAGAAATTCATTTCATTTGAAATTGATGGTCTGTTCTGCTTAAGCATTTAAAACCATTTTTTGGCCGTGCTTTAGGAAAGAACAAACTCTCCTTAGGACTTATATACACATACCATTCCATTACTCATGCCTCAGCTGACAATTTGTTCAGGGGAAAGGAAAATTTCAATGCAGATTGCGTGTTATTTCCATCATTGCTCAAGAAGACCTGGCATATTTCAACTTGCAATGGTCTTCACTGGAGTAAAATTAATGAATTTTAGATACATATACAAGGCTAATTAAGCTAACAATGCAACAAAATTAAATTTTTGCACAATAATTTTCGTCAATGAAAAATTTATGAGTCACTCTTAATTACCAAGTATAGGCTTATCAGGCATACAAAAGCACAATAGTTATGATTATGACAGTCCGTTCCTTTTATTCATTACTTGAAATTGTGGTCAAGTATCAACTGGAGCAGAAAGAATCCTTTTTGTTGCATATTTATGTCATCAAGGATATGGCCAAAGGGCTTAATGATGGATAATTTCAGGTTAATGCACATAAAGATACATTTTATTTCACAGAAAATAATTTTATGCTTGAAAACTTTGTATAATTCAACTATTACTAGCTTTGAGAAACAAAATGAAGACAAAATTATAACATAATTTATTACTCTGCAGGAGTATACAAAACTAATAAAATGACTACACAATTTAAGTTGTTCAATGCATATTTAGAAATTCATAGTTGAACAGAGAAATAAATACTTTCTTAGAATTTTATATTCTGCCATTAAACTGGAAATTTTTATCTGCCTTTATTTTTCCAATGGACAGCAGTAATTTAAGGATAATATGCTTTTTTAGACAGGGTCAGCTACTACATTGTTTAGGTACAAAGTAATGAGCCTGCTTGTGAGATTCTCAGTATTTGGAAATTCAACCAGTGATAGATATTTTTATTAGAAATATCAACAGAGCTTGTCCATGCTGTTAACCTGAATGCAGGAAATGTCTCAACATAGTGAGTCCCCATAGCTCTTATAATCGACGTAACAAAAACTGAGCTGATGATCTCAAGTGCCCCGCTGGGCACAAGGAAGATAGCAACTACCTGTGAAGTTGACATTCATGTACTGTATGGGTTTGAACAGTGTAATTATTTTGTAAATTTTTAAGTAAATTAAAAACTATTTCCAAAATTTTGTGGATACTTTTATTTGGAAAATTCAAAATAGGAAATTATATGCATCTTGCCATGGTAATTAGGAAAGGTGTCCCAAGGTATAATATTATAAAATGTATTATATTAAGTAACTTTTCAACTACGATACTATCTTCCATTTTCCCAGATAAAACGTTTGTCTAAGTACTATGTAGTCATAGTGTAGATTACAACAGCCAAATTCCTTACCTCAGACCAGGTAAAGCAATCATTGTTGACTCTGGCTAGCTCTCTCCGGGATCCTTTTCACTCTTAATGTAAATTCCAAAACAATATATCAAGAAAAATGCCTTTCTCAAATTGTGGGCACACTGAATATCTCGTGATTATTTGAGCCATGCATTTAGTACAATAAAAATATCACTCAATAAATAAACACCGTTTTTCATTATTCTTCTCATTTCAGAAACCGCTTTATCATTTACACATACATTAAAATGTAAACAGGCACTAAACAGTAAATATTAAGTTATAACTGGAAAAGAATCCCAAATTTCAGTGTAATAATGCCATGCAATTTTTCGTCCCACATGAGATAACAAAACGTTTGGAACATCAGCAGTCATAGTATTAGGAGGAGTAACAGAAAAAAATATTCTTAAAACAACACGCAAATGATACGTTTAAAAACTTAATGTAAGTACAAAGTTGCGAGTTTTTGAGCCTTTCGACCTTTTGGACAGCCGAGGACAACAAATACCCATCGATTAGCGTAATATCAATTTGGAGCGCAATTTATGATTTCGATTTTGAAAATACTTGCTATTCAATCTTTCTTTCTTGCTTCTGGTCTATGAATATCGCTCGATTTGACTACGGATTTATATTACCCCAATACTTTTACATTGATATTTGAGCATGTTGTAAATTTGCTATATTAATAAAGAAAAATATTTGGAACATCTGAAATCACTAGTAAAAGTAATTATTGTCCCGTTAGAATTCGAATGAAATCTTAAATTTCATATTTGTAATGTATACAAGGAAGTTTTTCTACTGAAGTGGGAAGGGAGAAAATTTTTAATGAGGCGGGCCGAAGTATATTCACATCCCTTCCACTTTTGCATTTACATTTATATGTAATCTCCTTATTCGATCATAATTGTTTTATTACTCCACCCTAAATTCTAGAAGACTCCAATACTTAGGAATAGTTGTTTGAGTCATCCCGTCTATAGCGAGGAAGAATAATGGTAACCACTCAAACACCGAGTAATTCATTAGGAACCCTCAATCAAAGCGAAATTAATAGACATAATGGGATAATTTAGATATAGCGACCGAACGTTATTAAAGCCTCGTTAATAACTATGACAAAACATTGTTAAAAGTTAAAATGAATAATCTGAGACAGAAAAAAGTAGAGAGCACTTTCTCTAATTTTTTACTTTCTGTCAGTAATTCATGTTCTTTAATGTTTATCTGCCAGCATTAGATACACCTGCAGGCGTAGATTAAGATGATGGACTATCATATTTTAGGAATAGGAGTACTTAAATATTATATTCCTTAGCAGCTGAGGTCATTCGAATTGCGTGAACTTCGAATACGTGTACTTCGGTTTGATTGGCGAGCGTCCCACACATCGAGCTGACCGCATCAGCTCTTTCTTTAGAATGACCAAGGGCCCATTTCCCCAAGCCATTGGTCTGTTCACAAGTCCTTGTATCTGTAATTCGCAAGTAAGACGTCTGTTCTAATGTCCTGATATATGGCGCAGAACTAGCTCTTTTTTACTTTTCACCGTAAGCGAGTTTGTGAGCTTGCTATATTACATTTAAGACTGTATTTAGAGGTCTTTAAAATCGAAATACATCTTTGAGAAACTAGTCCCAGGTCACTATGACCCCCTTCACTGAATGCACGACTGCGCCTCTCCTTGGATTGGCCTTCTCAATAGTCTATGTTCCATGGTTAATTAGTTAAGGTTTATTGATTCTTAAAAAAAATCAAATGAAAGAAGCACGTTTGCCTCACTAATTTGTACCGTGTTTGAGCAAAGCGCCTTAACGCCCGTCGTTTAGATCATAGTGGTTTTATTGTACATTTAAAAAAGTCGCCATTATACTCGATGGCTGTTGGATACTAATTTTCATGCTATCCCTCCACCACCAAGAACAAGAACCTGCTCTCGCTTCATGCTGCATGTAAATATTTTCTATGCCAGTAGCTTCTTGGTGTTTTTCTCACGATTCTTAACTTATTTCTTATTGAAATTAATTCATTTACATTATTATTTTATGTACGATGGTCATCCGGAAAGTAGTACCCGTTCGTGAAATAAAGACACAAAAGTAAATATTAACAAACATAAAAAATTTTATTTGAAAGAGGATACTTTAAACTACTTCTCAACATAATCTCCAAGCAAATTAAGGCATTTGTCATAACGTGTGACAAGTTTCTGTATTCCTGCTGCATAGTCCTTCACCGCCAGCTCATTGAGATACGCGAGGGACCCATCTTGCACAAATTTTTGCATAATGCAGATGGTGTTTAACAATTTCATGAACAATTGTTCGAGAAACATTGGGAAAATGCTCACAGATGTCATCAATTGTGACGCGCCGATCGTTCCTCACGAATTCGTCAACTGAGCTCACCAGTTGGTCTGTAATGACAGACGGTCTCTCCGAACGCTCATCGTCGTGTGTGTTCCCCCTCCCCATGTTGAAGTTGCGACACCACCGCCGAACAGACGACTCGTCCATTACATTGTCTCCATACACCTCCTTTAATTGGCGATGAATATCACATGGGCGAACGTTTCTTGCATTGAGGAATTTAATCACTGCCCTCACTTCACAACTGGCGGCGTTCTCAATTTTTTTAAACATTGTAAACAATCACAGAAACAACACAGGCAATGCTAGCGTCACGCAACTTGGCTCAGAGAAGGCAGACAAGCCACTGAAGCTATCTGACCTCGTCCAGCGGCTACTCGCGTCGTCAGCACTTCATGCGGCACGAACGGGTACTACTTTCCGGATGACCCTCGTAGTTAGTTTTGGGATAATACTTCCATGGAATAAATGAAAGGCGGGCATGATTTACAAATTCCATTGATACAGTAATACAGTATGGATGGGCCTGGAATTATTAGTAATCATTGTCGATGATATATGAAGCAGCTGGAGATTTTTGAAGCTTTTACCACCAGTAAGCGTAGAATGAGAACAAAATTAATGGTAGAAGGAGATCAGACGGAAGTGGAATGTTGAAATGACTTGGACATAATGATATAACCTCGGGTTATAGGGACCCACATGGTTGCGAGTAAGGGAAAAATTGGATGACTGTGACGGTGCTTGGCGGAAGAGAAATTTCCCCAAGGTAAATAACGGTCATGGTTTGAGATCAAGCTACATTTTGCCGATAAACTTGGGTTGAGACAAAGTTAATTCATCCGTTGCAAATAGCCAGGAGCATGAGTGGTATGCTTGGCGCAGACCGAAGAAGCAGAGAAGCAGATAACGGGGCCGAGGGCGGATGGACACAATGGAAAGACGAAGGCGGACCCAAAATGCTCAGCGATTCTCCACCTTGGCTGACCTTGACCCAGACGCATATGCTGTACGAGATTTTCTTAACGCTAGGGTATCGGTTAAAACTGGTCAAGGACAGTACTTTCCACTTCAAAGGCAACAGTAGGAGAGGAGATTCACGCTTGAATGAATATAGTCGCACGTGACGGGAACTGATAACGAATTAACAGCTTTTCCATTGATAAACTGAACTTACCAAGGGTATTGGGTCACTATCTTCTCCCAGTCTAGGACAGGAAACTTTCATTTTTCATAGCAAAGGCCTCGTATTGGATGGAATTCGCAATTTTTTTAATACCTGAACGCTCATAAATCAGCAATATCATCCCCGGCTTTTCCCTTTTATCGTCCTGCTGACTCCTTTATTCTTCTGTTAGAAAATATGGAGAAAATTGCGGGGAATTATGCGGGGATTATGGAGAAATAAATGGCTCAAGGTGCGAGTTTGTAAGGGGTGAATGAATATGAACTGTCCCGAATCACGACTCGTTCTTGGGAAGGAGTCCTGTAGTCTGACTTCCATGCATTTTTGAGAAAATTACATCATGATTTGTGCTGGTCAACTTCTACTACATAATATATCGCAAATGTCTTTCTTGAAGATGAATAAATAACGAATTATCCGATTTGCTTCGACGGTAAAATAATGGAATATAATATTATTTTAGTGGGCCAATTCAGTACATTTTAGTTCAGGTAATTTAGTTTAGTGGGTTAATTTAGTTTTTTATTGTGTTAATTTAGTGGTAAGCAAAACTAACTGCCGCAGCACAGAAGAAGACCGAATTGGTTAGAATAGGAACTTCGAATGTTAGGACAATGTTGAGAACAGGAAAATTAGAGAATATAAAGGAGAGACGGAAGGAGGAAATATGGATGTCTTTGGTTTATGCGAGGTGAGATGGGATGATAGCCGGGAATTCCGGAGTGATAGTTCTTGAGTAATGATGGGTATCCAGTGTCAGTGGCTTTTTAGTGCTTTCCTTACGAATTGGATTTACCTAGTATCAAATGTTACTGCGAACCGCAAAGACAGCGGAGGGGACGAGAGCCAGCGAGGGGTTGCAATAATATTGAAGAAATAGGTACGTAGAAGCGTAGTTAACATAGAGCAAGCAACGAATAGAATATTTTCAGAAAAAATAAAAGCAGAACCGACGAACTTGGCCATTGTTCACGTATATATGCCTCCTAGCAATCACAAGGAGGAAGCAGTCGATAGGGCATATGATCAGTTAGAGGACAAAATCGCAGATGTTCCCATAGGGTATCATTGAACTGTGATGGGGAATTGGGCTGCAACGGTAGGCGAAGGAAGATATGGTAATGAGGAGGGGTATTATGGTTTAGGAACGATAAATGACCGTGGGGAGAAAGTAATTTCTTGTAAAGAGCTTCCTCAGTTTCATTTCTTGGATTCTTGTATTTTATTTCCTCTCTAATTTATCTTATTTGAATTGTTACACATGGCCGTTTGGTTGGCGCCGTCTTGCTTTCGAGTTGTTCATCTGCTACTTCGGTTACGATATTCTTCATTTCCTTCCATCATCCTTCTATGCTAGTCGCTTTTATTCCTTCTATTTTTCTATCAATGGCCGTGGTGAACTTTTCTCCTGCCTGCTATTCCTCTAGCATTTTTGGGTTCTATCTGGGTTCCTGAGTCACTTTCCTATTTTTTTTTGTATCACAGTTGGCTGTCCATGACCACCGGGTTATGATCGCTATTTATATCCGGTAGCTCTTGCATTGCTCAACTTGGTTTCTGTATCTCGTTCTCGCGAGGATCTAGTCAATTTGGTATCTTGCCCTGTCATCTGGCAACTTCCAGGTGTATCTTCTTCTCAAATGTTGCTCGAAGATGGAATATTTTACCGGGAGGATAGCCATCATGTCACATTTGACTGTAAGGCTGCATCTTCTAGGGAGATTAATGAGGTGGTTTCTTGTTGCCTTCCACATCGCAGTACTGCGGCCGATACCGTGCCCTTTACTCTCGCCCGCAGCTGTGGCAGCTGATGCCGGACCGACCCATTCGGTCTGCGCCACCAGAGCCTAATGATGAAACTACTGCCTTTCACCATGATATATATATTCCATCATAATATTCTTGGGAATGATGATTGAGGTGGTTTCCCGTTGCCTTCCTCAATAGTATTTTTAACATGACACCATCACTTAATGGCCGCCCCACTGGGGTCGGACGCCTTTGCTGCCGCCTCACTGAGGAACAGACGCGGCGTGGACTACCTTTCGTCTGGCTCCTAACCTTCCAATTATTATTACTCCCGCCTTCCTAACCAATTATTATTACTCCCGCCAGCACAGCTCTAGGAGTTATCGGAGCGCACAAGCCCTTCCACCACGTCAAGGTTGTAGACCATAGGAGGGATCTATATGGGCTGATTCGTAGTATCTATGAGGAAGGAATCTGGCCGGAAGACTTTGTGAGATCAGTTTTAGTTCCTATTCCGAAAATGGGAAAGCCTACATCTTGTGAGGACTACAGGACAAAAAGTTTGATATCCCACGCAGCTACAGTTGTTCTCAGGATCATAAACAAAAGGATAGAGAGTGGGGCAAAGGATTACTTGGGGGATGATCAGTTTGGGTTTATGAAGGGGAGAGGTACACGTGATGCCATTGCAGTAATGAGATTATTAATCGAGAGGAATATAGAATACAACCAGGAGGTATTTGCCTGTTTCGTAGATTTCGAAAAAGCGTTTGATAGAGTGAATTGGGAAAAACTAATGAATATATTGCAGAAAATAGGAATGGATTGGAGGGAAAGGAGGCTAATCCGCAACCTGTACATGTCTCAGACTGCTCAGGTGCGAGTGAGGAACGGGGAGTCCAGTTGGGCAGTGTTAGGAAGAGGTGTAAGGCAGGGTTGCCCATTATCACCGTTGCTGTTCAACCTGTATGTAGAGGAAATGATTAAAGAGGCATGGGAAGAGCTGGAGTTAGTAATGAAAGTGGGCGGGGAATTCGTAAAATCAGTTAGGTTTGCCGATGACCAAGCTTTAGTTTGTCAGTCAGCCAAGGGGCTGCAAGCATTGCTTAGTGAATTGGAAATTCAGTGCGACAGGTATGGGGTGAGAATCAATATTAATAAAACAAAGGTTATGCGATTTTCTAGAAAGAAAAAGGCTAAGCTAAACAATAAATTGGAGGTCATAGAGCAGGTAGAACAGTTTACGTATCTCGGTAGTGTTTTGGACCAACATGGTCAAAGTAGCAGGGACATAAGGAGAAGAATTGCGCTAGGCAAAGAGGCTTTCACAAGGAGGGGGTTAATGACAGGGACGTTCAGTAAGGATATTAAGAAAAGACTAGTAAAAACTTTGATATGGAGCGTAGCTATGTACGGCGCGGAAACGTGGTTATTGAAGCAGGAGGATAGACGTAGACTGGAGGCTTTTGAAATGTGGGTGTGGAGAAGAATGGAGAAGGTGAAATGGACCGAGAAGAAAACAAATGAGGAAGAACTTGGTATGGTGGGCGAAGAGAGGGGTTTGTTGGGAGAAATCCAATGGAGGCAGGAAAAGTGGATGAAGTGGGTATTGACCAGCAGTGGGATGTTGAAGACTGTAATAGAGGGGAGAATTTTAGGCAAACGAGGAAAGGGAAGGAACAGGATAGGGATGTTGGACGGGATGAAGGGAGGAAGAAAGTACTCAGAGATTAAGAGGGACCTGATGTAGAGTAGGATACTGGATTTTGTGTTTTGTTAGGAGCCACTAATTATTTATTTAGTAGCTGTGTCCATCCAAAAACCTACCTTAACCTGTAGATTACCTAATTATAATATTATATACAAACCATACACATAGTAATCAACCCGAAGGTCGGTTTGGTAGGTGAAGGTAGAGTTCACCCAATGCTAACTCCGATGGCGAGTGAAATTCACATATCAGGGTAGGGGGGGCAGTTCCTTCCCCTTGCCGGCTATGGTTTCCCAGGAAGATCTGGTATCCGATATCACATAGGGTGGAGCTGCTGGTGCACAGAGAGGCTTGCCCTGAAATCGTAACCGGGCCCTCCGGTCAGTAGTACAGCGCTCTACCCCTGGACAACCGCGACCCTTGTATATATTGTGTGTGAGTATATATGTATATGTTTTTGCGTGTGTATGTATATGTGTATATATACATATTACATTATTTTTTATTTTAGTATCCTACAAGCCACTGCTAGGGTGTGTGGCAGGGGGTGAATACACACCAGACTAATTTTGACCCGAATATGACCCTACCGTGGTCGGACAAATTTAATCTGATCCCTTATCGTTCGTGAAAAAAATGGCATCTTTAATCCATCTGTTCTGCACTTTATCTCTCGATTTTTTTTATATTATATCTCCTACCGTAGTGCGATGGGGGTAATAATACATTTTCAACATCACTGCCAAACCTCCTTTCAATTCATGCAAGAGCTTAAATCTGTAATTTAACCTTCGCTCCGTGAGTGATTCCCAGCCTAGCTGCTCTAGTACTTTGGATACGGTACGAAGTTTATCATAACAACGTTTTACAAATCTGGCTCCTCTACGCTGAACGCGATCCAATCCGGTATTTAATCTAACTTCGTGAGGATCCCATATACGTGCGGCATATTCTAAACGAGGCCTGACCATATATGTACATGTGTGTGTGTGTGTGAACTCGTAATTTTTTTATTATAATTACGGGCGAATAAGATTTGAAGACCGGAAAATGAACCTAAGGAAATAGCTGTATCGTGATCAGACGAACAGCCGAATGCAAAGCAGTGTATGACCGAGGAAAGGTTCCTCATTTAACTTTCAAAGGAGAGCTTAAAGCGGAACCCTAAGGAAAATAAGATGTTCTTCAGCTCAGTTTAAAATTCATTCAAATACATTCACTTGTTGTAACTTCGTTCCAAAACAAACAAATGCATTACCTACCACGATAATGAGTCCGAAAGTTACTTTGATTGATGAGTGTACGATATTCAAACACCATTAGAGGTTAGACGGGAGGAAACCTAGGTTAGGAGCCCAGAAAATCACAAAGGTTGGCTTAAGTTGGGGGCGTTCAGAAGCGTCATCAGGGTTTGAACCCTGGAGCCTTCGGGCAGAATCCCATTGGTCCCACTCATTGGGCTACTGCGTCAACGAATTAATTTAGTCGTCCTTCAAATATTAACCAGCGGACTTCGGAGTTAAAATGACGTTTTTACTTTTGATATCAGACATCACCTGGGTCCTAGGACCTTGTATCGACGTTTGGGAGAAGTTTGGGGAGGGATTAGTCCGATCGGCAGAGGGAAGGATGAATTGATTGTCTAAATTGAAATAAAACGATTATTACAATACATTTTTGCCTGCGCTGGTTTGAATTAATTAAGGATGGTCATACTAGATCAAATAGGGTATTAATTGAATCCTAAAAAATTATCGTAATTTATGCGGCGGGAAAGGAATGTTTAATGTCATTATAAAGGACAGTCGGACTATTATGATCTCCCCTGCCAACAAGTTATATCTGATTAATTTGACCTGCGTTTAAAAATTATTTCACGTCTAATAATTTAATATACAAACTTTCCTCGGCCTTTCTTTGCTTTATATTTGGAATTTCTGCTATGTGCAAAACTAGTTCTTTGAAATAAATATCCCATTTGTATTATTTTAAGCTAACAAATGTTCAAAATACCGAGAAACATTTCAGCGTTTTTATTGGAAGCTTAGGGTTAACATTTTTATATAATTATCTACACCAATTTTTTCTGGCTGTAAATCAAACAAAGAGAGCATGTAGATTAGTTTCACTCGTTTATGAAAAAGTTGTGCGTTCCAACCTGACCCACGACATTAATCACTCTAACTAACGAAATGCTATCCACGGATTCGTCGTTTGTTAATCACCTGCTGATTGCCGTAGGCCATTGCTGATTGGTGAAAGTTTGCCCGGAATCTTACCAGTTGCATATAAGAGCGTGCACGGCTTAGGATACCAATGAGAACTATCAGTGGCGAAGGAGATCCAAATCACGCTATTTATAGCTCTATTGATGATGTCGTAAGATTGAGAATAGGTTACATTGACGCGAGTACCAATTTCCGATCTCCTGTTTGAGTGAATTTTATCATCTCACTTGTGTGCCATTGTTAATTTTTAGTAAAAAAATATGTTTACTATGAGTTTAGGTTCACCTCATTAATATATACACACACGTAAAAAGAGACACCAAGTACAATTGCATAAAAGTTTTATTGGAGGACGAATTTTTCTTTCGTAAAGAAAATAAACCTTTTCTCTATGGAGCTCTATAGAGAAACGGGAACTCCATAGAGAAAAGGATGGCTTTCAAAGTTTTTGAAACCAATAAAACGGATCCATTGAGTCGCTTTTAGTTCATTGGGGTTTATCCTGCTAGGAATAAGAAAATCTCTTTTGCCTGGTGAGAGAGTAAAGTACACCATTGAGTTAGCAAGAATTTACCTTGCATCAGCGGGAGTAGCAAATGCACCAAGTCATATGTGCGGTTCTTGAATCCCTACCTATTCGGAATGTTTTTGAGCATCAGAGGCCACGATCGTTTCCGAGTGAGAGATAAGTCGGCTGCTATATAAAAAGTCGCAAGATCTAATCTCTAATCCTGCATGAATGTCGAGTTAATCCTACGATCAAATACTTACGTTAAGCGTTGACTATAGCTGTAGGGCAGATTAACTTCTAGTACGGGATTTTTTATTATCCTCATGTTGTGAAACAATCTGGGTAACCGCTGATCCAGATCAAATTCTTTTTCGTCTATCAAGTTGATTTATTCTCATGTTAGATAACATTCGAAGCAGTTATTGCAGGTAGGTCTTGATGAGAGGGTTCACAACAAAATATATTTTAACTGCTTTCAGTTTTTTTATTGCTCTTTTCACCACCCAGATCTCTGCTCCCAGTAATGGGCCTTTGCTCTCATTTTTACAATCGTCCAAAATTTCGCAAGTGTGGATAAAAACTGGGGTGAGATTCGAGGGAATCAGTGGGCGAGTTGAGGCATTGATTGAGTAGGTGTCTTTGGCGAGGCCCTCGTTGGAACGTGTGACCACATGAATTCCAACTTCCCGGGCCAAACTACTATTACACATTCTCAAAATGGCATATGAGAGATAGTTAGTGATATTAATATTCAGGTCATCTATCAATCAGGGGTAAGGTGCAGCGGAAGCATGAAAGCCAGGAATCAAATTCTGTCCCAAATGGAACAATCAAAGAGTGTTGGACCATACATACATTCATCGTGCATTTCACATCGCAGAGGAGATGCACATGAGCTGAACAATGATTATATATTTTTAACTTTCTTTCCAATTGTCAAACTTTCCCATTTTTATGATACACCGATTAAAAAGTTGCTATTCAAAGGACCCGCGAATCTTTTAACAATCAAAGAATCATACCAGCTGGAGGATGCAGTAGCCTTCTTCAACGATCATCCCTTCTTACCAATAAAAAACAGGCATTTTTGCAAAACAAATATTTTATAACCCAACAAGCACAACGTGGAAATCACTTACGTTTAAATTCTGAGTTTCAAGAAGGAGTCATGACGTGTGTTACCTTGAATTCATAGTATGTAACAAACTTCCGGGTGAACATTAACACCTTTTTCCAACCGGTTCCCGCGGCACAACGAAACTGGGTGATAGCTGAATGCACGCTATACCAATTAGTGTGTGTCCGTTCTCAATACATTTTCAACCTGTCCTCTCTTATTTCGGGACAAGGAGCTAAATCTTTTGCCTACACTTTTTCTAGTGCACCCTAAAATCCCTCGTCTTTGATTTCGTGTTTGTGACTCATCCACCAAACGATTATGATATCCAACCCACAGAGTAAAAACCTACCAATTAGTCCTTCTCTATAGTTAGTCTCGTGTACGTTAAGGGTACATTAATGGTTTCGAAATACAGACATTTTCTTGAACATCGACAATAAATTTAATTACAAATAGAGTTGACAGTTGTCAGAAAAAATCTGAAACCTCTGAAAATCTGGATGTGTCACTGGCCTCTGCGATTAGCCTATTACGAGGCCTCTTAGACTTAATCTACTGGAGGTCCACTTTTATGATATAATTTGGATTGACATTTAACAGAATTAGTAAAAAATAGTTTCTTTTGTCGATTGATTCCAGAGTTTGGCTTCATCAATCATTCATTATTTGGGCTCTGAATTATATTAAGGTGAGTTAAGACTTCTGAGTTATCAAATGAAACATTTATGCATTTAATGTAGTTTCGTTCTTCTAATTCAGTTTATAGACGAAATATGAAATGGAGCAGTTCAAATTTGGTGCTTATTCAACTTCATTCATTAATGTATTGAAAATTGTGTACATTGCAATTCTTTTGTCATTCCTGTCATGATATTAAAAAAAATTAGAAATGAAAATCAAGTAATATCTTTAGCAGCTTTGAACTCATGGGGGCATTAATGAAAAGCACCGAGATATTTCCAGTTTTTATGCTTCGTTTGAAGGGCAGCGTTCTGCTTATTCGGAGTCCTTCACACTAAAATGAAATTTCTCAAGCGAATTCTGTTATGCAATAAACAAAACCGAGCCGCAGAAAGGGGAGGTCCATCATACATCGAAAGTTGAAAAGTGTCACTATGACGTGAATTCCGAGAAAAAATATTTTTCGTGAAATTTTTCGAAGTCATATTCACCTCGCATTAATAATAACAGTTAAACTCTATTTTTGATTGCTTTAAGAAAAAACTTTGCCGTAAAAAATCACGTTGCTCATTTGAAAATCCTATCTGTATCTAATGGATTTCACCTCCATCTTTACAGATGAATTTCTTCCAGGGTCAAAAGGGTGTGTCAATTTCCTCCGAGTTAACTAACTAGCCAAATAAACTTACTCGTTTGGCAAGGTTGTCCGAGTGGCAAGCGCAACCCACGCCGTAATAACCCACGATATTTCGAGTCCTGCCGCAGGTTGATGTCTGGCCGGAATACGCTGCTCATAATAAACTCCTTTTTTCCCGTACGCCAGTACCAGTACAAAGAACTGAAGAGCACAGTGGCATGACTCACATTTTGACTTTTTATTTGTGAAACTCTAATAAGTTTTACCTCGAAATAAATTATTAAAACAAATTTTAATGCATATGCCGGGCGATTTAACAATTACCTGGACATCAAATGCCACGCGATTCCATTCCTGAGTTCATCCATCCAAGATCGCCATTTCTAACGTCCGATGGCATTGAACGCAGGGGACCGATATGGGGACGTCTTTAAAATATAAGGTATGGAGATGTGTTAGACATTAGTACTCTTAAGTTACAATTCGGTTCATAAAATGTTTGGATTATTACATATCAGGTGAGGTAATTGTCACTCTGGTATTTCAGCTGATAATTACTCTTTCTTGGTGGTTTCAGAATTACATTCACCATTACTTTAGACAGAAGTAACGCGAGATGGCTAGAATGAGAGTGTAAGATTGTTTCGGGGGTAAATATGACTCCTACTTCTACAATTTTATTTAATTATATGACTTGACATCTTATGCCGTAATAAGGATCGCTGTCGCATCGTCCATCGATGAAACATGAAGTGGCTGAGTCGAATATAGCATCAATATTACCCACCGAATAATTAAAAAAACTTGCTATTTGTGTCATAGTGACCGATAAATTAAAATTATAAAAATCAGCATTCCATAATGTAGCAGCGCCTATCTGCGATTATCTAAGCTTGTTTTGAATTTTTTTCGCTAGTTGGTGGTTGCTTGGTGAACGGATTAATAATATACCTGGGTGCACGCAAAGTTATATTAAATTCGTTCTCTTTTTAGTGCCATTTGATTGGTGTGACTTTTCACCATTAATTTACTGCTGTGTGGGGAAATTTGCATCCTATGCAAGGACCCTTTTCACCCGAGTGGTTAGACTGTTGTTGTGCGTACCATGATTACACGAAATGAAAAATAAGTGGTGAGTGCACCTGATACTGAACCAGCTGTAAACCCTCGAGTGAAATGCATAACCGACCAGCGAGAAAAGAAAGCATAGTGGCATCAAACGATGGCCGTGTTTATTTATTTTCTTTTTCCGTTGCAATTAGGCGATTTTCCTGGTGGCAACGGTCAAGTTTGATCAAAAATAACTCTTACAACGAAAATCACATACATACACGCACTATAAAAACGGATAAGAGACAAAATATTCTTACATACAATGACACTTCCACATCACATACAAGATGCCGTCCACATCACATAAAAATAATATTTTAATAACTACAATGAAGTTAATTACCCAGTGGCTGCTTTACATTTATACTTAAAACTTCTAAAATTGGATGGAAAGGGCTCAAACAAACCTCCAGGCAGCTGGTTCCAATCAATTATAGTTGTATTAAAATTTATTCTAACGCATCCATCCCCCATACAAACAAAGAATTTTTTAACAATGAATTAGTGCGGCACCAAAAATCCCAGGAAAGTGCTCTCAAACACTAACCTAAAGATTTTAATTATCTATCGTACGTAGGACAGAGCGGACGAGTACTTGTGTCGTAGGACGCGAGGACGCCATCCAGTTACTCCCAAACCTGTCTCACCTGAACATCTGGATTGAAAGAGGGTGATACTCGGGCGCCTCGGGATAAGTTTACCATGGACCATTGGGCCCGAGAAAAATGTTTACATTGCCGTCAATGTCTGTCGCAATTTATACCGAAAAAAACTAACACGCCGATTTTCACGACGATTGTCGGCGGTACTCATTCCGATTCGACAAATGTTTCGCATCAGTCGTTTTTGATGATCATCGCCAGAGGGCGACACAATCACCTCATCCGCTTCTAAAATATTTGACCCAAAGAAAAAAGTGTTACGAAAAGAAACCAATTCGCGCCGCCGCCGTCACTTCATTCACGCCAGACGCCTGTGGTCTCAACCGCCGCCCCTCCATTCCCCCACCCCTTTCGCTCTCGGAGCTCTCTCGTGTTCGACGTAATCTGATACTCAAAACAGCCCGCTCCACCTTTTCGCCGTTTTGTTTCCCTTTCGATTGAATATGATTTATCCTTTCATCTTCGATTCCATCCTGTTCTCCTACGTTCCTGTTTTGTCTCACCTAGAGGGATCGGAGCTATCTTTTCAAAATTTTTCTCGGTGAAACTTCGTTCTACACGTTCAGTGTACATCCGAACGGAAAGTTGCGCGAAAGCTTTACATATCCAATCAATTTACGTGCAAATTGTTCAGAATTACTTTGCATGTCGCTTGAAATTTATTTTTTTATTTATTTAAGACATTATCGTAGCAATTAGGCAATTATCCTGGTGGCAACGGCCAAGTCTGGCCAACGGTCACTCTTACAATATACATACATACACACACAATAAGAACCGATAGGAGACAAAATGCTCTTATATGCAATGGCACCTAAAAGATTACCAACCGCACCTTCACCATCACCCATAGGCTAGATTTACACCATACGAGTACATACCACGCACCGTCCATCGCCACACTCCGTCCAAGATCACGCATTCTTCGATTTCATATACCGTTCAAAATAACGCACCGCTAACAGATCATTCGCTTTTGCAATACAATTTACAACACCGTTCACATCACATACAAAAAATATTTCAATAAGTAATATAGCATAATAATCACTGATCGACGAAGTTTATCACCCAATGGCTGCTTTACACTTTACTCTTAAAACTCCTAAAATTGGATGGAAAGGTTCAAACAAACCTCCAGGCAGCTAGTGCCAATCAATTATAATTCTATTTAAAAAAAAAGTATTTTTTCTTATTTGTTTTTTGTCCTTATTTTATTTTGAAACTATGGTCGTTTTTTCCCTTAAAGTTAGGCTTTTCAATCCTTTGCCATAAATCCTCCCACGCTTAGTCCTTTTTAACAATTCTATACATCGCGCCTAGCCTACTCCTTTTTCTTCTATTTTTCAAACTCTCCCATTTCAGTATATCTAACATTTCTGTGACCCTATCTGTTATTTTGTACCTTCCGAGTTCATATCTTGCTGCCTTTCTTTGACCTTTTCTCTCTTTTTAATATGTCCCACCTCATATGGATCTCATACTATGGACGAGTATTCTAGGATAGGGATAACCAGTACCTTATATGCTTTTTCTTTTGTGGCTACGCTACTTGTTTTTAAATTTCTCATTACCCAATGCAGTACTTTTCCGTATCATATTATTTTCTTGGACTTCCCACCCAAGATCCCTAGTTAAGTAAATGCCTAAGTATTTGTAATGACTGCTACATGAGATTCTTTCTCCAAAGACGGTGTAAATGTCCTTTTCTGCATTCTTTTTACTTGAAATATAGTATTTATATGCTCACTAACATTAAAGCCCATATTATTATTTGTAACCCAGTCACCAAGGCGATCGATGTCATTTTGTAGTATTACGCGGTTATTTACATGCTCTACCCGTCTGTATATAATGCAGCCATCAACAAAGAGTCTTATTTGGGAATGTAAATTGTTTGGTAGATCGTTTACGTAAATTAGGAAGAGTAATGGCCCTAGAACACTGCCTTGTGGAACTCCTGATGTAACGTTCGCCTCTTTTGGAAATGCATCCCCTATTTTTACTGTTTGAATTCTGCCTGTAAGAAAATTTTATATCCATTGCTTTACACTCAGATCCAATGATAACGACTCCAAATTTAACAATAATTTATTGTGAGGCACTCGGTCGAAAGCCCCCGAAAAATCAACAATTACTGCATCAACATCTTTTCCTTCATTTTTTGCGTCGCCGATATATTGGCTTCATCCTAAAAGCTGCGTTTCACACGAGTATCCCGTTCTATATGTAAATCCATGTTGGTGCTTGAATAGCCATCTATCTCTTGTCCACTATTCCCGAATGTATTCAGCGATTCTTTTATCCATTATTTTGCAAAAAAACTGATGTTATGCTTACCGGTCTATAATTGTTGGCTATTGTTTTATCTCCTTTCTTGAAATTGGAGTGGTATTTGCTTTTTTCCAATCATTAGGCGAGACATCATTATTTGAAGTTACTTTGAATAGATGACTCAGGCACAGAGCTATTGCGGTATCACCCAGTTTCAGAATGTCAATTGATACATTATCCGGTCCCACTGCTCGCATTTTTCCTCATATTCCTTATTTTTTTACGAAATATGAGTCCTCCACGATAATGAAGTAGCAGGGCAGTCACCAGGTCGAGGAGCGATACAAGTTTTTTCACTCACAACAATATGTGGTTGTACGAGCAATAGTGAACTATTTTTTATGCTCGTAGTACTGAGCATTAAAATTGAAGAAAATATGCATAGAAGTTTTTCAGATGAATACCCTTCTATCAGAATAGTGTAGGCACTCCAGAAAACATGGTCGTACTCAAATGTTCGTTTCACCGGCGGATACTTATTTAAGAAACATTTTCCCTGGACGAAAGGAATGATATAATTGCTACATGATACAGGCTGGTGACGGATCGGAAGGAAATACAATGCTTGTATCGCACTTTTGAATACTCAATCTCTGTTCAAAATATCTACGTATCGTGTCTGATGAAAATGTTTGTCTTGACGATTGGAAAACAATACATTGTACAACCACAGAAAATTTTATTTATTCTTCAATAGGTGTCACTGAACTGAAGCATCTTCAGGAGGATAGTTCAGTTCATTCCTGAGGATGTTCCATTGAAGTGAAACTAGTTCAGGGCTAAATATAATTTTCTGTAGACTCAAATTCTTCATATTATGTTAATTTCTATTCATTATGAATGGAATTCCTCAAAGTACTTGTCCCAACGTATGTACCTGTATATTTTGTTTTGGGAAAAATAAAGAATTCCCGCTTAAATTCGTGATTGCACCTAATTTCAATTCTATGCATCACTAAATTTGAATTTTATTTCTCCCAAAATCATACATTATAGTATTGAACGTACATATCGAGCCCCTGGAGTTTGATGTTGCCATGAGAGAAGAGATTTTCCGTAGTACTCTGGGTTCCATTCAGTGTAAATAACTTCGAATTCCCAATAAAATAGTTTTAAAGCGTGACCCTGCACGATGTCAAACGAGAGCCGATAAACAACAACATCACTTCACCAAGAGATATGCCAATTCTCCTCGTCCGTGACAAATTAACCCATTGCATCCCCGAAGCTTGGTGACATAGCAGAGAAGTGGTTCGGCATAGCCGCGTTAATCAGCCGAAGATTCGAACGCGCTTCTCCCACTATTTTAACTGATCGAAAAAAATGTTGAATTTTGAAAATTTTCAATGGACATTTCTCTTAGGAATTATCGCTTTTAATTTCCAGAGAAAAATAATGTGAGCGGGCTACGGTAGGTTTACTGGAGTATCTACTGAAATCACGCTGCATGGCATCGCGCGTGCATCCTCGCATGACTAGAAAGAGGTACCGATGGTCTTTCTCCAACTTCCTGACAGTGTTCGCATTGAAACCACCAATCAAATGAAAAAATCAAATAATTATGACCAGACCGAACATAAAATCAATAATACAGCTGTAGTTCGAAGGTAATAGTACCTTCGTGTTCCCAGCGGTAGGTAATTAGATGAAGAATTAATCAGTGGAATTAGTAGGGAGGGAACCTGAATGAGGACATTTTCTATCGCGTGTACCGTATAAATATCTCTCTATGAACGCATTTCGGTTTTATGATAACTGCTCTTCCTCCTAGTGCCATAGCGGGGGAACACTGGGGCTGGGACGTGGGGACAAGCCCACTCACCCTCTTCTCCTGGCCCCGCCCTGCTACGACAGTGAAGGGTGAACTTGGTCCGACTTTTGAACTCTTGAAGGGGGTTATAAACGCGGCAGCATCGATGCTCGGGGAGTCAGACCCTAACCGTACCCTCATTGAGTCTGCGACCTCGCAAGACTTGGCCTTCCCGGACTTCCACCGCGTAGCTATTTAGTCGGTCTAGCCCCATTGCCATTTACATCGTCAATAAACGTAGGTGAAGTGTAGAGCTATGCACTGCCTTTTCTTCTCCTTCAATGCCACGACGACACTAGCATGAGGAAAGCATGTTTTCAATTGTAAATTATTTAGGCATGATGAATTTTGTTCTCTTACTTAAGAAAATGGCCTTCGTATTCGGAAAAATATTGCAACACTAATAGCTACCATTTCGGAGCGTTCCTGTAACTACTAGTTGTGGGTTTAGCGAAGATATAAACAAATGGAATATTTGGAATAAATGTCTCGTTGGCATGGATTTAATATGGATTTAGATGGCAACGAAAAAATGTTGAAAACTTATTTAATCTTACGAAAAGGTGGAAGTGGAAATGCCCGGGGGAAGTGGAGGGAAATCAAGAGAGGCTATTATCTGAATTCTGCACTCGGATCTTAGTCTATAGGAAATGTTTGCATATTAAATTGCTCCATTTCAAATTCGGCAAGGTTGTAGAAATAAATGCTTTTTACACGTATTGCTGCGGAGTAGGGTATCCTCTTCCATTATTCCGGGATGCTTCCATTTCAGATGAAAAAAAACATTGATATGAAAATAACAAATATAGGTACCCCGAAAGCCAAACGAGTTGAAAATACGGAATCTGGAGAATAACGAATCCTTCAAACAAAGATCGCGAGGTTCGATTCCCGCCTCGGCCATTGGTATGGCCGAGGCGGTAATCGAATCCTCCCGCTTCAAACTGGTGATAGGAATCCACCGGGGGATACTTCTAAGAACGCCACCGAGCATTGGGAACACGGAAAGCGAAAGGCAAAAATAGAAAAGAATTCAAAAACAACGGAACTACCCTTTAAGGTTGAGGGTGACCCAAAACAAAACGGCAATGTGCTGGAGAGTCAAGAGTGAGTTACGTGTATACGTCAACACGCAGCAGCGGTCCGACATGCGGCGGAGGCGGTGGTCTGGGAAGGGGAAACACGAGAGGGCGAGAGAAGGAAACGGCGGACCAATGGGAAGCTATTCCGCACGGCGTTTAAATAGTGCTCTGGGGCCTCCTTCGTTGCCATACCTCAACCAGCGAAAGTTGGCCGAGGTCTAGCGGAGAGCCGGCGACCACATCCCGTCGGGAATAAGAAATCTCTCGCGGTGACCGCGCGTCCCTTCCCGCTGGCTTTGATCCTTACGCCGCTCCCAGTAAACAGTAAGCATTCAAGTTTGATCTTCTCTTCGCTTTGCTCTGATTGTGATGATTATTAGCTTTCTCTGATAGGAGAAGAGCACGCGTGCTGACCACGTTGTTCTTGTTTTTGAAGAAATATAGAAGCGCTCATGTCGTAACGAGCGATTTGCACTTTTTATTTATTCAAAGTTTGCCTCTCGCCAAACTTATATGCGTGTTATAATGCCGCAACCATTTCACTATGACTACAAATTACTGGGATGGTTATTTTCCTTTCTTTCCCATGTGATGTGAATATATCTCTCGAGCTGTCAGTGTTGACAAAATATTCGGGCCTCAACTAACACGAACTTGCACCTATGGACGAGTCAACGATTTTATTTGAGCTTATCTCTCCGACATCCTGAATCCGGACTATTAGGCACACAGCAACCTGTCTTGTGTCCCGACACACTAAAGCTATTGCGCCTTAGTGAAAGTGGAACTGTGTTCGGTGAATCGTTTTTGACACTGTGTTAGTGCAGCATATAGGGTTTGGTAGGGGTGAGGAGGATGCGCGCAAGTAATCATGTTAATGTTTCAAAGATTTTATGACTCACAAAAATACCGACCCTTGGTCCTCTTTTTGCATATCAATATTAATCGCGACAGCAAATACTCTTTATCTGCTGTAATCGGTAGCTTAAATTATTTCTGTTTGCATGATTTATATAGAATAATGAACAACATTTGTCACTGTGTGGTTCTGATGTAAACTAAATGACTTCACAAAATTTATTTACAAAACAAACGCTTTTCGTAATTAAATTGAACCATGTCTTAATTCACCTGGACAATTCCCGTAATTAGGGCTGGCAACTCAGTGAAAGTTTTAAGTGTGAAAAAATATTACAACGGAAAATTTCAACATGTTTTTTATTAGTTTTTAAACTCTGTCAACAAGTGTGCGTGATGATTATGCCAAAATGTTGAAACATGTCGCGCTAATAAATAAATATGTTGCGGAAATTTGCTTATGCCTAATATCTGTCCACTTTTACGATGTATTTCACCAAGTCAAAGCTTTTGCCGTCAATGCATATACCATTGGAAATTATTAAGAAGTTTAGACTTGTTTATTTATCCGAAGTATAAGTTCATTTATTTTTTTATATGTCCATTTTAATTTCCAACATAGAATTCGAACATTTGGCTCTCTCAAATCGGGCATCACTGTGTTTTAAATTACACCTCTCGGCAGTAGAATTACTCGCGAGGGACTATCGATAACATCATAATTTTTATCACGTTGGATTGCACAGCGAAATCTCAATAAACCTACTTTTATTTTTAAAGTCCACCGATTAGGCTGGCCGTCGCCAAGAACGATGCACTCATTCAAGAGAAGATTTTTTTACACGCCAGAAGTTATCTTTTTCCCTTGAAGATGTGTTCCAAAACGTCATAAAATGTATAATATTTGCCAGACGCAAATATAAATGATGAAAAATTGTTTAATGAAATAAATATAGACATTCTGGAAGCAAAAGGTAAATATGTTTTCTCTTCGCATTTTAATACTGGATGTGAAACATTTTAAAATACTCATATATTGAATATCATTAACCCTTAGAATGATTTAGATAAGAAAGAAAAAGAACGATGATTTTTAGGGAAATTTTGTTTAGTCTTAATATAAGATTTTTGTTTAAGTTTTGTTTAAAGGCGTAGGCCCATCTCCCTAGTCGAAAAGACGAAAATAAATGGCCACTTTCCAAACCACTTACTGCTAATTGACAAAGATAATAAGAGATTGAGAGCTCTTCATGGATTGCTCCGATTATAATCCGTACAGTCATCATACTTTTATTTTCTGTAATTTCTGGCGTCTTATATTTGTGTGTGTACTGTATTACATACGGTAGATTTCTGGATAAATGCCTTGCAGGTGCATGTGATTGAAAAATATAAAATGCTGCTTCGCTCTTCCATTTAATAATTGAAAATGTTATTTTTCCTTTACGAAACTTTATAAGAGTATATATCATCATCAGTATTTCAATCCTAGGATTGGTATACCGCAGCCCACCATTCTACTCTATCTAATGTCAATTCCCTCAATCCCTGATACCTTCTTTGTTCTACGTCCATCTTAATTTGTCCTATGAACATGTCTCTTGGTCTTCCTCGTGGAATCTTCCCTTCTTCTTTTCCTTCTATTATATTCCTAATCAAGCCATTGTACCTCAATGTGTGTCAAATCCATCTATTTATTCTTTGCCATAGAGTTCTCCATATGGTCGTATCCTCTTCTGCTAATCTACATATTTCCTTGTTCCTTACTTTGTATATCCGTTTAATCTTCAGCATTCTCCTCCAACAACATGTTTCAAAGGCTTATGTTCTTCGCTGGTCCACTTTTCCAATGTTCCAAGTCTCGGAACCATAGTGCGCCATGCTCCACACGAAAGTCTTGAGGAATTGCTTCCTTGTTTCCAGCCTTTGGTTCTTTGAACATAGTAATTTTCTCTTCTTCGTGAATGAGTTCTTAGCTTGCTCTATTCTTCGCTTGACGTCGGTTGAACTTCTTTCATCCCATCTTATGCTGCTGTGTAGGTAGATGAAGAATATATATATATATATATATATATATATATATATATATATATATATATATATCATAAATTGGAAAGCAACAAACAATATAGAAACACATAAAAAGATCACTCACACGTTATTTCTTGATCATTTCGTCTTCATCGGAAGATAGAGAAGTAATTATATATATATATATATATATATATATATATATATATATATATATATATATATATATATATATATATATAACGATTGTACAGAAAAACTCACACGAGCGGCACAATAATGGACTGACACAATATAACACAAATAGAATAGAATAGCAACATTTAAAAGGACACTCACACGGTAAATTGTTCGAGCTTTCGGCCCTCTCGGAGGCCTTCTTCAAGTGAGACCTCTGAGAAGGCCTCTGAGAGGGCCGAAAGCTCGAACAATTTACCGTGTGAGTGTCCTTTTAAGTGTTGCTATTCTATTCTATTTGTGTTATTTTGTATCAGCCCATTATATATATATATATTTATTTATTTATTTATTACATAAAGTTGAAAACTAAAGCATAAACATGTAATATTTAACCAAAGTTATTCTGAGATATTGATTTAACGTTGGATGATTAGGCGCTTAAAGTTTACGCTAAATAAATATATGCTAATGTGTCAACTTGGTCCATTTTGGTAGAATATATTTTTTAATGAGGAATTAAAACTAATTGCGTTGAAAACAGCCGTAGCCGAGAAACATGTCGATGTTTACTGTTCACACACATAAAATATATCATATTTGCGAAAATTTGATGATTATTGTGGTATCTACGATTTCTGGTGACAGGAAGTCCTTATAAGATGCCACAGCAAGATAATTTCCATGATTTTTAAGAAGCAATTTCACTTAGATTTTATTACTCAAAGTATAAAGTCCCGAGAAAGTGTCCGTGTGCCCATTGTTTTCTTGCGAAAAATCCCACTTCAACGGAAAAGTAAGTACGGAAATCCCGGCCAGGACGATCTAAGCATTTTTTTCGCACGAGTTTGTCCCTAGGGGGAAAGCGAAGGTTGCTCCGAGCGAAACTATCTCACTGGTCATTTAATAGCGCCTTTTTATAATCGGAAACATTACTAAAAATTGGATTTGTTTTTTTCACCAAAGTTGCAATCTCGGTGGTAAGATTTCTTATTTCATTCAATAGTGCACGAAAAGTTGAAAACAAGATTTATAACACAAGAGGTTTAATATTGACTAGTAATGATAATATGAAGTTCAAATTTAAGTTTTGCTTTAGATAAAATTTGTGAGCGAAAATCTTGGATTTGGTAGCATATTTCCAGAGCGTTAGCTTGATTGTCTCTTTACTACCGTACATTTTTATGAGCCTCGAAAAAAACCCTTTCCCAAGAGGACAAATAATGCTGAGCATCATCGACTCTCAGGACATAACCATCGTTATTCATCTCGTTGAAGGGGAGAAAATCATCAAAAGGTTGTTGAGATTATATGCATGCGCATAAAATATCTGGTGCTGCTAGACACCGGTGTTTAATATTTGGAATACCTTGCATTGTTAAATAATAGTTTATCGAAAAATATTTAGATGCCATTCGTATGTAAAGAGAAATTTGAAGCACTACTACAAAGTAAAATGTACTTCACCGAAGGCATATGAAACTGAGTCTCATTTGATGGTCATATTTTGAATAATTATGTGTTTACTTGGTAACCTGCAACATAATATGGTTTCATTATATTGTAATTTTAAACTTAGAACACGACTATACTAAGCAAATTATTAATTAAATAAGTATAGAGAGAGCTAAAATTCGTCAAAAATATAGATATTTTTTGGTAAAAGTAACGATAGAATTATAAATGTAGATTGAAATGATAGGTTCAGTAGTTAATCGCCTGGCTCATGCAATCACTAAAAATCTCGGTGAAAAAATTATAATCAATTTCTACTTGTAATAGTTACTTGTTACCGTGCTTTCACATGACGAGATTAAACTTACTGTAGCACATCCCAGGTTCTACTTCAGCATGTAACGAACTTTCGGTAACGTAAAGTTAATGTGATTTTTAATGACAACACCGTTTAAAAATGGCTTAGTTTAGAAGTCCTTAAGTTTTTTTTATTATTTTAGCTAGCATATGTGTAATTTCATTTTTCGATATCGAAATGAATTGGATGCAAGAATAAAAATCATTAGGTATCAATAAAACAGCTGATTGAATAATAATAGATCCTCTACACTGCTAAATAAAAATAAGTCAAACAAACAAGCAGCTGAATTCAGCGTAATTTTTTTTACATGTTTACCTTTCACAACACTCATATCACTTCTGCTTCCTCTTAATTCCGCAAGTTATAGCTGACGACGCCTTATTAACATGCCATGCCTCATGCTTTGTTGTTCGTGATATTATTATGCAACGTGGCGACAGTCACTCGCGCGCAACTGAACCTTTCCTCCACGATGAATAGGAGCAAACGTTCGAGTTGGTAGTTTCTCCCCTAAATCGAGTCCGGGGATCCGTTAGCCTTGATTTTATCTCAGTGTATTTCCCTGCGTCCACTATCGGACGGGCCTCGCACCTCTGGCCGGGCCACTATTCGGTCGTTGCACTCCGAAACTGTCACCAGAGTTAAGCGTCGGACCCGGCCCTAAATTCACCTCGACAATCCACATCCCCGCCAATCATCCCGCAATTGCGGTTGGCTTTTCAAGGTCTAGGGTCAATTGACATATCCCACTAGAAAGGGAGAAGGTTGCCCAAATATTTGTCAACGCTAAGCTGGTTTGCCCTCTAACCCAAAGTTCACCTATTTACTGTAGTTTTGGCTCGAGTGATTGACCTAGATCAAAGGAGAAAATGTGACTGAATGACTTTCCTCTCAGCGAAAGTGAAACTTTCACTCTCGTCCTTGGTGTGCGCGTGGAAGACGTGGGGAGGAAAAAAAACCTGAAAATTGAATAAAGTAAGAGGTGGGGATGTGGTCACAGTGAGGTCATCCTAATGCTGGGGCTCCCAGGACTATTTGAGTTAAACGCTAAAATCCTAAAACTTGTTGCGGTAACTTTCCGCTTGCCTTCGCGGAATTGCCAATCTCGCAAGAAACCTCTTTTCGACAATTCTCTTTACGTTTACGGTAAGAGCAGTAAATCAAGGTGAGTTACGTCTGGCAGTTTGTTCCTGCAATTAACGCTCATGTTGCGTCACCCTTGAAAAAAAACAGACATAATCCACCCTTTATCGGATGGAGAAAGTTTCATCGGGATAATATGCGTAATTATATTAAATCTTTTAAAACATGGCCAAGATCCAAAATTTACAGTTGGAGACTACTTATTATTATAATTGATGTCAAACTCTTGAGAGGGAAACACTGTTAATCAAGGCGATTCCAGAAATGTAAATTATAAATGAGTTAAACAAATTTCAAATTATATTTTTTAAAGTGAGTCAAAGTTCTGGGGAAAGCAACATAATTAGTTTAGTATAAAAGTTGTTTTTGACGATTTGCTTGTTTTCTTTAGATGTTACATTATTCAAAATCTTGCTCACATTTCATCAAATATCAATATGAAAATCGATGATAAAACAACAATATGGGACGAATCATTAGCTCTAGAATTAATAAAAAAAATGTGAGAAACAATGGCACTGTGTATCATATCCATCTAGCAGACCCAAATGTTAAAATAATCCAATCAGGAAGTGGCATCAAAAAAGTCACAATAATTTACCCATCATTTTGTATGCGACAACCAGGGGTATAACGTTATTAAAAAAAGTAAAAATAGGAATTTATGGTACTGAGACTATAAGTGATCTACTGAAGCCTTGTATCCTATTCGTGGATAAAGATTATAACTATATTAATGAACGATTGCACTGCAGCTTGGTCTAGGTCAAGAAACCTAACGCAAGTTTTATTGGAATATTTCCACTTTAAAATTAATGTCGTAGTTTACGAGATGATTTTGCATCAGTTCCTCTACATAAAAATGAAAAAGCATACCAAGACGGTCCTCTCGTCACGGCTCATTTCTGCAGTATTTAAACTTTTAAAATTATGCAAAATCATTCCACTTGGTAAGATGCTCTCAGTTGATTATTTTGACCTTTTCTTTGCATCAAGAAAGAGAGAGCGAATGGATTGAGTGAGATATCATGGTTAAATTAAGTGGAAAATTCGCGGTAAAATAGCATTTTTTAGCAATTTTGAAAGAAAGTCAAGAGTAATTGACAGCACATACATGTATATCCTAGTCAATCTACAAGTTTAAATCGGTACGATAATGACTATTTCACTAACCACTCGTAACGTGGCGAGCAAGAAAGATTTAATGTAACTTTTCGAAGAAAATACGGCTACCATGTATTAATGGGCGTTCCATTTTAATCTGAGGAATAAAAAATAAATCCACTATATTCAGCACCATTGTATTTCAATTAATTTATTATATATTATTACGTATGAGTAGTAAAGATGATAATAGTAGCCACTCCTTAATCAGTTAAAAACAACAACTATTAGCAGTAAAGTAGATATCCGTCAAATATTTAAAAAAAACTTGTGAAAAATCTTATAAATCCTTCCTTTCACATAAGTCATATGCTAACTTAGCCTTTCTGTTAAGAAACAAATAATCATGATAATAAAATGGAAGTAGCAGAATTTTAAAAATACATTTTTTTTACCTGACCTCAGGATTTGAATACATTTATTTTCCAAGTTTTTCATCAAGCCAGCTTGAATCCGGCTTGATGTGTCAGCTTGACTCTGGCTTGATCTCAAATATGTGTGCTAATTAATAAAAAAATGAAAACATTAGTTACTCTGTGCTTATAACACTACATTATTATACCTACGAAAATTCTTGTGACTTTTTCATATGTTTGTGTTAGTGTGAAGCAGATCGGGACAATTCTGCATATAAAAGTCTTCTACGTGGGGCTTGATTTCATAACGTTACCAAATGGGGCATTAAAAGAATTCTTCGTTGATACAACCGATCTCGAACACAATCTATTCGATGACAGGCGTGCGGTGCCAACTTCCTGGTTGAGATCGCTTAGGAGGTCTCGGTCTTGAAAACATGAGTTGATCCCTCGGAAAAAGGAACACGCAACATATATATCTTTCAGGTCCATCGTCGTTTGTGGACGAAGACCAACGAAATCATCTTGTTGTATTCGAACATGGTAAACGCTCAGAATCAATCCGCATTCGAATATGAGTTAATTAATGTTGGTTGTTGATTACAGCGTAAGGAAAGAAATGCGACGTTAATGGATGCATTTGTTCTCCTAACCTTGAAGGCCCACCATTACTCCCTCCTACTTAGACCAAGAAATATGACTTTTATGCAATAGGGAAAGGATTCTGAGCAATAGGTTTTGCCTCGCCTTTTGGACTCACGTCAGTAATGTTTAAAACTGTTGTGATATATTTTTTTTTGAATAGCCCGGTTGGTGTTTCAATCCGCAGCATTTATATTAAACATACAATAAACGCATGGATGATGTTAATTTTGAAACTGTTTCATAGAAATACTGAAGGAAGGCACTCTTTGAAACATGGTACGTGGATTCGGCGGATAGGGAAGACCCAAGAGGCTAATAGAGGTATTACGCAGCAAGGTAGTTCAGGGAAGGGCTGAAGGGAAAAAGACAATAGGTACATGGAAATGAAGAAACTTACGGGTTGGGCACATCTTAAGACACAATAAATTTCTGCGGAAAATGAAAGGAGGGACTGCCCCGCGAGGAAGAGTAAGGGACTAATTTCTAGATCGCATAGAGTTATATCACACGAAAAATTTACCTGGACGCAAGAGAATTAGCAATGGGTGCAGAATGATGGAGGTTGAAGTTCAAAATTTACGATTAAAATACTGATGAATCACGGCGTTTTACATATAGCTGGAAAACTCTTCCTTTTAGTTTTATCTCAAAGATATTACAGAAAGAAATGTGATGATTCAATTCCTCAAATACAGAGACTGCTATCACTGTCTAATGAATATGTGTATTTCAGTAATCCTGTACAATTGTTTTGAAGTAAAAAGTATTCCACAATGTAAAAATAATTTCGACTGAAAAAATATTTTTTTCTGGCTACTGAACCGTATTCTTAACAACTAATACCTAGGATTTTCATGGAAAAATAATAATTTTAATTTACAAAGAATGAACATTTTTCACCATTTAAATACTTCACCGAATAGATATGTAGAGTTTTAGATTTTTTGTACTAGGATATTACGAGTACTAGATTATTTCGTATATTGTAATTAATATTGGGAAAACAACGGGGCTTGCAAGTTAGTGGTTGTGAACTGAAAAAATGATGGATTAATAGCGATAATATTATAATCCCAAATATAATAACACCAAATTTTTACCTTCGTCTATTTTTCACGCATAATATGGCATAAATTCGCTGTGAACGTTTCAGTCATTTTGGAATAAATCTCTTGTGTAGTTGCTTAATTCACTGTTTAGAGAATTTTCAACTGAATTCCTTGAATTTTTCACTGAACGTATTATTAACAGGTTTATCAGCAGTAAAGGCTAATTTTGATGGGGGAATCGATAGGATAGTTTCTTGATTTCAATAGGTTATTTAGTTCTACATTATATTATTTCTTTGTCTGATTAGTCCCAAGTATTATTTAGTTCATCTACTTCTAGGGAGCTTATATCCTGTTTACATTTCCGTTAGAACGTTTCAATTCCTATTAGAATTTTGTTGAGATCATATCATAACTTAGCATTTATCATTAATTTTCTGGATATTTTAAATATTCATTTGCCGGGTGCACTTGAAAGCAAATCCATAACTAGTTTTTACAAGCACAAATTCAACTTCTCGATCTTAAAAATTTCAAAGATTCGGACGATAATCAGTTAAATTTAAACATATTTGCTAAGAATGTGGAGACATGCGATTTTTAGCGGATTTCTTGATCTTAAATTTTGTGAATACTCCATACTTGATTTCGTGACAGCAATAGTAATTTACAACTATGTTTGGGACGCCGCATCTTGCAGTAAAATTTTGGTCAGAAGATTTGTAACATGATCTATTGAACAGAACCTTACACTAAACTTTACCTATTGACACGGAATTTTTTGAGGATAAATAATATGAATTTACATTAACGCGTACCTACAAAACGTCCACAGTTTCATTTTGCGACGTTTATGCCCTATTTTTCTTCCTTTCCAGATTTATTTCGAAAGAAATGATAAGAGTAATCATTATTTTTGTTTTTCACCAAGCAAATGTTTTTATGGTGATGTTTTTTTGTAAACACCTGCTGCCTTTTCAAGGAAGAGAAATCGATCAGGGTCATTGTACCTTTTGTGGTGACGGTTGAGAGAATCACAACAAAAAAAAACAAGCCTTCTGGGGGATTGAGTCATATCTCTACTTTCACGCCAAAACAATTGTTATTGGCCGCATTCTTGCAAAGATAGGGTGTCATTGGTGGAGCTGGAGGATTAGCTACACAGAGTTCCCACAAAATGGATCTCTGAACAACCGTAGAATGTCCAACCCTGCCATTATATTGACCGCGTGGCTTTTAAAGTCCCATTTACATTCTCATTCAATAACGCCTGCTTCAAAACTCTTCCGCATCATTATCATACCACATGATACGGAAAGCGAATGATTCAAATTTCCTCATCGTTTCGACATTTAAAATCAGATTTTCAGTAGATAGTAGATTTAGGTGAGTTGAAAGGGGCGAGTGCCCATCAAAGAAACAGACGCATAGAAATGAAGTGGTGTCATCACTTTGTACGAGTTGATCTTCGATTTTTAAGATTTTCCAGAAAATGAAGCAACATATATGGATTACAAAAATAAGATGATGATGAGGTGTTTTATTATGAGGTGAATTCACTCATTAGTTGCCGATGACGATAAAAGGAGGCATTAAAATTACGTCTTTTGCAGCCACATCTGAACCGCAGGCGCAGAGAAGTCTGTGTGTACCAATACGGTCACGACGGCTCGTGGAGCTCAATTAACATGCATTCTGCCATCAATCGTACAAGAGAAACAGGTTAGAGATGAATACTCTGGTGTGCTGGTATCTGGTCTATGGTAGATCTATTGAAGGAATCGGAAATTCCAAGACGCCGAAAGGCTCAAATATTCTTTCGAGTGATGAAAAAATATTGGACTTGGCTTCAGCCACCGAAGGTTTTTAAATCTCTTCGTATATAGGTGATTAATGTTTTATTACCGTTTTCGCTCTTCACGAGAGTCATCTGAAGTGTGTGACGTAGGGAGATTGTAATTAATTACCGTACAATTGCCATTGCACTTTAGAATGAATATTAATATTGACTTTCAGGTTTTTATTTTTAATAACCGGTCCTCTTATCTGGTCTCAGATTTCTTGAAGGGGTGAGTCATGAAAACGATTCGCATAGCTCACATATTGAACCTATATGCTTCACGGGATCTTCAGTAAAATAAGATCTGGGGAAATAAGTCGAAAGGTAGGAGCGGGTACTCGCTCCCTCATCCAGCTCAAAACCAAACCCCAAGTATAACGATGTGCACGTAAATGCTAAGACCTATACCTTAAGTCAAACTGATTCAGATAAAATTATAGGTTTTTAAGTTCCAGAAATAACGCATGACTCGATTTCAATGTGAATGTGTTAATGCGTGTTATATTAAAAGAATATTTTTCACTGACGCTCTTTTACTTTTGTGACACGAAAGATTATGAATGCCTGCAATTATTTTAATTCGATTTCAGAACCTGAAATTATATTTTAATGTGTTTCCAGATTGATACGATCAACCGTCTTAGAGTGCATTCCCGAAGTATCCGAAAGAGAGGGATTCTATTTTATGAGCATACATTGTTTCCATACGAGAGTACGTGTGCCCATGTTCAGCAAAACTCAATCTCACACCTAACTCACCACAGTCTGTATCGTTCTTTACGATGCGCGATTTAAACGAACTAGTCGATGTAGAAGTTGAGCCAAAAAAGACAGTCAAGAAAATTGCTATTTAGGCGAAAAAACATTTCAGTCATAAAGCCTGGAGATGTCCGTAATGTGGCAAGCATTACTTTGAAGTTTTAATTTTTTCATACACTAATCAGCATATTAGAAAAAATGGTTTCACGACGACCTGGCTGACTACTGTCTTGAAGATTAGATGGGACTTAAAATTTGGGATAAAAATTTTTCTTTTCAAATTCAAAGTCACGCATTAAATATGAGAGAGGCAATCATGAATATAACCAGGGTTTACGTCCCGCAGTTTTAAGTCAGTAAGTACAAATAGTTGATGGCATGACAATCGGAAAATATGCGAATCTAAACGACCGTGCGAGGTAAAAACAATTTCCCCGCCAGAGGATGCGTCGAACCGTAGGTTCCTCGAGATAAAAAGTCGCGACGACATAGATCGATAAAAGAAGAACAAGGAAAAAGAAATGGGTACTCAGTTCCTTATGTAAGATGCAGGTACTACCAGTTGAAGTCAGATCTGACAGAGAAGTTATAAAATCAATAATCACAATTAAACGTCACTTCAGCAACTTTCCATGAATATGGCGGAATACGTAGTACCACTTCAAATGCGCGCTTCAACTTCTGAAATGCTGTTAAAATAATTTATTCTTAAAAAAAATTTTGTCCGCAATGTTAACGCATGGAATCAATCTATTAGCACATTAGCGTTCTCGTACCAAAACCTCTTTTGAACCTGTTCGGTAGCTATTTGAATTAGGATATGGTCATTAACTTTTAACCTCCCCTTTGGCACGGAAGCTTGTGATAATCATGATGCTAATTCAAATTTCCTTTATTTTATCTCAAAATTAATACGTATATTATTCAGCATAATATAAGGTATCGAATATTACAATCGATCTGCTCCCTGATATTTTTTGGCGTCGTAAGGAATAATTACACGAAATAAACCTAGGTGTATTAGGAATTCAATTGGTAGAATATTAGATTAGAATATTAGGAATTTAATTGGTAGAATGTCAGTGAATACGAGAGTAGTACATATTGATTCGTATTTCAGAACAATACATTTTACAATATATTAAAAAAACAAGATATTGAGATAATGGACGAAATATTTTTCAAAATACATATAATTGTGTAAGGATATCAAAAAAGGTATAGATTTTTTCTATAGCAGATTAACACAAACAAAAATAATACTTGCATAAACTACGGATATCAAAAATATCATTCAGTACATTGTGAATGCCTCCATGCAGTATTACGACTGTAGAAATTTGTCTTTTATGTGCATCGACAATAAGAATAGCCAAATGTGAATTATTAAAGTTATCACTGTTATTCTGTTTACAATTGGGTCACGCGAGACCAATAGACATCACACTCGCTGATCCTTTATTTTCACACACCAAACCTCCCGCGGGCGCATAAAAGCATTCAATCATAGTGAAGAAATTATTGACGCATCATGATGGTGAATGCTGGCAGAATAATTTCAGTATCGTGACTAATCAAAACATCCTATATTTCTACGAGTTCCTTTATTTATGGAAAGCTTTTATTAGTCAAACTCGACGGATGTGCGGAACACTACGCGATCCAGACCAGGGATTTCGTGTGATAACAAAAATTGCAGTTTTGCCATGACGTTGTATGTGGAATTCTCGAACGTCAACGCTTGTGATTTGCCGCAGTGATAAGCTCGAAAAATATGAGTGACACTGCAGGGGCTACGTTATTTTTGTTCGCAATCAATAAACTGAGAAGGATCTTTGAATGAAAAATACAAGCTTGGCTTGTTACTAGGCTTGGCGTCATAGTGGTTAACACCTTTTATTTCTACATATTTTAATAGGAATAGTTGATTGTTTTTAAATTCCATAAATAAACTGATTAAATGTTTCTTTTTAATCCATGAGAGGTGACCTGGAATGGCTTGTAGTAGTTATCAGGGGTCATATTTTAGGGAAGAGGTCACTAAGGGGGTCTCCTTCCATAGATCGTAAATTGTACCCTCGCCAGTCGTTCACGAAGTGGGAACTCGAGCGTGGGTTCAGTTTATAGCTCGGCGAGTAATGGACCTCTTAATGGACTCTAACCTGATACTGAGCACCTCTGACCATATAGCAATACTGCACGAGTTGAGCACTTTACTCATGACATTAAACAAGACAAGGTTCAATGGGATTAAGAATGGAGGGAATAAAATATATTATTTGGTCTAAATACGTTACAGCCTTCACCTCAATGCTCCCAAACAAAAAAATGACATAGAAAGATTTCCACTAAATCTTTCACATTTACTGTGAATTGATTTCTCTCAATAAAATAATCATATTTTGAGGAGGTACGGAAATATTTCCAACGCCGACAAATTTTCTATGATTCTGAGAAACATAAGAGTCTTTGTTTTGGACTTTGTTATGCCATGCATGAATTTTTTTACTTACATGTCTGTGATCGGTCATTACTATCGATGAACTGGCTTAGACATTATGTTGCTATCTGTAGTAGCAAGTGATAAACGAGATTATCAGATTCAACGCGTTGGAAAACTGTGCCCAAATGGCTACTTAACAATATATGAGTTTTGCCGAGGAACATCAACCAACTACAAACAGTATAAGAGAAAATATATTGTAAAATAATATGACTCACATATTTTCAGCATTCCACTCTAGCAATTTCGTCCTTCTGTCACATTTTGAAGGCGGTAAATTCTTTTCAGTTCTGGGTTGGAAGCTGAGATTTATTTGTTCGCTTCGCAACTACCTGATTAAAACGCAACTGAATTAAATCTCATCCGAGATTTCGCATATATTCCATTAGGAAATGAGATTTATTTAACACAAGATTCAGAAAGGAAGAATTATCTTTTGTTTTCGCGATTCGGGGAAGAAAAATGAAGGTAAGAATCTGTATTGGGAGAACTCGATCATCACTAAACGCCTTCTGGTGGGACAATTTCAGAAACGTTAGGATAACTCCTAGTCATATTTTTCATATCAATACATGCCATACAATTAGAGGAACTCTCTTTCTGAGTCTTGAATCTTAAATGGAGGAATTATGTTCACGTTTGCGTGGTCTTTTGAGCACCAAGTTGGAGATGGAACATTGTCCCCGACTTCTATAAAAAAACTTTTCAAGTTCAAAAATGATCCAGTTAGAAAGTTAGTAAAAATAGCCTTTAATTAGAAAACAAAGAGGCAAACCTTCTTCCGTATCACAGCACGACATGATGAATTGAACATTGATGGTCGTGGGGCACTCGAAGGGGAAATAAACGCCCACGATAATACATCCTAAGGTTGTTTCAGTAGTTGAAGGTAGAGACAACCTCGCGCCCTATAAGGAGCTTTAATTTCACACATCAGGATAGGGGGGTCAGTTCCTATTCCAGTACCACCTGCAGTGTCCCAGGATGGTATGGTACTAAAAAAAGCACAGAGCTTGGATGAAACTGAAGATGACAGGAGGTGTCATCCGGAATCGAACTCGGGCCCTCCGGGCATTTACTCCGCGCTCAATCTACTGTGCTACCGCGTACCGAGGAAAATTCATACAAAAAATAACAATGTATTTATAGCATATCTGACAATAATTTATATTGGTAATTTCGTTCAATAATTTAAAATGGGGTAACTGAACCTAGGGAGTTTTTCACGAAAAGTTATTTTTTTAAATTCGGGTAACGTTATACTGTAATGCAATAATATAAAAAAACAACCAAAAATATACAAGATACTTGTTTATACATATGCCAATAACTTTATATGAGCCACGGTAAACATTCAGAAGGCTAGTGTGAAAGTGAGGGTTGCGCTCATCTCGTACTTACTCCCATACGGCGCGCACACAAAACGGTAGGGGGGGTCAGACCTGTACCATCTATGGTTTCCCAGAAAGAACCTGCCCCTAAATATTTATAAAATCTTTAATAAAGCTTAGGGAGTCCATTGGCGTCACCGAATTGACTTCGGTCAATAGCAACGGTAAAAATTTAACTCCGACTGCCGTAAACTAAATTCTCAGTATTGTCAGAATCAAGAATCATTTTAAATCGAGAATTGCTGTAAAAGGAGGGGAAAATGAAACTAACAATGGTCATGCATTTTAAATTCCTTATTCAAGTCAACACCAATAGTATTATAGAGCTGCGCATAACACGGAAAGGGGACGTCGAGAATATATATATATATATATATATATATATATATATATATATATATATATATATGTATATATATATATATATATATATATATATATATATATATATATATAGATATAAAGGAGAGTGTTTGTTTGTATGTATGTAATTTGTTTACTTTTTTGCTGTCATAGAAACAGCATTTTTCCACCTATGCCAGCAGGATACTTTTGCAAGAACACTATTGTATTCAGAATTGCCGAGATATTATACGTGGAATACATCAAGGAAAGTCTTTTGTAGAAGAAAAATGGGCAACTTTGATCCTGAGAATAATATTTATTCATGTGACGCATTGGGCCGAGTCTACACAGTCCATCCTAACAACGCCGAATGTTATTTTTTAAGAATGCTTCTACATACCATTAGAGGACCTCGCTCATTTGCAGAATTAAGAACGGTAAACGGAGAAATATGTGAGACATTCAGAGAAGCTTGCCAGAATTTAGGGTTGGTAGAAGGAGATCAACGCTGGGATGACTCATTGCGAGAGGCCAGTTTGATTTGTCTTCCAGGACAAATCCGAATTTTGTTTGCCATCATAATAACCTCCTGTAATCCATCTAACCCAAAAACAATATGGGAAAAATATAAAGAATCAATGAGTGAGGATATACTGGCTAAAGTTCGAAGTGAAAATCCTACATTGGATATTACGTTTAACTCCGACATTTTTAATAAAACTTTGATTATTTTGGAGGAAAAGTGTATCACCATGGTTAAAAGACTTTAGTGGAACTCGGTCTTTTTGCACCTGTACAAGATCAACAGGGTGTATTTTATCCAGATTATATACGTGAAACTAGCTACAATGTCTTAGACTTAGAAGCATACATCGCGGATAAAAAGCCACTTCTTAATGAAGATCAGAAATTCGCGTACGAAACAATAATGGATCAAGTAGATAAACAAGAAGGAGGTATCATTTTTCTTGATGCTGCTGGTGGCACGGGAAAAACATTTTTAATTAATTTAGTTCTCGCTGAAATCAGGGTTCATGGAGAAATTGCTCTAGCCGTTGCATCTTCAGGTATTGCAGCGACATTAATGAAAGGAGGAAGAACAGCCCACTCTGCCCTTAAGTTGCCACTTAATATTTCCCGACAAGAAAATCCCACATGTCATATAAATAAAACAAGCGGCCAGGCACAAGTTGTTATAGAATGTAAATTGATATTATGGGATGAGTGTACGATGGCTCATAAAAAATCTCTTGAGGCCCTCAACGCAACACTTCAAGGTCTTAGAGGAAACTGCAGTTTAATGGGAGGAGCTCTGGTACTCCTGTGTGGAGACTTCCGTCAAACTCTGCCTGTCATTCCAAAATCGACTCCAGCCGATGAAATTTATGCCTGTTTAAAACATTCTGTTCTATGGAATCATGTCCAAGAAATTAGCCTTAAACAAAACATTCGAATCCTCTTAAGAGATGGGAATGCTCAAAATTTTGCAAATAAACTTTTGGAGATTGATATATATATACGTGTATATATATATATCGAGTATATATATATATATATATATATATCGAGTATATATATATATATATATATATATATATATATATATATACATGTCGACACATATCCCCGAATAATTCTAAATTATGAAATAGTGATTATCGAGTATTTTATCATTTTACTTAAGCATTCGCGGGAACACTAAGCCCATCCTCCTGGATTATTGTCCACTAAAGCCAATGGCCTATGTATTATAATCATTGGAGTCGTGAGTCAATGGCTTTTAAAAAATAAATGACCCACTTCTCATTCACGGAGTTCATTCCGTCAGCATCATATTGCTTCCGAAAAGAGAAGTCAACTGTGCTAGATCAGAACAACACTTGCTACTGAATCCGAAATACTTTAATATTATTGTTCGACTCTATCACCTAATATACTATACTGCGAAAGATCTCTGACTCAGAAACACGTGAAGAAACAAGGAGATGTATCAAAATTGAAATACTGCTACCAAATATCATTATTCAAGGTTTCGGGAGGAGTTTTAACAGTAAATCCCTGAAAGATTTTGCTCAATTTTACCAGCTCAGTTCAGTGCTGGAATGCTTATCTTGTCATCAATAATCATATATGACACGATAGATTAAAAAGTATCCGATTTGCGCGGCGCCTACTTTTAAACTCATTATTTTGTGGATTTACGATTTACAGATTTCGCGGACTTCCGTACGTTATGTCCGTGGAATATACACACCCCATACGGAGTGTCTGAGCGAGTATGAAATACGGGGTCCGAATTCGCTTCCGGCCTGGTTGACTTCCGTGGAGCGTGCCGTGTAGACGGTAAAAAAGACTCATATCGCAGTGCCTAGATGCTTGCGATATCGTGCCACTCATTTCCAGATTTCGTCATGGATATCTGGTCACATTTTTATCCTTTTGTTACCAGGTTGTCCTTTGGTCACATGAATATGGCCGAAGGACAGCTTGATTGCGGTCCAGATCATGATATTTTAAACGCTTTTTTAATATGGAACCTGATTGTACTACCTCTGCGACACATTTACCAGTTTCTGGATCTTGAAGGTCCACTTTTTTGCATTAAATCAACTTTTTAGATACGAATAAAATGAAATGTTATCTGGATTTTGTAGAGGGTTCGGAATTTGAACATTTTTGGAAGGTTCATGTTTCACTTTATTCGAATTTTATTTCCCATGATTCGCACTAACGGGATATTCGGATGCTGATTGCGTACTATTAAATATTGGTAGTCTACCGTGCCAGGTAGGTTTTGAATGAACACAAAGTGATATTTCAGATAATCATGCTTTTGTCCACGATTGTTTCGTATCCAGTTGGCTAGGATATATGCCTTGATTAAAAGTGAAGATCGACTCATACATTGACCCCGAATAACATTAGCATGCTCACTATCCTAACATCCGTTGCACTTTCACGGAGTTGAATCCACGCATCACCGGCTTTGTGGGTCATTCGGCTGCCTAACAGCATTGATATCTCACATCTTCTCATAATCCCTTTAAACTTTCTCCATACTCTAATGCTAAAATGTTAGATATGACATGTGGAAAATATAATGATAGAACCTATGTTATATGATTATTTTAAGGAAAGACTCATTAACAACTTACTTATCTCTTTCAGGTTTAAAAATGTACACATCAAGGAAGGATGGAAGGAGAACTGCAATCTTATGGTTGTTCATCGCGCTCACATCGTTTACATCACAAACGGTATCGTCGGCTCCTTACAAGCTCCCTACTCACTTATCTCCGGAGCATTACACCCTGAAAGTGATAACACATTTGGAGGTAAGAGAAGTACAATTGGGTTATTTTGTGTATTCATTCTTATAATGTATATAAAAGTGAAAACCAACCTCTATTGAATATATGAGATTAAATTTTACATAAGGATATTGGCTGTTTTCACTTTTCACCGATATACTTATCATTTAAGCAAGCATTCCAAAAACGTATTGATTTTCCCGCCTCAAATAACATGAGATTTTCTCCAACCATGGGATTGAGTCATATTGAATGTGACTTCTAATATACTGTAGGTGTTGTCACTATAAAAATATACTTGCATATGAACATTGCAATCAAATAAGGCTGTGGAAGTAGACAACATTTCTGCAAAATTACTAAAAGTTTTAGAAAAATGTGGCAGGAAGAGGCTATAGGGACTGATTCGTAGCATCTACTATATGAGGAAGGAATCCGGCCGGAAGACTTTGTGAGATCAGTGTTAGTTCCTATTCCGAAAAAGGTATAGGCTACCTCATGCGAGGACTACAGAACAATAAGTTTGATTTCCCATGCAGCTGAAGTTGTTCTCAGGATCAACTAAAGGATGGAGAGTAGGGCTTGATCAGTTTGGGTTTATGAAGGGGAGAGGTACGAATGATGCCATTGTAGTAATGAGATCACTAAGCGAGAGGAATATAGAATACAATCAGGACGAATTTGTCTGTTTCGTAGATTTCGAAAAAGCATTTGATAGAGTGCATTGGGAAAAACTAATGAGTATATTGAAGATATTAGGAAAAGATAGGAGGGAAAGGAGGCTAATCCGCAAACGGTACATGTCTTAGACTGCTAAGGTGCGAGTGGTGAACGGAGAGTCCGGATGGGCAGTATTAGGGAGAGGTGCATGGCAGGGTCGTCCATTGTCACCGTTGCTGTTCAGCGTATATTTGAAGGAAATGATTAAAGATGCATTGGAAGAACTGGAGATATATATGAAAGTCGACCGGGAATCCGTAAAATCAGTTAGGTTTGCTGATGACCAAGTCTAGTTTGCCAGACAGTCATGGGGTCGCAAGCATTGATGAGTGAATTGGAAATTCAGTGCGATAGATATGGGTTAAGAATTAATATAAATTAAACAAAGGCTACGTGGTATTCCTGAAAGAGAAACTATAGGCTCTGCCTACTGGAAAAATCCGCGGTGCCCGAGTACTCCATCCAACGAGACCATGCTATTCCATTTAAAAAAAATGGAATAGCTGGAAGGCAGAGCCTATAGTTTCTCTTTCAGGAATACCACGTAGCCTTTGTTTAATTTATATTAATTCTTAACCCATATCTATCGCACTGAATTTCCAATTCACTCATCAATGCTTGCGACTCCATGACTGTCTGGCAAACTAGACTTGGTCATCAGGGTCGCAAGCATTGATGAGTGAATTGGAAATTCAGTGCGATAGATATGGGTTAAGAATTAATATAAATTAAACAAAGGCTACCAGGTATTCCTGAAAGAGAAACTATAGGCTCTGCCTACTGGAAAAATCCGCGGTGCCCTAGTACTACATTCAAAGAGACCATGCTATACTATGGGGCAAAGTAAAAATCTTATTCCGTGACAAAAGGTTTTGGGAGAGGTTAACCAAGGAATACCCATCAGTATATAAATCGGCCATTACACAGTCTCGACATAATCAGCCCTGAGAATGGAAAACGACTCGTTTCCCGAAACGTTGGCGTCGTCGATGGAGGAACTGACCCGGTGGAAGACCCGAGTAGCCTTTTCCACAAGTGAGGAGGGGCTAGGTATAGTGCGGGAGGAGAGATTGTTGGGAGAAATCTCAGGGAGATGGGAAAAATGGATGCAATGCATATTGATTGGCAGTGAGCTGTTGACGGCTGTAATAGAGGGGAGAATGTTAAGCATACGGGGAAAGGGCAGGATCAGGATAGGGATGTTGGGCAAGATGTAGGGAGGAAGGTAGTACACAGAGGTGAAGAGGGACTTGTAGAGTAGGATGTTGGGTTGTGTTTTGTTAGGAGCAACAAAATATTTATTTGGAAGTTGTTTCCATCAAAAATCTACCTTAACCGGTAGATCACCTGATAATAATAATAATGCACACTGCGTGGAATGAGTGTTCCAATGATACACTATCAAATAAAAACCTAATTTTCAAAAGGGCAAAGAGGGAGTTGATGTAAATGTTGAAATCAAGTTAACGAATTTTAATGCATATTGATACACTATGCTACCATCATACCCTGCTTTTGGTAGAGTTTGAAGGGCGTTCTAAATATGTCCTTGAGTTCATGAGCAAAGTTAATTAAATTAATTATGCAATCTATTAAGAACCATGAATAAAAACGGTCATTCGTTTATGCCCTTTAATGAGTTGCGTGATTAATTTGAATTGTGTATTTTGGTCTCCGTAACATTTAGAGACCAGGGCTCTCACAAAGCTGGCTTAAAGTTAACGGCGAGATGATATGATCTTATAGTAATAATATATAATCTGTAAATGTAATTTGCCTAAAGCGTATCATTAATAACGGCGCAGATTCAGGATTAGTTCGGTGCGAAACCTATTCTCACTTTTCTACTTGCATCAAGTCAATATTTTTGGAATTTGTCGAATCTACAACTCATTGTAGTAGTCGAGTCAAGAACTCATTGTAGCTTTTAGTTTTACCCAGAGCAATTTATAACCAAAAATTGTTTAATGGGCAAAAGGTAGACATTTAATGTTTTAACATCAGCTAGATATGTATTTATGATTAATAGATGAAATATACCTGGGGGAGAATCGAGAGAAGTTCTTCATATTGCCATTTCTCGATAAAACCTATGTAGCTACGCGTGCTTTGCTATCCAAAAATCTTCAGGGTGGAAAAACAAAGGGATGATCAGTAACATTATTCTCATCAGTAATACTCTTAGGGTATATTTTATGCTTGCAGAGCCCATTTTCCTTTCCCTTTAGAAAAATAACAAAAGGCTGACCAAACAAATTGATTCTCCGTAGTCTGTACTACTTAAAATTAATTGCAACGTTACCAATAAAACCTGCCTACCTAGGCTAGGGTGTATTTTATGTAACAGAAAACGGAAGAATAGATTTCCAACTGCCTTGCACTGGAAAATTGCAATTTCGGTATTACTTATAGTGATAGAATCAATATGCAATATTACACAACTATAAACATAATCCGAACCTAAGTAAAGTAATCGTATATTAATTTGGAAACTACTGGAATCGTCTATACGCAGTACTGTACGGCGTCTCTATTAAATCTAATGCAGGAGAATTCGCCCGAAGGAATTTGGTTTTGCGTTTCTTTCAGAATCAGAATCCTTCTTTTTTATTCTATATTCCATTCAAGTTTTAACTGAAATCAGAATCTAGAAAGCGGCATAGAGTTATGATCCCAGGATTTAAAAAATTGGAGTACTGGCGGGGTACCCACCAGTGGCTGGGAATTCTCTCGAACGCCTCATATTTTCCTGTCCCTCCATTAAGACTTTGAGGCTATCTAAAGGAAAGGGTAGCACGTGCAATTCCCATATCCTTCTACACGGAACCACTTCTGTCACACGCCCGTAATTCATGAACCCATCAATGGGCCACCGCCCTGCATACGTGACCACAACATCCGCTGATAGCAAGGCTTATAAAGCCAGGCGTTGGACACCCTAGTTCCTGAGACGGATTTTGCGCTGGAAGTCCAATACTTTCACGAAAGATAATACCTACCCAGTCTCTTAACTGCGTATGCACTGGATGTCCACATTGACGTCCAGATGTGCTATACTGCAATGCAAGGAATTTTACTTGAGGCAGAATTCTAGGGAATTATCTGGATTCAGAAATAAATTAAATGAAAAGGGGAGATTTATTAATTAATTATAAAACTGGTCAATTGAGAAATATAATCAGTAAATCACGACGTTGGCAACTAAAAACAGAATGAGCGACTCCATACTTCCTTCACTTTTATTTGATTTCATTAGTGGTTGGATGGACTTCGGGCGAGCGACAAGGTTTGCAGAAGTTATAAGATAGTTAATAGTTTCATGGTGGACTCCTCGGAGATCAAATGTATTCGTAACAATTTGTTCAATATTAATAATATTTGATGGCGCTCCAGTGGTAAATTCATAATAGACATACTTCATAGTAGTATCTGCTGAAATGGTGTAGTACACCGAAACTAATCGGCATTAAAGAATCTAGAAAGTGGAAATGTACAAGTGTTTTTCTCTGTTTCTGCTATTATGGAACGATCCCACCAATCGCACCTGAATCTCTATTGTACATTCTGTTGACACAATATTTTCCGGGTAATTTTTGTCGTAATTCTCTCTATGATTAAGTTAAATTTAACAAATTTTACAGTTGAGTACGCACTGTTGGGAAATTTGATAATCCCCGTGGAAAAATAACCCGCTTGTTGTAATACAATTTTTAGCATAAATTATTCTGATAATCAGAATTTAAACTCTGTCAAAACTGTGTGCATTGAAGGAGGCTTAAATTTTCACTAATTTCGTTTTTTTTCTTTTAAGGAATGAATAATGCAGGGCATTAGAAATTTATATTTTTCAACTGGTAATTAGAAGACATATGTGTAATCCATTCTGAAATTATCGCGAAGGCAATAATTATGCAATATTTTGTTAGAAATAATGATAATCTATTTCTCAATGCTTAAAACGACCAGAGGGTGGTAGTCCAATGACGAGAGCTCTGGACTGCTTACATGAGGACCCGGTCAATTCTGAGTGATGCCTCTGGGCATCCTTAATTTCACCCTAGCTGTGTGATTTTCCAGTTACCAGCTATTGTTTCCTCTCCCCCCACCCTACCATGACGTGTGAATTTCACAGGCCGTAAAGGGCTTAGTATCAGTTGAGTTCCACCACTGCTCACCTGTCAGGCCAAGCTTTGGGCTGTATGGTTTGATTAAAAAGATCGAATGGTGATCCCAAGAATGGGCTTCGAAAACCGAGTATTTCTTTCTCTTTTCATGAATTGCCTTTCTTTGAAATTTTAGTTTCACTGGAAACTTATTTAAAAATCCTCGCTTTTCAGGGAATTCCAAGATTACCAATGCCTCCCGAACACGTGATTTTACAGACAGGTCCCAGATAGTAATAAAGAAATACAACGACATGGCCTCTATAATCTAACCGCATTCAATTTTTGTCTCCCACAGGATGAAAATGACTTTAGGTTCGAAGGGAGCATGACTATCAAAGTTCGGTGCGTGGAGAGTGGCGGCTCCAACATCACTCTTCACGTCAAGGATCCCCTTAAGATCGTGCACAATAATGTAAAAATTTCCAGAGCAATGGAAGAGGATGGAGGAGGAGAGGAGCTGTCCATATCGTCTTACAGAGAAGACGTGGAAAACGACTTTTACGTAATCGAACTGTCACAACCGCTCCTGTCAGGAATGACCTACACAGTCAGCATTCCTTTTTACGGGAAGCTGACGCAGCTTTTGGCTGGTTATTACCTGAGCAGCTACGTAGACCTAGCGAGCGGGCAGAAGAGGTAAGCGAAATACAAAGAGACAATTACGAAACTTTTTTACAGATGTTTCCCTCACCATCAGAGACAACGGGGAGAATTTCATAGTAGTAAGTAGTAGCACTTTAGTAATGGTTATCGCGGGCCGACTCGCTGTCGAATGTCCCATTTTCACACCCGCATCCTCTATCGACCGACCGCTTCTCCTTGGAGAGGTTTTACTCATCACTTAGTCCGCTGAGGTGTCGTAAATTGTTCGTAACAAGGCTGAATGATAACAGCACATATAAATTTTCATCACACTTTGGACAAATTCAAGTTCTTTCCGGGCAGTCGCTTATGAAGTTAAGTGTCAATTAAAATGCAGATATCTCAATTGTCGGTAAAATATACTAAATGCCGATGGAAAAATTAGAAATCACAATGTGAAATGAGAATTTGGATGAGAATTTGTAATTTATAGATACAGAAATGTAGATTTTTACCTTAAATCCATTTGCGTGTAAGTACTTCAATTGGAGTTATATTTGACATTTCTAATGAAAACCAAGTGGAGCAAACAAATTACAACAACAGCAACGATCGAATGGTTGATAACGAAATTTTTTGACAAAAATATAGAATTATAAAGAGAAATTTTTATCGCAAGCATATATGTATGCGACTGCGACCTTAGACCTTGACGAAAAATCTCGAGCTTCTGTAGGGTAATAGTTTCTTTATAGAAATATTTCTTTGAAGAATCTGTTTTAATCAAAATTGGAAATTGAAGATCTTACGTTGTGCAAATCTTGATTAATTAATACTATTAATATACTAAGTTTTTCTAGGCACTTGAGGTCCAATGATACATTAAAGGTTTTTTAAGCATATTTTCCTCACCGACGCCGAACTTGATCTTCAACACCTGCTCGACCGGTGCTATTGATCGTGAAACCGAAAGTGGCCATTCATATGTTATGCAAGAGGGCTGGCTGAAAGAATTTAGGCCCGCCTCCGCTTACTCTAGTTCCCCGGCGAGAGTGAGAACAGGTGAGGGCTAAGAAGGAAATTTACTGTTGATTGCGCAAGGGAATCTTTTTCGACTCGAAATCGAAGAGGAAGGATGGAGTAATTTTGAGAAACTAGACAGAATTTACTTCTGTAAATAACTCTGGATTTAAATAAACGCAGGCCATTGCAATAATGCAACTTCCGTCTCTAATTAATCATCTTGATTGTTTTGGGAGCATTTGAAATGTTTCTACGGAATCAACCGGAAATCGCATTTGAAAATTATGAATCAGCAAACTCCATCATTTTCGTCACAAGGCAATTGTCAGGTCTCTCCGAATTAGGACGAGTTCAAATTTAATTATTAAACACGTCGATTTCTGTCGCATATAAAAAAAATATAATGAAATAATAAAGCAATAATACATTATCAAGAAAAAATATTTGTACTTCCTTGAATTTCTTTAAACCTTTTCCAAATTCAACTTGCTTAAACATCTCATTTTTCCTTAAAAAAAACACCATGAACATTTTCCCCTCAATTACAGCAACTAGCTATAGACAAAAACTCTAAAGTCGAATAGTGGAAATAATGGCTATGGTTTAAAAATAATACCATTTTAAGTAAAGCTTTACCTTTGAGGAAAGAAGGAACGTTTAATAAACCAGCGATTGGGCACTTGGATGTCATTTTATAATGATGTGGTTAATGTTTTCCTTTCAGATGGTTGGCGTCAACACAGTTCGAGCCGACGGATGCAAGGCGAGCCTTCCCATGTTTTGATGAGCCCTCATTTAAGGCACGCTTTCAAATTAGTCTGGGAAGAATGGTTGACAGAAACCTCACATCAATCAGCAACATGCCGCTCCGTGCCTCAGAACCCATGTAAGTGCATTATCCCACGGCGGAAATTATTTTCCCTGTTGATTCAAATTAATGTGCGTATCAGCGCACGACCTATTTAGTAGACTCTCTATTAAACTGATACATAAATCATATGAGCCCGGTTGTCACATCATTCAAAAATTTCTTGATGATATATATCCAGGTTCTAATGATAAGCTTGCGGAAAGGCAAAACTCAGAAAATATGAATGCGTGTTATATTAACAACTTAACAAAGTACATATCAACTGCTTAAGGGATACGTTAACTTAAAATCCATACTTTTTATATACCCTCAATGTCGTAACAGGGTTAAGATATATGCAAAACTCAATTCGATTAATAAAAAAACTTTTTGTACATAACACATAAAAATTTGGGAGTTAAACTGTACTCAAACTAAACTGTTCCCCACCTCCTTTAGGCTGTCCTTATCCCCTGGTCAGCCCTATGTCTAGTCGACATCATTCATTTATTTTTCCATGATTAAAAAAATAACGGTATTTCCACTTTTAAATTAAAATTAAATATTGAAAAATAGTCATTTTTTTTTATGGATATCCAGAATTGTCATAAAATTACGCCTGATGCTATTAAATTTGTGGTACCCCATTGTGTTTGATTTAATCCCTGCGAAAAAATCTTTTAAGTCTACTAATATGAAAGTCAAAATGTTCTCAATTTTTTCTCCTTATATATCATATCTCGTGGGCAGAGTTACCTTCGAGAAGTGCATTTGCTACTTAGCGCTTGCTTTAGTCTTTGTTCAAAGAACTTCTTTTGCAACTTTTATCAAGTATTCCGTCTCTTATCTTATGCTATTACAATACGTAAAAGAAAAATTCACGGTGCTTTTACCAATAAGAAGACATATTTGTAGAACACCCAGTCGACACAAACAATTGCAAAAAATAAAAATACGCCAATATTTACGACGAAAGTCTCTGGGCTGAGTTTAGAGTTTTCAGATAAGTTGGATATTAGCATCTGCTATTTTTTTACAAAAAATATACAACTATGGAGAGGATAGGAAAGTTACGTAAAAAAAATGACATACCAGGTTTACGGTCTCTCTCAACATGATACCAACTTCTTCATCCTCCAGGAATATTTTAAATATCGTTTCGGCTATTTTACTTGTGATTATTACAATGTCAATGTCTACAATCATGTCTCCAAACTCAAGGTCAACGCGTTAATATGGCCCACTCCCGCGAATGTGATCTGCAATAAGAAAAAAGGACACATTAAAGAGATTAAGTCTAAAACTTTCATACTGCGCAATAAAGTACTGTTTTTGGGAGTCGATAGAATTGTTTACACATTTAAAAAAACCTAATTTTCTGTCGAAGTACATGGAGCAAAATAATATTAATAAGTAGCCATTTGATGGGATTTTGAACCACGGGCCGAATGATTCATTGTCCCTGCCCTACTCCGCCCATTCTCTCCCACCCACCTTGTCCCCAATTCGAGGCACTTAAGTCCTAACCGCTAACATATCCTTACCAATGCAAATTAGCGCAGCAGTCTAGCTCCGCCTTCTATAGGAACCACCAACACTGCCAAAAAAATATTTCAAAATTGCTCAAATCCCTCCTCCGACTTTTTGCGACTGAATAGGTGGCACGCGTGCCGTGGAGAATCCGATTATCACAATTGAGTGCCAAAAGAGTGCTGTCGCAATAGTGACCTGGCGAAATCCCCCTCCCCCAACCTGCCCCGAGAGAGGGGAGAGGACCATGGAGTGGACGGACCACAACCGTGGGAGCGATGTCGTGGAATGGAAGTGAGCGAAAGGAAAGTGGGACTGGGCGAATGACTGAACCCTAATCGAGGGAGCGTCACGCAACTACGCATAGCGCGCATATATCTGATGATGTCCACGCTTAGAACGTAGTCACTGCGGTATAAGTACATTGATTGACGGGTGAGAGGACCGTCAAATGGCCGAGGCTGAACCTATACTGGGATATCCTCCCAAAAAACCAATCAACTGCAAGCAAATAATGAATCCACAGGTAACCCTATCGAAATCCAATCCTGGCTGACACACCTCTCTCACGGAATTCCTCTTCTTAATAAACCATGGCCTGTTCTACCAATCATTAATCTTCAGAATAATCGATCGTTTCAGGCGTAATTTCGTCGAATTTTTCTATGATGAATAATATCAAATTAAAACTTTTTAATTCCACATACACACATATTATTGGTTGGGAGGATGGGTCAGTAATTGGGAGAGGATTAG